>NC_056433.1:75661515-76001515 GCF_018296145.1 Oncorhynchus tshawytscha
GTAGAGGATGCCTGGTTATTCTTTAAAAGTGCCTTCCTCACCATCCTAAATAGGCATGATCCATTCAAAGAAAATTGAACCGGGAACAAATATAGCCCTTGGTTCACTCCAGACCTGACTGCCCTTGACCAGCACAAAAATATAATGTGGCATACTGCATTAGCATCGAATAGCCCCCGTGATATGCAACTTTTCAGGGAAGTTAGGAACCAACATACACAGGCAGTTAGGAAAGCTAAGGCTAGCTATTTCAAACAGAAATTTGCATCCTGTAGCACAAACTCTAAACATTTCTGGGACACTGTAAAGTCTATGGAGAATAAGAGCACCTCCTCCCAGCGGCCCACTGCTCTGAGGCTAGGAAACACTGTCACCACCGATAAATCAACTGTCATTGAGAATTTCAATAAGCATTTTTCAACGGCTGGCCATGCTTTCCACCTGGCTACCCCTACCCCGGTCAACTGCCCGGCACCCCCCACAGCAACTCGCCCAAGCCTCCCCATTTTTCCTTCACCCAAATTCAGATGGCTGATGTTCTGAAAGTGCTGGAAAATCTGGACCCCTACAAATCAGCTGGGCTGGACAATCTGGACCTTCTCTTTCTAAAATGATCTGCCGAAATTGTTGCAACCACTATTACTAGCTTGTTCAACCTCTCTTTCGTATCATCTGAGATTCCCAAGGATTGGAAAGCTGCCGCAATCATCCCACTCTTCAAAGGGGGAGACACTCTATACCCAAACTGCTACAGACCTATATATATATCCTACCCTACCTTTCTAAGGTCTTCGAAAGCCAAGTTAACAAACAGATCACCGACCATTTCGAATCCCACTGTACCTTCCCCCCTTTGCAATCTGGTTTCCGAGCTGGTCATGGGTGCACCTCAGCCATGTTCAAGGTCCTAAACGATAACTGCCATCGATAAGAGACATTACTGTGCAGCCGTATTCATCGACCTGGCCAAGGCTTTCGACTCTGTCAATCAACACATTCTTATCGACAGACTAAACAGTCTCGGCAGACTGAACTCTCCTTCCAGACTCACATTAAGCATCTCCAATCCAAAATGAAATCTAGAATCGGCTTCCTATTTCGCAACAAAGCGTCCTTCACTCACACCGCCAAACATACCCTCGTAAAACTGACCATCCTACCGATCCTCGACTTCGGCGATGTCATTTACAAAATAGCCTCCAACACTCTACTCAACAAATTGGATGCAGTCTATCACAGTGCCATTCATTTTGTCACCAACGCCCCATATACCACCCACCATTGCGACCTGTATTCTCTCGTTGGCTGGCCCTCGCTTCATACTGTCGCCAAACCACTGGCTCCAGGTCATCTACAAGTCTCTGCTAGGTAAAGCCCCACCTTATCTCAGCTCACAAGTCACCATAGCAGCACCCACTCGTAGCACGCTCTCCAGCTGTTATATCTCACTTGTCACCCCCAAAGCCAATTCCTACTTTGGCAGCCTTCCCTTCCAGTACTCTGTTGCCAATGACTGGTACGAACTGCAAAAATCACATCTCCCTCACTAGCTTTAAGCACCAGCTGTCAGAGCAGCTCACAGATCACTGCACCTGTACATAGCCTATCTGTAAATACCCCATCCAACTACCTCATCCCCATACTCTATTTCTTTACTTATCTTGCTCCTTTGTACACCAGTATCTCTACTTGCACATTCATCTACTGCACATCAATCACTCCAGTGTTTAATTGGTATATTATAATTACTTCGCCACCTTGGCCTTTTTATTGCTTTACCTCCCTTATTTTACCTCATTTGCACACACTGTATATAGCCTTTTTTTCTACTGTATTGACTGTAGGTTTGTTTATTCCATGTGTAATTCTGTGTTGTTGTATGTGTCAAACTGCTTTGCTTATTCTTGGCCAGGTCGCAGTTGTAAATGAGAACTAGCCTACCTGGTTAAATAAAGGTGAAATAAATAAATAAATAAAAATGCTTAATTACAATTCTTTAACCAACAATGCTTTAAGAAGTTTTGAGAAAAAAATATGTGTTAAGGTTGCCAATGAGATGGCGGTGGTATTTATGATCACCGGCGACGATGAGACAGGCTATAGGGAGGAGCTCAGGACTTGGCAGTGTGGTGCCAGGACAACAACCTCTCCCCCATTCACCATCAATGGGGCTTTAGTGGAGTGGGCCGAGAGCCTCAAGTTCCTCAGTGTCCACATCACTAAGGACCTATCAGAGTTCAAACACACCCACACAGTCGTGAAGAGGGCACGACAATGCCTCTTCTCCCTCAGAAGGCTGAGAGCATCTTGACTGACTGCATCACCGCCTGGTATGACAACCGCTTGGCATCTGACCATAAGGCACTACAGAGTTTAGTGCCTAAGGCCCAGTACATCACTGGAGCCAAGCTTCCTGCCATCCAGGACCTCTATACCAGGTGGTGTCAAAGGAAGGCCCTAAAAATTTCAAAGACTGCAGACACCTATGTCATATTGTGTTTTCTCTGCTACAGTACGGCAATCAGTACCAGAGCGCCAACTCCTGAGCAGCTTCTACCCCCAAGCCATAAGAGTGCTGAACATTTAATCAAATGGTATCCCTGACTATTTGCATTGACCCACTTTTAAGCACGGACTCTCCTGCGACAGCTCTATACACACTCACTGGATTCTACACACACACACACGCACGCACGCACGCACGCACACACACACACACACACACACACACACACACACACACACACACACACACACACACACACACACACACACACACACACACACACACACACACACACACACACACACAACATACGCTCACACGCATATAGACGACGCCAAACACACACACACATTCACACAGTCACATTTTCACACTCTTCACATACGCTGCTGCAACTAATTATCTATCCTGATCGCTTAGTCACTTTTACCCCTACCTACATCCATAGCAGTGGGAAGTAGGGGTGCTGAGCGTGCTGAAGCGCCCCCTGAAAAATAAGAATTTTCAACAAATACATTTTCCAGGATTTTTAAATATTTTTTAAATAAAAGTAGTGCACTGGGCATTTACTAGTATTAGCAGACTGATATAGACATCTGTAGAGCAAGCAAGCAATGTTTTCAGCATCTACACCTTGGCACAAAAGGTAGTTGTATAATTAAGAACAATAGTTTTGTAATAGAATTGTGAGAGTTGTTGCCCTGTCTCTTTCTCTGTGATTGTCATTCTAATGGAATCCAGAAAGAACAAAACCCTGTCCTCAAACATTTACATCAAAATATGCAAAGTTATGGGGAAAGACACAAAACATCCACATCAAATGAAATATTTTTTCTCAATAAAATAACATGGAAAATAACCACTTTTTGTGCAGTATTAATTTACCATCCTTACAAACCACTTAAAGTAAATCTACATTATTGTATTGTACATAGGCTGGTCATCTACAAAGGTTGGTCATCTACACTGCATAGAGTGTCTACTAAAATGGAGTACATTGAGACAGCAAGTGGTTTGTGATGATGTGATGTGATGATGTGGCTCAGTTGGTAGAGCATGACACTTGCAATGCTAGGGTTGTGGGTTTAAAAGAAAATGTACACCCTCACTACTGTAAGTTGCTCTGCATAGAGTGTCTACTAAAATTGATAAGGAATTGATAAACTGTTTCTGTTAGAAATAAGTTGCATTTGCAAACAGACAAAATGGCGCCGAAAGAAATGGTAGCAGTTTTACAGTCGCCCAACCAATTGTGCTTGTGTTCTTTTTCGTGTTATTTGTAACTTATTTTGTACATGACCAACTGGCAGGTGTCTTCACTGACATTTTCAGCATGTCCCTGATTGCGTCTGTAATACCAACATGTTTCAAGCAGAACACCATAGACCATGTGCCCAAGAACGCAAAGGCAACCTGCCTAAATGACTACAGACCCGTAGCACTCACGTCTGTAGCCATGAAGTGCTTTGAAAGGTTGGTAATGGCTCACATCAACACCATTATCCCAGAAACCCTAGACCCACTCCAATTTGCATACCGCCCAAACAGATCCACAGATGATGCAATCACTATTGCACTCCACACTGCCCTTTCCCACCCGGACAAAAGGAACACTTATTTGAGAATGCTATTCATTGACTACAGCTCAGCGTTCAACACCATAGTACACTCAGAGCTCATCACTAAGCTAAGGATTCTGGGACTAAACACCTCCCTCTGCAACTGGATCCTGGACTTCCTAACGGGCCGCCCCCAGGTGGTGAGGGTAGGCAGCAACACATCTGCCATGCTGATCATCAACACTGGAGCTCCCCAGGGGTGCATGCTCAGTCCCCTCCTGTACTCCCTGTTCACCCACGACTGCATGGCCAGGCACGACTCCAACACCATCATTGCGTTTGCAGACAACACAACAGTGTCACTGACAATGACGAGACAGCCTATAGGGAGGAGGTCAGAGACCTGGCTGGGTGGTGCCAGAATAACAACCTATCCCTCAGCGTAACCAAGACTAAGGAGATGATTGTGGACTACAGGAAAAGGAGGACTGAGCACGACCCCATTCTCATCGACAAGGCTGTAGTGGAGGAGTTTGAGAGCTTCAAGTTCCTTGGTGTCCACATCAACAACAAACTAGAATGGTCCAAACACACTAAGACAGTCGTGAAGATGGCACGACAAAGCCTATTCCCCCTCAGGAAACTAAAAAGATTTGGCATGGGTCCTGACATCCTCAAAAGGTTCTACAGCTGCAACATCAAGAGCATCCTGACTGGTTGCATCACTGCCTGGTACGGCAATTGCTCGGCCTCCAACTGCAAGGCACGACAGAGGGTAGTGCGTACGGCCCAGTACATCACTGGGGCTAAGCTGCCTGCCATCCAGGACCTCTACACCAGGCGGTGTCAGAGGAAGGCCCTAAAAATGGTCAAAGACCCCAGCCACCCCTGTCATAGACTGTTCTCTCTGCTACCGCATGGTAAGCGGTACCGGAGTGACAAGTCTAGGACAAAAATGCTTCTCAACAGTTTTTACCCCCAAGCCATAAGACTCCTGAACAGGTAATCAAATGGCTACACAGACTATTTGCATTGTGTGCTCCCCCCCACCCCAACCCCTCTTTTTACGCTGCTGCTACTCTCTGTTTATCATATATGCATAGTCACTTTAACTATGCATTCATCTACATACTAGCTCAATTGGGCTGACCAAACAGTGCTCCCGCACAGTGGCTAACCGGGCTATTTGTGTTCATTCAGCCACACCCTACAGAGCTCCACAACCCCTACATGTATGGAGGCGCTGTCCATTCAGCCACACCCCACGGAGCTCCACAACGCCTACCTGTATAGAGGCGCTGTCCATTCAGCCACACCCCACGGAGCTCCACAACACCTACCTGCATGGAGGAGCTGTCCATTCAGCCACACCCCACAGAGCTCCGCAAGCCCTACCTGTATGGAGGCGCTGTCCATTCAGCCACACCCCATGGAGTTCCACTATGCCTAACTGTACAGAGGCGCTGTCCATTCTGGGGTGCTGAATCAAGGGTGCGGCCTGAATGTGTAGATCTTTCTTCATTCCTTGGTCGAGTTTGTTTGTCTTTATGCGTCCTTGTCAATTGTAGGCCTAAGTAATTTATTTGACGTATGCCTTTTATTTCAATGCATGTGTAGGATTTATCTGGCATAGCTTTCATTCGCTGTCAGCTATTTTATGCTCCAGTTACCTTCACATTGATGTCTGTATTTAAATATGTCTGTATATTAAATACGGCTGCTAGAATCCTGACTAGAACCAAAACATTTGATCATATTACTCCAGTGCTAGCCTCTCTACACTGGCTTCCTGTCAAAGCAAGGGCTGATTTCAAGGTTTCACTGCTAACCTACAAAGCATTACATGGGCTTGCTCCTACCTATCTCTCTGATTTGGTCCTGCCATACATACCTACACGTATGCTACGGTCACAAGACGCAGGCCTCCTAATTGTCCCTAGAATTTCTAAGCAAACTGCTGGAGGCAGGGCTTTCTCCTATAGAGCTCCATTTTTATGGAACGGTCTGCCTACCCATGTCAGAGATGCAAACTCGGTCTCAACCTTTAAGTCTTTACTGAAGACTCATCTCTTCAGTGGGTCATATGATTGAGTGTAGTCTGGCCCAGGAGTGGGAAGGTGAACGGAAAGGCTCTGGAGCAACGAACCGCCCTTGCTGTCTCTGCCTGGCCGGTTCCCCTCTTTCCACTGGGATTCTCTGCCTCTAACCCTATTACAGGGGCTGAGTCACTGGCCTACTGGGGCTCTCTCATGCTGTCCCTGGAAGGGGTGCGTCACCTGAGTGGGTTGATTCACTGATGTGGTCATCCTGTCTGGGTTGGCGCCCCCCCCTTGGGTTGTGCCATGGCAGAGATCTTTGTGGGCTATACTCAGCCTTGTCTCAGGATGGTAAGTTGATGATTGAAGATATCCCTCTAGTGGTTTGGGGGCTGTGCTTTGGCAAAGTGGGTGGGGTTATATCCTTCCTGTTTGGCCCTGTCCGGGGGTGTCCTTGGATGGGGCCACAGTGTCTCCTGACACCTCCTGTCTCAGCCTCCAGTATTTATGCTGCAGTAGTTTATGTGTCGGGGGGCTAGGGACAGTTTGTTATATCTGGAGTACTTCTCCTGTCCAATTCGGTGTCCTGTGTCAATCTAAGTGTGAGTTCTCTAATTCTCTCCTTCTCTCTTTCTTTCTCTCTCTCGGAGGACCTGAGCCCTAGGAACATGCCCCAGGACTACCTGACATGATGACTCCTTGCTGTCCCCAGTCCACCTGGCCATGCTGCTGCTCCAGTTTCAACTGTTCTGCCTTATTATTCGACCATGCTGGTCATTTATGAACATTTGAACATCTTGGCCATGTTCTGTTAAAATCTCCACCCGGCACAGCCAGAAGAGGACTGGCCACCCCACATATGCTCTCTCTAATTCTCTTTCTTTCTCTCTCTCGGAGGACCTGAGCCCTAGGACCATGCCCCAGGACTACCTGACATGATGACTCCTTGCTGTCCCCAGTCCATCTGACCGTGCTGCTGCTCCATTTTAAACTGTTCTGCCTTATTATTATACGACCATGCTGGTCATTTATGAACATTTGAACATCTTGGCCATGTTCTGTTATAATCTCCACCCGGCACAGCCAGAAGAGGACTGGCCACCCCACATAGCCTGGTTCCTCTCTAGGTTTCTTCCTAGGTTTTGGCCTTTTTAGGGAGTTTTTCCTAGCCACCGTGCTTCTACACCTGCATTGCTTGCTGTTTGGGGTTTTAGGCTGGGTTTCTGTAGAGCACTTTGAGATATCAGCTGATGTACGAAGGGCTATATAAATCAATTTGATTTGATTTGATTTGTATTTGAAGTCGGCCTTGATAGCGTGTATTGTGCATCTATTTAATACTGCACTGTATGCGCTGTTCCACAAGTAGGCTAAATTAGTCAATGTAGCCTGTGTATGATAAGGTTGAATAGTACATTGTAAATGCCATTCTACATTAAAAAAGCTAAACATAACATAAACCTAATATTGAGGTGATAATGTCTAGGGGAAATTTTTGCTTGTTTTTGTTGTTCTCCAAAACAGTTATTTCCCAAAAATTGTTGTTGCTATTTTGTCTTACTTTTTAACTCTGTATTGTTGGGAAAGGGCTCGTTAGCATTTCACGGTAAAGTCTACACCTGTTGTATTCGGCGCATGTGACAAATACAACTTGATTTGTTTTTGATTGGTTGTCAATGTTTTATCGTCGAAGAGACAGGGGGAAGAAATCGCTCTGAAAGTGATCCAAACGATAGCTCTCGTTATCGTTGACACTCTTTTTGTAGTTATGGCTGTAGTGTGAACGCTCCTGTTCACTTGAATTGGAATGATTGATTTATTTACTGTTATAGTCATCATTATAGTTATCATCCTTGGTGTGGACGGCCCTGTTCCCCCTAGAGTCGATGCCCGTGCAGAAATCTAATTAGCATAATACAAACTATCTCATCAAAATCCGCCTGTTTAAACCAGAGATATCTGCAATAGCATGAAAAAGTCTGTAGAGTCCGAAAGGTTTGGGCTACACATGACTAGTCTGAAGGTAACCTGCTACCGGGAGAAAAATGTATCGAAGTGAATAGGGCATTTCCATGTCAAAGGTACAGTACATGAGAAGTTCCACTGTAAAAATATACACGTCTGTTAGAAAGTTTGGGGTCACTTAGAAATGTCCTTGTTTTTGATTTTGTGTCCATTAAAATAACATCAAATTGATCAGAAATACAGTGTAGACATTGTTAATGTTGAAAATGACTATTGTAGCTGGAAATGGCAGATTTTTATGGAGTATCTACATACTCATACATACTGCAACCATCACTCCTGTGTTCCAATGACACGGTGTGTTAGCTAATCCAAATGTATCGTTTTAAAAGGCTAACTGATCATTAGAAAACCCTTTTTCAATTATGTTAGAACAGCTGAAAACGGTTGTGCTGATTAAAGAAGCAATTAAACTGGCCTTCTTTAGACTAGTTGAGTATCTGGAGCATCAGCATTTGTGGGTTTGATTACAGGCTCAAAATGGCCAGAAACAAAGAACTTTCTTCTGAAACTCGTCAGTCTATTCTTGTTCTGAGAAATGAAGGCTATTCCATGTGAGAAATTGCCAAGAATCTGAAGATCTCGTACAAAGCTGTGTACTTCTCCCTTCACAGAACAGCGCAAACTGGCTCTAACTAGAATAGAAAGAGGAATGGGAGGCCCCGGTGCACAACTGAGCCGGAGGACAAATACATTAGAGTGTCTAGTTTGAGAAACAGACGCCTCACAAGTCCTCAACTGGCAGCTTCATTAAATAGTACCCACAAAACACCAGTCTCAATGTTTACATTGAAGAGTATACTCTAGGATGCTGGCCTTCTAGGCAGAGTTGCAAAGAAAAAGACATATCTCAGACTGGCCAATAAAAATAAAATATTAAGATGGGCAAAATTACACAGACACTGGACAGAGGAACTCTGCCTAGAAGGCCAGCATCCCAGAGTTGCCTCTTCACTGTTGACGTTGAGACTGGTGTTTTGCGGGTACTATTTAATGGAAAGCATTGCATTTGGAACAAAACACTCACTAAACCCTAAACCTCAACTAAATATTGTAATAAATAACATGGAAATTGAGCAGGTTAAGATGACTAAACTGCTTGGAGTAACACTAGATTGTAAACTGTCATGTTCAAAACATATTGATGCAGTAGTAGCTAAGATGGGGAGAAGTCTGTCGATGTTCTGCCTTCTTAACAACACTACCAACAAGGCTAGTCCTACAGGCCCTAGTTTTGTTGCACCTTGACTACTATTCAGTCGTGTGGTCAGGTGCCCCAAAAAATAATTTTGGAAAATTGCAATTGGTTCAGAACAAGGCAGCACAGCTGACTCTTGGATGTACACAGTGAGCTAAAGTAAATAATATGAATGCCAATCTCTCCTGGCTGAAAGTGGAGGAGAGATTGACTTCATCACTACTTTTATTTATGAGAGGTCTTGACATGTTGAATGCACCGAGCTGTCTGTCTAAACTACTGGCACACAGCTCGGACAGCCATGCATACCCAGCAAGACATGCCACAAGATGTCTCTTCACAGTCCCCAAGTCCAGAACAGACTATGGGAGGCACAGGTACTAAACTCAGCAAAAAAAGAAACGTCCCTTTTTCAGGACCCTGTCTTTCAAAGACAATTCATAAAAATCCAAATAACTTCACAGATCTTCATTGAAAGGGGGTTAAACTGTTCAATGAATGCTTGTTCAATGAACCATCAACAATTAATGAACATGCACCTGTGGAATGGTCATTAAGACACTACCAGCTTACAGACTGTAGGCACTTAAGGTCACAGTTATGAAAACTTAGGACATGTCATGACTGTCTTGATCAGGTCAGGTTACAGGAGACCACAACCCTACAGATTATCTCTCAACCCCAACAGTTATTACTAAAACATTGTAACATGAAGACGTTTCCTAGTATATGTGTGATATTTATACATTGTACGTTGTGTGGAAAATGTCCAAATCAAAGGGAATGTTTTGGGGAAGATTAACTGTTAAGTTAGTCTAAAATGGGATTTGAGAAAAATCTAGCCCTTGCCTCGTTAACTTGGTACGCCCAGAGAATTGCCCTAAAGGCGGCTACGCCCACTTCTGACACAAGGGTATAAAACCTGTGAGTATAGAATTTACAATAGGACTATGTGACCCCAGCTGCAGCAGGGTCTGAAAAAGTCAACCAACCCAGAACGCAACGCAAGTTTGAGGACAAAGAAATCCTTTTCTTTCCCAAGCTACAGATGAGTAGCTGTGTCTAAGAAGATGAATTCAAGTCGAACCACCTAGCCTCCATCTCCCATCGAATCGTGGTATCTGAAGGGTTTCATTCCTATGCTGTGAGCTCTGAGCTACAGAGCTGTCTGTCCTCAGAAGACCCCTTCCAGAGAAAGGGGTGAGGGAACAGACTCCTACGCCACAAAGGACACTGACACCGGGAGGACGAGCAGGGAGGTGCGCAGGAGAAGTGCGTCATCGACCAGCAGAACAGTCCACGCAGAGAATCCCCAGAGATCAACCCCCACGTAATTACATCATTATATTCTGACCCATAAGAGCAGCAGTTTGAGGCAAGGCTAGGGTTAGAATAACATAGCTGACAAATTCCCCCAAATGTATATTTCTCTTGTGTACTTTTCTCTCTCTTCTGAAATTCTCATTGTGGGTAACAAGCGCCATAGTGTGTTGGCCTGTTATACTAAGTTCTAATCAATATCCTATAATGTGTTTTGTCTATGTGCATCTTTCATCATCATTTTAGCTTTTTAGTAAATAAATATTAAATTAAGATTGGTGTGGTACGAATTCATTAGTGGGACCAGGGTCTGTGCAGACGCAAGGGCTATACGACGTACAGATTATGAGACTGTTAGAGGAAAATGGTTGATTAGCGGCTGTTGTAAAATCGATATTCTGATATTCTTTGAGGTAATTTGGGAAATAGAAACTCAATAAAAACTAGTTTTCCCATGGTGCCCCAGGTTAATGAGTTAATAATTGCTTGATTCAGTTAATCATGCAATTAGAAACTTTAATCATTCGATGAGCAACAGTCGTCACATTAACTAATACAACGTCACGGCAGACACTAAAGAGGCCTTTCTACTGACTCTGAAAAACACCAGATGCCCAAGGTCCCTGCTCATCTGCGTGAACGTGCCTTAGGCATGCTGCAAGGAGGCATGAGGACTGCAGATGTGGCCAGGGCAATAAATTGCAATGTCCGTACTGTGAGATGCCTAAGACAGCGCTACAGGGAGACAGGATGGACAGCTGATCGTCCTCGCAGAGGCAGATGATGTGTAACAACACCTGAACAGGATCAGTACATCCGAACATCACACCTGCAGGACAGGTACAGGATGGCAACAACAACTGCCCAATTAACACAAGGAACGCACAATCCCTCCATCATTGTTCATACTGTCAGCAATAGGCTAAGAGAGGCTGGACTGAGGGCTTGTAGGCCTGTTGTAAGGCAGGTCCTCACTAGACATCACCGGCAACAACGTCGCCTATGGGCACAAAACCACTGTCGATGGACCAGACAGGACTGGCAAAAAGTGCTCTTCTCTGACGAGTCGCGGTTTTGTCTCACCAGGGGTGATGGTCGGATTCGCGTTATCATCAAAGGAATGAGCGTTACACCGAGGCCTGTACTCTGGAGCGGGATTGATTTGGAGGTGGAGGGTCCGTCATGGTCAGGGGCGGTGTGTCACAGCATCATCGGACTGAGCTTGTTGTCATTGTAGGCAATCTCAACGCTGTGCGTTACAGGGAAGACATCCTTTTCCCTCATGTGGTACAATTCCTGCGGGCTCATCCTGACCATGACATGACCCTCCAGCATGACAATGCCACCAGCCATACTGCTCATTCTGTGCTTGATTTCCTGCAAGACAGGAATGTTGGTGTTCTGCCCGGATCTCAATCCCATTGAGAAAGTCTGGGACCTGTTGGATCGGAGGGTGAGGTCTAGGGCCATTCCCCCCAGAAATGTCCGGGAACATGGAGGTGCCTTGTTGGAAGAGTGGGGTAACATCTCACAGCAAGAACTGGCAAATCTGGTGCAATCCATGAGGAGGAGATGCACTGCAGTACTTAATGCAGCTGGTGGCCACACCAGATACTGACTGTTACTAATATAAACAGATTTAGATCACAGATACTACACCTTCCACAATACTACAATCTATTGACTGATACAGAAAAATAATGTGGTAGTTTACTCATATCACAACATTTACTGTAAAGAGGACTGTTGTACTGTCACAGTATGCACTGTAACCGTCTGTGACCATTTGAAGGGAGGCTCCACAGGCTGTGTGGCCTAAGGTAACATGACAGATGTTCTTGTGTAGCATGGAAGAGCAGTATTCAACTCAGAGTTTGTGAAAAGGGAGGACTAAGAGGGGGGAGACATGGCTGTATCTTCCTCATGGGAATCTCCAGTCTCCTGGCACTCTGGCAGCTGCTCCATCTCTTCCTCTCCCTTTTCCGAGATGTTATCCTCTGTTGTGTCCGTGTCCATTTCTATAGCTGCCTTGTGATTCTCATCTGACTTTCCTTCTCCACTTTCCTGCTCTTCTTTAACCTCTTGCTCCTCATCTAACCTCTCTTCTTCAGCCTCTTGCTCTTCATCTACCATCTCTTTTTCAGCCTCCATTTCCTCTGTGTCCCTGCTGTCTTCCTGCTCCAGCTCAGGACCTAGCAGTGCCTCTCAGGACCTGAGAGAACCCATCAGCTCTGACTGGGTCTCTGAAAGGATTTTGGTAATTTCATGATCCTGCTGCCCAGGGACCAAGTCAGTAAGGTTGAAGGACTGTTGCAGCAGATTGGGCTATTCCTCCAGGTAGGCTAGGACCTACACTAACCAGGCCACTAGCAGCTGTACTAGATCATTTTTGGTTTGGCCCCTGCTGCCCCGATATCAGCAATCAGCCGAGCCCAGCGGGCCAGCAAGAAGCTCTGCAGTAAGGGCCACAGGCACATCTCCAGGGGCTGGAGGTGTAAGGTGCAGCCAGCGGGGACCACGGCCGGCAGGGTGACAGCTGCGCCAAGGGGGGTCAGGAAATCTGTAGACACGTGTCTGTGGTGGCCATCCAGGATCAGCATGCCTTTGGTGCTCCTGCTCCGGTCCAACATGTGTTGGAGCCACACCCAGAGGCTACCACAGCTCCAAATCCTCGTCCCTGCTGAATCTCTCTACCTTGGCATCTAGCAGTACATAGTTGGGCAGGCCTGTGCCCTTCATCTCGGTGATTAGGACCAGGGTGCGTAGCATGGTGCCATCTACTTTGCTGGATCCGCAAGCGCCTCAAAGTCTACAAATACGTACAGCTCGTCCAGCTACTCTATGTCTGTGTGTGGCAGATCGTGGGCCTGGATGTGCTTGCCAGTGAACGTTGTGAAGGAGTTAGCTTTGTCTTCCATGGAGCGTGGCATCCTTCTCTCTCACTTTTTCCCATCTCTCAATCTTTCTCTCCCCCATCCCCATCCCCATCTCCCCATCCTTCTCTCTCACCTTCTCCCATCTCTCCATCCTCTCTCACCTTCTCTCATCTCTCCGTCCTTCTCTTTCTCCTCCCCATCTCTCTATACTTCTCGCTCAACATCTCCCATCTCTCCATCCTTCTTTCTATCCTCCCCATCTCTCTCCTCTCACCTATTCTTGTCCTCTCCCTATCCCTCCTCTCCCTCCCCCTCGCCATCACCCTTTCACTCTCTTCCCCCTCTCTTCTCCCTCCCCCTCGCCATCTCCCATTCACTCTTTTCCCCCTCTCTTCTCCCTATCTCCCTCTCATCCCTCTCTCCTTCTCTCCCCCCTGCCCCAATGTCACTCCAAAAATCCAGTCAGGTAATCACCATCTCTGCGGGAGTCATTACTGGGTCATTGAGCTGTCTCTAACTATCCATTCACTCTCACGTGCTGTCTGTTGAATATAGATGAACTGTATTCACCTCAACAAGGCCAGTTAATGAATAGGGGATCTGCTTTAATGAGGCTAACTGTCAGTGAAGCACAACCTGCCTTTCATTCGCTCATCCCTCTTTTATGTGTAATTATGCACACACACTTGGAAGAACACACACACAGACATAGGCATAAGCATGCACACAAGCACGGATACACACACACGCACGCACACACACACTCTGTCACATTGAGCTTCAAGAGCAGTGTAGAAGTAGCTCTGGCAATCTTCCAGGCTCAATCAACGTGCCTTTAAAACTCACTGGCTCAAACATCAAGGACGCTTAATACTTTGATAGGAGTTGGATGGAGAGGATGATGGGAAAGATTAAGACGTCCATCTGTTTCTGGTCACAGAGTGAAGATGGGCACAACACACACACACTGCATACACACACATGCCGCATATACACACCAGTGGCGTATATATTTATGGATGCCAAGGGAAGCCAGGATCCCCCCCAAAAAGAAAAAAAATAGATTAAATAACGTATCTTTCGTCTCTCTGTGTTTTCATGATTTTCCTTCAATTCGCAAGAGGCTGAATGTATCTCACCTGAGAAAAGCATCCAAGCGAGCGAAACAGCGCCCCTATCTCTATGTAGGTGTAGGCCATCTATCTGATGCTGTCTGGTAAAAAAAAAAGAGTATGACGCTTTTGCCGCCTTAGCATTGAATGCAAGGGAAGCCAGCGAGCATTTGGCCTCCCTTGATAAAAAAGTATAAATAAATAGCCAATCAGCATTGAGCTAAACTGAGTGAGGTTAACTGTGAATGGTGCTGGCACACCAAAAACAAGTGTCAAGGGAAGCCAGTTTGGATTTGGCTTCACTCCTATCACAGAGAAACACGTCATTGATAGAAACAATTTGAATTGTTGAATCTTGTTGTGTTGTTGTCCTCCGGTGGCTGGCTAGCTAGCTAAAATTGTCCCTTTACTAAATTAGCCATGGATGGAGATAGAGATTTAGACTTGTGGTTTTAATTAATTATCTGTACTGGCCAATGATTATAACGGCAATTCGGATCCAACCATAAAATACATTGTGCCCCTGGACTGAGAGGATGGAAGTTCAATATTTAGTTAGATGTAGAAGGTTAATGTTAACTAGCTAACGTTGCCCATGAAAGGAAGTTAGGCTAGCGAGCAAGCATTTTGGCCAGGTAGCCTAGAAGAACAAAAACTAAAAGCATGTACTATATGACAGTCATTGACCGTTTCCTCAACATGAAAGAGAGGAGGATGGCATTGGCGTTTCTCTACAAGTAGGGTGAGTCAACATGAAAGAGAGGAGGATGGCATTGGCGTTTCTCTACAAGTAGGGTGAGTCAACATGAAAGAGAGGAGGATGGCATTGGCGTTTCTCTACAAGTAGGGTGAGTCAACATGAAAGAGAGGAGGATGGCATTGGCATTTCTTTACAAGTAGGGTGAGTCAACATGTTTTTATACTTGCACGAACGAATACTGTACACACACACACACACACATCAGAACCATGGACAGCCACATCATATTTAGCTTACATTGATTGGACTAAATTGTTTTTGGTACCTTTTAGTTGTCACTGTATTAGACTAAGCATAGGTGATTTAGATGATGTTGAAATGTTAAAGTTGAAATGGTGCTGGAATAGTGGAGGAAACTCCTATTTTTTTGTGTGCAACTTGCAGTAACTCTCATTGGTTCTAAATCAATAGTTGTTTAGTTGTCCTAAAATGTTGGAAATATGAATTTTTCTTGACCATGCTGTCATGGTCATGTAACTGTTTGTTACATTCAATATCCTTTGTGAGGTTGCTCTCCGCTACGGTCTTCTTATTGTCTCAGTCGTAGGCCTGGACCCTCTAAAAAGAAAAGGTTCCTGGAGTTTCCTTTAGGGGTTCTTCAAATTTAAACTGTGGGGGAACCCCTATAAGTTCTTCAAATAACCCCTTTTAATGGATCCTCAAAGAACCTTTGGAAGAATCTTTTGGGGTTAATGTTTGAACTACCCCCCTATTATTATTATTAATAATAATGTGCATTACAACAATAACACTATATTTTAACTATCAGTGTTTATTATGATTTTAGTGGCAAAGTATAATTTTTTTTTGGAATATGAGATAAACTCGCAGTAGAGCCCCAGGTCCAATGGATATATCATCTGACATGTTGATGTTAATGTCTTGATGTTCTCCGTGTCCATAGCCAGAATGATTTTGCAGTGCAAGGTGTTCAAACAGGTTTCCTGTTATATTCATCAGAGCTGTAGGGAGGGTGAAGTCTGTGAATCCCAAAAATAGTATTTATACAGATGATTAACAAAACATGCACACAACAGTATTCATACCTTGGTTTTGTATTGAATGTTAATGAAAAAAAAACAGTTTTGATAATGGTTTTCATACACATACCTTGTCCACAATGTAGAGGCCTATGGGATATTCATTGACAAGGGAAGGGAGGAGGATGGTAAATGTGATCTGCATAACATACCAATACTAATTCACATGCCTTTTGCATGCCTCCTCGTCTGTATACCTGCAGACACAGACACAACATTGAGTAGCTCAGTCATCTAAACGACCCAATACAGCTAGCCTTTAACATATTCATATAGCCCAACATATTATTATAGCCCAACATATTCTTATAGCCCAACATATTCTTATAGCCCAACATATTCTTATAGCCCAACATATTCTTATAGCCCAACATATTCTTATAGCCCAACATATTCTTATAGCCTTCAACATATTCTTATAGCCTTCAACATATTCTTATAGCCTTTAACATATTCTTATAGCCTACATATTCTTATAGCCAACATATTCTTATAGCCTTTAACATATTCTTATAGCCCAACATATTCTTATAGCCAACATATTCTTATAGCCCAACATATTCTTATAGCCCAACATATTCTTATAGCCTTTAACATATTCTTATAGCCAACATATTCTTATAGCCCAACATATTCTTATAGCCAACATATTCTTATAGCCTACATATTCTTATAGCCCAACATATTCTTATAGCCTACATATTCTTATAGCCCAACATATTCTTATAGCCTACATATTCTTATAGCCCAACATATTCTTATAGCCCAACATATTCTTATAGCCCAACATATTCTTATAGCCCAACATATTCTTATAGCCTACATATTCTTATAGCCAAACATATTCTTATAGCCCAACATATTCTTATAGCCCAACATATTCTTATAGCCCAACATATTCTTATAGCCCAACATATTCTTATAGCCTACATATTCTTATAGCCCAACATATTCTTATAGCCAACATATTCTTATAGCCTACATATTCTTATAGCCAACATGTTCTTATAGCCCTACATATTCTTATAGCCCAACATGTTCTTATAGCCAACATATTCTTATAGCCTACATATTCTTATAGCCCAACATATTCTTATAGCCCAACATATTCTTATAGCCCAACATATTCTTATAGCCCAACATATTGTTATAGCCAACATATTGTTATAGCCCAACATATTGTTATAGCCCAACATATTCTTATAACCCAACATATTGTTATAGCCAACATATTCTTATAGCCCAACATATTCTTATAGCCCAACATATTCTTATAGCCCAACATATTCTTATAGCCTTTAACATATTCTTATAGCCCAACATATTCTTACCTCTTTGTTGATTGATATCCATTGAATTGTGTCCATTTTCTGTTTAAGAAAGATTTGCACAAATATGAATAGATAGATGGTATCATTACAAAATATCAATTTAGATATCAATTTAGAGCATATAAGGGACAAACCTTACCTTAAATTGAGGAGATCTTAAAAATGTTCAGTTAAGTGCCTGCACCAGCTGTCCTCTGAAATCAAAATGTTTCAGTTGGTTCCTGAAAGGTTCCTGCAAGAACACCCACCAATTAAGGAGGTTCTTCGATGAACCTCACCTCACCTCCTATGGGGTTCTTGGAAGAACCCGTTGGGGGCCATTTTCAGTGCCAAGAACCCTAAGGTTCTTCGAAGAACCCTTGTTGAACCCCTCATAATTAAAGAGTATATCACGGTGGGAAGGCATATGAACTAACAGGTTATAGAGCAAACAATGCAATTATCACAACACATTGGTTGGAATATGATATTTTCTTCTGGCTTGGTTTCCCCAGTGATTTTCCCACTCACCGCTACTGATACACACACACACACACACACACACACACACACACACACACACACACACACACACACACACACACACACACACACACAAACACACGCTGAGTATGTAACAGTTTTGCTTCCTTCCCTCTCCTCGCCCCAGGGATCCTCTGAACACATTAACATCTGCCTCCCATGAAGCATTGTTAACTATCGCTCCACAGAAGCCGAAGCCCTACTACTTCAAGGTCTCAGAGTTTGTGATGCACTGCTAACTAGCTAGCCATTTCACACCGGTTACACTTACCCCCTTTGACCTCCTCCTTCTCCACAGTGATCCAGGTCAACAGCATCAGTCTAACAGTGTTGCCTCTGAGAGAGAGAGAGAGAGAGAGAGAGAGAGAGAGAGAGAGAGAGAGAGAGAGAGAAAGAGAGAGAGAGAGAGAAAGAGAGAAGAAAGATAGAAAGAAAGAGAGAAAAAGAAAGAGAGAGAGAGAGAGAGAGAGAGAGAGAGAGAGAGAGAGAGAGAGAGATAATTGCATTGTACTTTATTGACTGAAATGCTGTACCACTACACTGCTTGGCAAAATCTACAAATTGTATTTCATGGCAATAAAGCAATCTGAATTTGAGAGAGGGAAGCTTAGCCCTTTCTACCCTATACCCAGTATGCCCTACCTTACCCACAGAGAGAGACTACACCAGACTATTTGGCCCTACCTATCCCAGAGACTAACCCAGTCCAGTCCACCCTAGCTCACCCAGAGAGAGAGCAAATTTTCCCTCAACAGTCACTTTCGACGAAATGTGTGCTACACACCTTTGTGTGTTTGGTGACAGTGAAGTTGTCACAACGTACTGCCAACAACCACCTTTTTCTGAGCTCTACATCGACTGGGAAACGACGGAAGCTCACAATACCATTACATTTTTAAGAAACTGAACACAGAGGCACTGAACAATGTTCATTAGCACCTCTTTTGCGGGGCTGTAATTTAAACGTAGTCATTTCGAACTATTTCAGTCAGAAATGCAAGGTTAGAAAGATGAATGAATGAGACGACATATACCATGTAAACTAGAGCAACCATTTCAGTAACAGGTGCAATAGATTGGATTAGTTTAGTTTTTCATAATAATGAGAAGCTTGGTTTTGCAGACCTCTCGGTCACTGGCATAGCACACCCCCTACGAGCTTTGGCCTTGTGTTTTAGGTTATAGTCCTGTTGAAAGGTGAATTCATCTCCCAGTGTCTGGTGCTTAGCTCCATTCCTTTACTTTTTTCCTGAAAAACTCCCCAGTCCTTAACGATTACAAGCACACCCATAACATGATCAAATCAAATTACATTGGTCACATACACATGGTTAGCAGATGTTATTGCGAGTGTAGCGAAATGCTGATGCTTCTAGTTCTGACAGTACAGTAATATCGAACAGGTAATATCTAACAAATTCCACAACAAATAATACACACAATCTAGTAAAGGAATGGGATAAGAATATATAAATATAAAATATATGGATGAGCAGTGACAGAGCGGCTAAGATGCAATAGATAGTGTAGTATACAGTATATACTGTACATATGAGATAAGTCATGCGAGATATGTAAACATTCTTAAAGTGAATAGTGTTCCGTTTATGGCCAATGATTTCAAGTCTGTAGGTAGGCAGCCGCCTCTCTGGGGCAACAATCTGATGGCCTTGAGATAGAAGCTGTTTGTCAATCTCTCTGTGCCAGCTTTGTTGCACCTGTACTGACCTCGCCTTCTGGATGGACACAGGGCAAACAGGCAGTGACTCGGGTGATTGTTGTCTTTGATGATCTTTTTTGCCTTCCTGTAACATTGGGTGTTGTAGGTGTCCTAAAGGGCAGGTAGTTGGCCCCCAGTGATGCGTTGTGCAGACCTCACTACCCTCTGGAGAGCCCTGCGGTTGTGGGCGGTGCAGTTGCCGTACCAGGCGGTGATACAGCCCGACAGGATGCTCTCGATTGTGCATCTGTAGAAGTTAGTGAGGGTTTTCAGTGACAAGCGCTGCTGCGCCTTCTTCACCACACTGTCTGTGTGCGTGGACCATTTCACCTTCCACTGCTGTTCCGTCGATGTGGATAGGGGGGTGCCCCCTTTGCTGTTTCCACGATCATCTCTATTGTTTTGCTGACATTGAGTGAGAGGTTGTTTTCCTGACATCACATTCCGAGGGCCCTCACCTCCCTGTAGGCTGTCTCGTCGCTGTTGGTAATCAAGCCTACCACTGTTGTGTCATCTGCAAACTTGATGATTTAGTTGGAGGTGTGCATGGCCACGTAGTCGTGCGTGAACAGGGAGTACAGGAGAGGGCTGAGAACGCACCCTCGTGGGGCCCCAGTGTTGAGTATCAGCGGAGTGGAGATACATTCACCACCTGGGGGCGGCCCATCAGGAAGTCCAGGACCCAGTTGCACAGGGCAGGGTCAAGACCCAGGGACTCAAGCTTAACTTCTTATGGGCAGGTTGTACGATAGCGTCCCACCTGGCCAACATCCGGTGAAATTGCTGAGCGCGAAACTACAGAATTATAAATATTTAACTTTCATAAAATCACAAGTGTAATACATCAAAATAAAGCTTAACTTCTTGTTAATCCAGCCACTGTGTCAGATTTCAAAAAGGCTTTACGGCGAAAGGACACCATGCGATTATCTGAGGACAGCACACCGCATACAAAACCATGAAAAACATATTTCAACCAGGCAGGTGCGACATGAATGTCAGAAATAGCGATATAATAAATGCCTTACCTTTGATGATCTTCTTCTGTTGGCACTCCAAAAGGTCCCAGTTACATCACAAATGATCCTTTTCTTCGATAATGTTCTTCTTTATATCCATAAAAACTCAGTTTAGCTGGCGCGCTTCTGTCAGTAATCCACCCAGTGTCCCTCCATCAAAATGCATACAAAATGAATCCCAAATGTTACAAATACACTTTTCCAAACAAGTCAAACAACGTTTATAATCAAACCTTAGGTACCCTAATACGTAAATAAATGCTAAAATTTAAGACGGAGAATAGTTATTGTCTTTACCGGAGAAAAATACCAAAGAACGAGTTCTTATTCACGAGCTTAGAAACACTACAGCCAAAATGAGAGCCACCTAGATAAACTACAATTTCTGGCTCATTGTTCCAAAAACCAGCCTGAAACTCTTTCTAAAGACTGTTGACATCTAGTGGAAGCCCTAAGAACTGCAATCTGGGAGGACTTCGCCTTATAATAAAAGTGACAGCCATTGAAAATAGTGGTAGGCTGAATTTTTTTGTTGTTGGGGGGGGTGTTTTGTCCTCGTGTTTTCGCCTGCCAGTTCTGTTATACTCACAGACATTATTTTAACAGTTTTAGAAACTTTAGAGTTTTTTTATCCAAATCTACCAATTAGCTTCTGTGCCTGAGTAACACTTTGGGCACGCTTTTCATCCGGACGTGAAAATACTGCCCATAACCCAAGAGAGGTTAATGATAAGTTTGGAGGGTACTATGGTGTTTAACGCTGAGCTGTAAATGAACAGCATTCTTATATGTACATAGGTATTCCTCTTGTCCAGATGGGATAGGGCAGTGTGCAGTGTGATGGCGATTGCATCGTCTGTGGACCTATTGGGATGGTAAGCAAATTGAAGTGGGTCTAAGGTGACAGGTAGGGTGGAGTGGATTTGATCCTTGACTAGTCTCTCAAAGCACTTCATTATGATTGAAGTGAGTGCTACGGGGGCGATAGCCATTTAGTTAAGTTACCTTAGCTTTCTTGGGAACAGAAACAATAGTTGCCATCTTGCAGCATGTGGGGACAGCAGACTGCGATAGGGATTGATTGAATATGTCCGTAAAAACACAGAAGCCAGCTGATCTGCGCATGCTCTGAGGATGTGGCTAAGGATGTCGTCTGGGCCGGCAGCCTTGCGGGGGTTAACACGTTTAAATATTTTACTCACATTGGACATGGAGAAGGAGAGCCCACAGTCTTTGGTAGCGGTTCGAGTCAGTGGCACTGTATTGTTCTCAAAGCGCGCAAAGAAGATGTTTAATTTGTCTGGAAGCAAGACGTCGATGCCCGCGACTGGGCTGGTTTTCTTTTTGTAATCCGTGATTATCTGTAGATAATATTTGAGCCGTTGGATACTGACACTTTGATGTTTGATTGCCTTACGGATGGAATTCTACACTGTTTGTATTTGGCCATATTCCCAGTTGCCTTATCATGATTAAATGCGGTGGTACGTGCTTTCAGTTTTGTGCAAATCCTGCCATAAATCCACGATTACTGGCTAGGGAAAGTTTTAATAGTCACAGTGGGTACAACATCTCCTATACACTTCCTTATAAACTCGCTCACCGAGTCAGCCTATGTTGTTATCTGAGGCTACCTGGAACATATCCCAGTCCACGTGATCGAAGCAATTTTGAAGCGTGGAATCCGATTGGTAAGACCAGCGTTGGATAGACTTAAGCACCAACGTTTCCTGTTTTAGTTTCTGCCTTTAGGAGGAAAGCAACTAGACGGAGTCATGGTCAGATTTGCCAAAAGGAGGGCGGGGGAGGGCCTTGTATGCATCGCAGAAGTTAGAGTAGCAATCGTCGAGAGTGTTACTCGCTCATGTACTGCAATCGATAAGCTAATAGAATTTAGGTAGCCTTGTTCACAAATGAGCTTTGTTAAAATCCCCAGCTACAATGAATAAAGTATCAGGATATATGGTTTCTAGTTTGCACAAAGTCCAGTGAAGTTCCTTGATGGCCGTCTTGGTATCCGCTTGCGGGGGGATATTCACGGCTGTGACAATAACGGAGAAGCGCTCTCTAGGGAGATAATACGGTTGGCAATTGATTGTGAGAAATTCTAGGTCAGGTGAACAAAAGGACTTGAGTTCCTGTACATTGTTACAATTCCAATTGTCCCATTCAAAAAATGTAGAACCAGGAACAGATATAGCCCTTGGATCCAGACCTGACTGCCCTTGACCAGCACAAAAACATCCTGTGGCATACTGCATTAGCATCGAATAGCCCCCGCGATAAACAACTTTTCAGGGAAGTTAGGAACCAATATACACAGGCAGTTAGAAAAGCAAAGGTTAGCTTTTTAAAACAGACATTTGCATCCTCTAGGACAAACTCCAAAAAAGTTCTAATTGATAATTTCAATAAGCATTTCTCTACGGCTGGCCATGCTTTCCACCTGGCTACCCCTACCCTGGTCAAAAGCTCTGCACCCCCTGCAGCAACTTGCCCAAGCCTCCCCATTTCTCTTTCACCCAAATCCAGATAGCTGCAAAATCTGGCCCCTTACAAATCAGCTAAGCTAGACAATCTGGACCCTCTCTTTCTAAAATTATCTGCCAAAATTTTGCAACCCCTACTACTAGCCTGTTCAAACTCTCTTTCATATCGTCTGAGATCCCCAAAGAATGGAAAGCTGCCGCAGTCATCCTCTTCAAAGGGGGAGACACTCTAGGACCAGACCTATATTAATCCTAACCTGCCTTTCTAAGGTATTCGAAAGCCAAGTTAACAAACAGATCACCGACCATTTCGAAACCCACCGTACCTTCTCCACTATGCAATCTGGTTTCCGAGCTGGTCATGGGTGCACCTCAGCCACGCTCAAGGTCCTAAATGATATCATAACCGCCATCGATAAAAGACAATACTGTGCAGCCGTATTCATCGACCTGGCCAAGGCTTTCAACTCTGTCAATCACCACATTCTTATTGGCAGACTCAACAGCCTTGGTTTCTCAAATGACTGCCTCGCCAGTTTCACCAACTACTTCTCAGACAGAGTTCGGTGTGTCAAATCAGAGTGCCTGTTGTCCGGACCTCTGGCAGTCTCTATGGGGGTGCCATAGGGTTCAATTCTCAGGCCGACTCTTTTCTCTGTATACATCAATGATGTCGCTCTTGATGCTGCTGATTCTCTGATCCACCTCTACGCAGACGACACCATTCTGTATACTTCTGGCCCTTCTTTGAACACTGTGTTAACTAACCTCCAGACGAGCTTCAATGCCATACAACTCTCCTTCCGTTGCCTCCAACTGCTCTGAAATGCAAGTCAAACTAAATGCATGATCTTCAACCGATCGCTGCCCGCACCTGCCCTCCCTTCTAGCATCACTACTCTGGATGGTTCTGACTTAGAATACGTGGACAACTACAAATACCTAGGTGTCTGGTTAGACTGTAAACTCTCCTTCCAGACTCACATTAAGCATCTCCAATCCAAAATTATATTTAGAATCTGCTTCCTATTTCGCAAAAACAAAACATCCTTCACTCATGCTGCCAAACATACCCTTGTAAAATTGACTATCCTACCGATCCTTGACTTCAGCGATGTCATTTACAAAACGGCCTCCAACACTCTACTCAGCAAATTCGATGCAGTCTATCACAGTGCCATCTGTTTTGTCAGCAAAGCCCCATATACTATCCACCACTGCCACCTGTATGCTCTCGTTGGATTGCCCTCACTTCATATTTGTCGCCAAACCCACTGGCTCCAGGTCATCTATTAGTCTTTGCTAGGTAAAGCCCTGCCTTATCTCAGCTCACTGGTCACCATAGCAGCACCCGTAGCACGCGCTCCAGCAGGTATATTTCATTGGTCACCCCCAAGTCCAATTCCTGCTTTGGCTGCCTTTCCTTCCAGTTCTCTGCTGCCAATGACTGGAACGAATTGCAAAAATCACTGAAGCTGGAGACTCATATCTCCCTCACTAACTTTAAGCATCAGCTGTCAGAGCAGTTTACAGGTCATTGCACCTGTACATAGCCCACCTGTAAATAACCCATCCAACTACCTCATCCCCATGTTATTTTTTCTCTCCTTTGCACCCCAGTATTTCTACTTGCACAGTGTTTAATTTCTAAATTGTAAATACTTCACCAATACGGCCTATTTATTGCCTTACCTCCCTTATCTTACCTCATTTGCACACACTCTATGTAGACTTTTCTATTGTATTATTGACTGTATGTTTTGTTTATTCCATGTGTAACTCTGTGTTGTTGTTTGTGTCTCACTGCTTTGCTTTATCTTGGCCAGGTCGCAGTTGTAAATGAGAACTTGTTCTCAACTGACCTACCTAGTTAAATAAAGGTTATTAAAAACACCATGAGTCGTTGATCATGAAACATACACCCCTGCCCTCCTTCTTACCGGAGAGATGTTTATTCCTGTCGGTGCGATGCACTCAAAATCCCGTTGACTGTACTGACTATGACAGCATGTCCCAAGCTAGCCATGTTTCTGTGAAACAGAGTATGTTAAAATCCCGGATATCTATTTGGAAAGCAACTCTTGTCCTAATTTCGTCAACTTTGTTAACTAGGGATTGGACATTAGTGAGTAATATACTCTGAAGCGGTGGGTGGTGTGTGCATAACCAAAGCCTTATTAGAAGACCGCTCCGGCACCCTGTCCTCCGGCGGCGTTGTTTTGGGTCGGCCTCTGGCATCAGTTCGAATGCTCTAGGAGGTGCAGATGAAGGATCCTCTTTGGGAAAGTCGTATTCCTGGTCGTAGAGCTGGTAAGTTGATGTCTCTCTGATATCAAATAGTTATTCCCGGCTGTATGTAATAATGCTTAATGTTTTCTGGGCTAACAATGTAAGAAATAATACATAAAAAACAAAATACTGCACAGTTTCCTAAGGACTAGAAGAGAAGCTGCCATCTCTATCGGCGCCGTCTTTGTTAAGTGATGCAACCACCACTGTGCTTGAAAATATGGAGAGTGGTACTCAGTAATAGTGTTGGATTGGATTTGCCCCAAACATAACACTGTATTCAGAACAAAAGTTAATTGCTTTGCCACCTTTTTTGTAGTGTTACTTTAGTGCCTTTCTGCAAACAGGATGCATGTTTTGGAATATTTTTTATTTTGTACAGGCTTCCTTTTCACTCTGTCAATTAGGTTAGTGTTGTGCAGTAACTACAATGTTGATCCCTCCTCAATTTTCTCCTATCACAGCCATTAAACTCTGTAACTGGTTTAAAGTCACCTTTGGCCTCACTGTGAAATCCCGGAGTGCTTTCCTTCCTTTCCAGCAACTGAGTTTGGAAAGACACCTGTATTGTTGTAGTGACTGGGTGTATTGATACACCATTCAAAGTGTAATTAATAACTTCACCATGCTCAAAGGATATTCAATGTCTGCTCTGTTTTTTTTGGCCATCTACCAATACTGTAGGTGCCCTTGTTTGTGAGTGATTGGAACACCTCCCTGGTCTTTTTGGTTGAATCTGTGTTGGAAATTCACTGCTTGACTGAGGAACCAGATAATTGTATGTGTGTGGCACAGAGATGTAGGCATAAAAAATAAAGTTAAACACTATTATTGCACACAGTGAGTCTATGCAATTTATTACGTGACTTATAATGGCAAAATGTAGATTTCCACCTAAATAGACATACTTCAAAGTAAGTGCTATTCGTGTGTAATACATGATTCTGACATGCAAAAACATGGAACATTTGGAAAGAAAACATCTGGGAGATGAGGAAATGATCCGACGATAGTTTAGAATACACAAGATCAAGCACACACAAAAGTTACCTTTCATTGACAAGTTATTGATGACTAGAGCTGGAAACACACAAGATGGCTTCCACAACATGTGAACAATATCAGAAAAAAATGGGATTGTTAGACCTAACAACTGGAAATGGGTAGATGTTTTAGGAAGTGGTGTCAGGCGTGGTCACGGGATGTTTCCAAGTGTCCCTTGGAAACAAGTGGCATATGTCTGTAAATTAGATCATTCTAGTGCTATTACATATTTGCAATCCCTAACTCTTATTTGTTCAGTATTAAAAAAACAATTTCTACCATATTAACCTCACTCAAACATTGTGGTGGTGTTATGGGGAATCCAGGGTACATTCAAGTGTCCTTTCAACATCTCCAGTGTCAGAATGTGGTAATTGCACAGTTTTTGCACACTGGATGTGCCTAAAAGTTATTATTCACTATAAAAACTAAATTCCTACAACACCAACCTCTCTCAAACATGCGGTGGTGTCGGAGGACATACAGGGGATATCCAAGTGTTTTTTCAACCTCTCCAAAGTGCCTGAAAGTTTAGCCTATGCATATCCAATATATTGGTCCCACAAACAACTAAACTGTTTCCAAAAACAATACAAAAGCAACAGAAATACAGTACCAGTCAAAGGTTTGGACACCTACTCAATCAAGGGTTTTTCTTTATTTTTAACTATTTTCTACATTGTAGAATAACAGTGAAGACATCAAAACTATGAAAACACATATCATGTAGTAACCAAAAGTGTTTAAATGTATTTTCGATTTTTGATTCTTCAAAGTCGCCACTCTTTGCCTTGATGACAGCTTTGCACACTTTGGCATTCTCTTAACCAGCTTCACCTGGAATGGTCAGAATAGTTATGTATATGTAATATACATTTGCAAAATTTTATAAACCTGTTTTTGCTTCGTCATTATGGGGTATTGTGTGTCAATTGATTAGGGAACAAATAACAATTTAATCCATTTTAGAACACGGCTGTAACGTAACAAAACGTGGAAAAAGTCAAGGGGTCTGAATACTTTCCAAATGCACTGTATTGTGTAGACCTGTGCTGGATTCATGACATTTTTTAATCATTCCTTTGTTCTATTTTACTTCAAGAATGATGTTGAACCCCTGCTCAGATGAAACCTCTCTCCTGGATGAAACAATTGATCAGTCACTCTCCCAGTGGTGGAAAAGTATACAATTGTCAAAAGTAAAGATGCCTTAATAGAAAAAAACTAAAGTAAAAATGAAAGTCACCCAGTAAAATACTACTTGAGTAAAAGTCAAAAATGATTTAGTTTTAAATATACTTAAATATCAAATGTACATGTACAGTGGGGCAAAAAAATATATAGTCAGCCACCAATTGTGCAAGTTCTCCCACTTAAAAAGATGAGAGAGGCCTGTAATTTTCATCATAGGTACACTTCAACTATGACAGACAAAATGAGAAAAAAAACCCAGAAAATCAAATTATGGTGGAAAATAAGTATTTGGTCACCTACAAACAAGCAAGATTTCTGGCTCTCACAGACCTGTAACTTCTTCTTTAAGAGGCTCCTCTGTCCTCCACTCGTTACCTGTATTAACGGCACATGTTTGAACTTGTTATCAGTATAAAAAGACACCCGTCCACAACCTCAAACAGTCACCCTCCAAACTCCACTATGGCCAAGACCAAAGAGCTGTCAAAGGACACCAGAAACTAAATTGTAGACCTGCACCAGGCTGGGAAGACTGAATCTGCAATAGGTAAGCAGCTTGGTTTGAAGAAATCAACTGTGGGAGCAATTATTAGGAAATGGAAGACATACAAGACCACTGATAATCTCCCTCGATCTGGGGCTCCACGCAAGATCTCACCCCGTGGGTTCAAAATGATCACAAGAACGGTGAGCAAAAATCCCAGAACCACACGGGGGGCCTAGTGAATGACCTGCAGAAAGCTGGGACCAAAGTAACAAAGCCTACCATCAGTAACACACTACGCCGCCAGGGACTCAAATCCTGCAGTGCCAGATGTGTCCCCCTGCTTAAGCCAGTACATGTCCAGGCCCGTCTGAAGTTTGCTAGAGAGCATTTGGATGATCCAGAAGAAGATTGGGAGTATGTCATATGGTCAGATGAAACCAAAATAGAACTTTTTGGTAAAAACTCAACTCGTCGAGTTTGGAGGACAAAGGATGCTGAGTTGCATCCAAAGAACACCATAACTACTGTGAAGCATGGGGGTGGAAACATCATGCTTTGGGGCTGTTTGTCTGCAAAGGGACCAGGACAACTGATCCGTGTAAAGGAAAGAATGAATGGGGCCATGTATCATGAGATTTTGAGTGAAAACCTCCTTCCATCAGCAAGGGCATTGAAGATGAAACGTGGCTGGGTCTTTCAGCATGACAATGATCCCAAACACACCGCCCGGGCAACGAAGGAGTGGCTTCGTAAGAAGCATTTCAAGGTCCTGGAGTGGCCTAGCCAGTCTCCAGATCTCAACCCCATAGAAAATCTTTGGAGGGAGTTGAAAGTCCGTGTTGCCCAGCAACAGCCCCAAAACATGCTCTAGAGGAGATCTGCATGGAGGAATGGGACAAAATACCAGCAACCGTGTGTGAAAACCTTGTGAAGACTTACAGAAAACATTTGACCTCTGTCATTGCCAACAAAGGGCATATAACAAGTATTGAGATAAACTTTTGTTATTGACCAAATACTTATTTTCCACCGTAATTTGCAAATAAATTCATTAAAAATCCTACAATGTAATTTTCTGGATATTTTTTTCTCATTTTGTCTGTCATAGTTGAAGTGTACCTATGATGAAAATTACAGGCCTCATCTTTTTAAGTGGGAGAACTTGCACAATTGGTGCCTGACTAAATACTTTCTTGCCCCACTGTAATTTCCAAAATACACTTAAGTGTCAAAAGTAAAAGTATAAATCATTTCAAATTCTTTGTATTACGCAAATCAGATGGCACCATTTTTTAATATATATTTTTTAATGTATGGATATCCAGGGGAACACTCCAACACCCAGACATCATTTACAAACAAAGCACGTGTGTTAACTGAGTCCACCAGATCAGAGGCAGTAGGGATGACCAGGGATGTTCTCTTGATAAGTGTGAATGGACCATTTTCCTGTCCTACTAAGCATTCAATATGTAATGAGTAGTTTTGGGTGTCATGGAAAATGTATGGAGTAAAAAGTACATTATTTTATTAAGGAATGTAGTGAAGTAAAAATAAGTCAAATATAAATAGTAAAGTACAGATACCCACCGCCCCCAAAACTACTTGAAAGTACAACTTAAGTACTTTACACCACTTGTACTCTTCCCCCATCCTCACCTCCATGAATTCCTGGCTGACCATGTTAGTGCTGCATAACCTATTGGAGCCAATGCAAACACAACACTATTTAGGATATCTAGTTTATTCAATTGGTATACTGACTTCCTTTTTGAAAGAAATCTTGAACATATTGCAAAGCAATTGTTGTCCCACAGGTACCCTGTTTATAGTGTCTGGAGGCTATCCAAGGCTTTAAAAGAACTCAAGACAACTACTAGACATTTACACAATTGTATTTATTTCACCTTTCATGCTACACAAAGATAAATAGACTAGATTTTTTCAAAACAAATTAAATCTGTTAGTTGGACTTATTGCATCCGTTACTGAAATGGTTGTTCTAATTTGGATGTTTTATGTAGTCTAATGTATTAATCTTTCTAACCCTGGCAGTCATTGTGAATGCAGATTGTGGTTGAATTAAAGTTATAATATTCAGATATCCCCAGTCAGGGTGGATTTCAATTGGAATCAGATATCACTTTGAAGGCCTGCATAATGTGACTTGGTGCTGGTTTTGCAGGTAACCAGCATATATTGGTATGCTGGTGACTAGTTTGTGTGTCCAAAACACAGCGAAGGCTGGCCACCTGCAAAAATCCAAACAAGGCTGGCCACCTGCAAAAACGCAACCAAGTCTGGCCACCAGCGAAAACACAACAAAGTCTGGCCACCAGCGAAAACACAACAAAGTCTGGCCACCAGCGAAAACACAACAAAGTCTGGCCACCAGCGAAAACACAACAAAGTCTGGCCACCAGCAAAAACACAAAAGGCTAGCCACTAGTGAAAACACAACAAAGTCTGGCCACCAGCAAAAACACAAAAGGCTAGCCACTAGCGAAAACACAACAAAGTCTGGCCACCTGCAAAAACGCAACCAAGTCTGGCCACCAGCGAAAACACAACAAAGTCTGGCCACCAGCGAAAACACAACAAAGTCTGGCCACCAGCGAAAACACAACAAAGTCTGGCCACCAGCGAAAACACAACAAAGTCTGGCCACCAGCGAAAACACAACAAAGTCTGGCCACCAGAGAAAACACAACAGTCTGGCCACCAGCGAAAACACAAAAGGCTAGCCACAAGTGTAAACAATGAAAAAACACAACAATGGCTGGCCACTAGCGAAAACACAACAGAGGCTGGTCACCAGCGAAAACGCAACAGAGGCTGGTCACCAGCGAAAACGCAACAGAGGCTGGTCACCAGCAAAAACACAAAAGGCTAGCCACAAGTGTAAACAACGAAAACACAACAATGGCTGGCCCCCATTGAAAACCCAAGAGCGAAAATACAACATAGGCTGGTCACCAGCGAAAACGCAACAGAGGCTGGTCACCAGCGAAAAACGCAACAGAGGCTGGTCACCAGCGAAAAACGCAACAGAGGCTGGTCACCAGCAAAAAAACGCAACAGAGGCTGGTCACCAGCAAAAAAAACGCAACAGAGGCTGGTCACCAGCGAAAAAACGCAACAGAGGCTGGTCACCAGCGAAAAACGCAACAGAGGCTGGTCACCAGCGAAAAACGCAACAGAGGCTGGTCACCAGCGAAAACGCAACAGAGGCTGGTCACCAGCGAAAAACGCAACAGAGGCTGGTCACCAGCGAAAAACGCAACAGAGGCTGGTCACCAGCAAAAAACGCAACAGAGGCTGGTCACCAGCGAAAAACGCAACAGAGGCTGGTCACTAGCGAAAACGCAACAGAGGCTGGTCACTAGCGAAAACGCAACAGAGGCTGGTCACCAGCGAAAACATGACAAAGGCCTGCGAAAACACAATGAAGGCTGGTCACCAGCGAAAAACGCAACAGAGGCTGGTCACTAGCGAAAACGCAACAGAGGCTGGTCACTAGCGAAAACGCAACAGAGGCTGGTCACCAGCGAAAACATGACAAAGGCCTGCGAAAACACAATGAAGGCTGGTCACCAGCGAAAGCACAACAAAGGCTGGTCACCAGCGAAAGCACAACAAAGGCTGGTCACCAGCAAAAGCACAACAAAGGCTGGTCACCAGCGAAAACACAACAAAGGCTGGTCACCAGCGAAAGCACAACAAAGGCTGGTCACCAGCAAAAGCACAACAAAGGCTGGTCACCAGCGAAAACACAATTAAGGCTGGTCACCAGCGAAAACACAATTAAGGCTAGTCACCAGCCTAGGTTGCTCTATGCTTCCCCCAGCATGGTTACAGCCAAATCAAACACTAAGAGGAGATGTTACAGTAAGATGTTGATAGAGCACCCTCTCCTGGTAGTTCAGCTACAGTACACTGGAAATAATACTCTAACCCAGAGGTTCTTAAGCTTTTTCAGCTCGAGACTCAAATGAGAAATGTACCGTCTCCACACGACCCTAATTAAGAAACATAAATGTTTACTCATAACTCGACCCACCTCTCACATGCTCAGGGCACACTTCGGGTCCCAAAACATAGTTTAAGAAACCCTGCTCTCAATTACAAATTATGCAAATATCCCACTTCTGATTTCTTATATTATCCCATGGGATCACATTTTCCTCAATTCCCAAACCCTTTCAGATTATAGATACAGTATGTCAGTTTCTCACATGATGTCCATGCCAATCTATCATGTTTCAGCACATTCTATATATGAGCGGGTCTTCTTCTAGCCTGGGTATCAATCTGTTTGTTGCATCATGCTAAGGAGTTGGAACGATAGCAAACAGGTCTGGGACCAGGCTATTCTTGTTCTACTTTCATCTAAATTCTGACCATTCTGAATGGGACAACCAGGAACATTTATTAATGGACCAGGTGGGTGTTGTTGTTTGGCTTATAGCCTACCTCCAGCGAGGTGAGAGCAGCTGTGATCTTTATGTTCTCAATGATAAATAAGGTTGTCTTCTGCTGTGAAGCCATGCTTAATTAACCCAGGTCCCTTCCTAGCGACATGGCTAATCTGTATCACAGCAGGCAGCAACTCAGTATGTAATCTGTGTCACAGCAGGCAGAAACTCAGTATGTAATCTGTGTCACAGCAGGCAGAAACTCAGTATGTAATCTGTGTCACAGCAGGCAGAAACTCAGTATGTAATCTGTGTCACAGCAGGCAGAAACTCAGTATGTAATCTGTGTCACAGCAGGCAGAAACTCAGTATGTAATCTGTGTCACAGCAGGCAGAAACTCAGTATGTAATCTGTGTCACAGCAGGCAGAAACTCAGTATGTAATCTGTGTCACAGCAGGCAGAAACTCAGTATGTAATCTGTGTCACAGCAGGCAGAAACTCAGTATGTAATCTGTGTCACAGCAGGCAGAAACTCAGTATGTAATCTGTGTCACAGCAGACAGCAACTGTATTCTCCCACCCTCAAGAAAACCAAGTCGATATATACCACAAAATAATGGTTCACAGTGGCAGCTCATGGGTCTCCCAGTATTGTCTGTCTGCACCCTGTCTGAGTGACTGACGGCCTCGGTAATGGTGAAAGACAAATCACCTTTAGATGGGATCTTTCTCAGCATGGACCACCTTCAACTCAACCATTTCTTAATAAGTCAACAGTCGTGGCAATAAAGATTTTATTCTGACCACGAAAACTACACAAGATCTTGACAAGGATTACATATCACTGGTATTTTTCACTTTTTTCATTGGTGTCAAAATGTACATTCTTTTATCATGTATACACATACAGTAGCAACAGCTTTTTCAATGGAAAAAGGCACGCAATGAAACTAGATGGCACATCTTTACATATCGTAAAGAAGTTTCAAATACAGTACATATACAACGAAGAAAATATATATATATTTTTGGGGGGCTCAGTCAATGCAAATGCAGATCTAAAAGGCAATTCTCCACAACTGTTACAATAAGTGTTCCAAAAGCATCCAAATCCAACATCCACCAGAGTCCAACCATTCAATAACACCTGCTTTGAGACACCATCCCATCATGTGCTTATGCTGTACAGTCTATGGAGCTCAGAGCAGCCATCGGAAAGAAAATAGACCTTTTCAGAAGATAGGCCTTTATTTTCCTTTTTTCTATTTTTCAAATTAAATTCATCCCAGCATAATAGTTCCTGAAAGTGTGCAGCACTGAATGAAGGAGCCTCCAACCCTCTGCTCTCCTCTCTCCGAGATGTGACAGAGCTGGCTTCCTGTGGACTGAACAGTAGCACTGTAGACGGAGAGAATGTGCTTATAAAATGGCATCCTATTACTTAGAAAGTGGGCAGAGGCTTAGCATCTAGGACGCCTCGCACCCTTGGACGCCTTTTCCCCATATTCTAAATGTCCAATATAAGTGCACAACTTTTGCCCAGGGCCCATAGGGATCTAAGTGTACTATACTGGGAATAGTGCACCATCTAAAAACAGCTAAGGTTCTGTAAATGCCCTCCACAGATAGATGAGCCTATCACTGACTGAACACCAACCACAGGCCATTGTCTGTGTCTCTCCTGAGTTCTCTCCCTCCTGAGGGACTAAACAGCAGCATCAGACTGAATCAGTACATGAAGCACTATCAGCTCTTACAGCTGGTGGGCGCTGTCCTGTGCTTTGAGTGGACTGGAGGGAGCAGTTCTGAACTGGGGGAGGTAGAGGGGAACACTCCTCATCCCTACCACCGACCCCTCGTCACTGTACTCACTAAACATAGAGTCCTGACTCCCGAGCAAAGGGATGGACTCAACGGACGAGCCCCCTCTCCCCAGAACCATCACCTCTTTGAGAAGCATTGCCCTTGTGTTTTCCTCCTCCTCCTCCTCCTCCTCACTCTCCTCCTGACAGTCCATCCCCAGGTAATACAGGTCCTTCTCCTCAATTACCTCTATCCCCCCATCCCTCTCTCCTCCAATTGCCTCATCCTCCTGCTCTGAAATCTCGGAAAACTCCTCGACAGAGTTGTAAGAGCAGGAACGCCGTGGGTCCAGGTCCGACTCTCCGGCTCCGGAATGGGAGATCTCCAGCTCCCACAGGCCTCCGGGGAAGGAGCCCGAGATGTCGGAGTTGTTGCCTGAGAAGTTGCCCTCGTCGCTGGAACTGCTGAGGCTGCCCTCTTGCTTGTAGAGGTGGTGGGGGTTGTCAGAGAGAAGAACGGTGGCGTAGGTCACTGATGGCTGGGCTGAGCTCTCCAAACTCCTGGGGAGATCTGGGAGTTGGAGGCTCTCCTCCTCCTCCTCTGGGAGCCCAGGCACCTCTGAGTCCACACAGAGAGCTGGGGAGGAGGCTGGGATCAGATCCTTGTCTGAGCCTGACGTAGGGGGCCCAGTCTTCTCCATGATGGTGGCCTGGGAGATGGTCTCTGAGACGAGGAGTAGTGGCCAGGCTGGTAGGCCCTCTGGGTGGCGGAACAACTGCTCCATAGTGTCAGCCTGGACAAGAAGATAGGAGGAGAGTTAGGACTACAGCAAGGTAAACAAGCCTATGGATATTACTTTTTCAATACTGTGGCAAGCTGTCCTACACAGCACATGCATTTTTTGGTCTCTATGGTCTCTCACCGTTTTAGTAGCCTGCTATATCTTTAAGTGTGTTTTCATGGCTAAGTGTGTGTGGAGTAGGATTCCTGTACACCTCACCTTCCCGAAGTCAATCCCCTGAGCCCAAGAACAGTTGTTGGGGTTGGGAACATCTTTCCACATAAACTTCTTCATGCTGGGATTCAGACAGATTAGAATTTAACAACAAGGTATGGAGCCTTTCAGTTTCCAATCCAACACTCTCACTCATATACATTTACAAAGCGTAGTGTGTTTGTGTACGGATGGATGTGTGCTTCGGTGTAGCTAGGACTGAGGGCAGCATGTGTATGTGAAGTGAGCGCCTCACTCACTCACTCTCACCCCCTTTCTCCCTCGTTCTCAGAACACATTCAGCCAATCACCATAGTAATTGAGCCCTGAGGACATTCTGTACATTGTTGAAATGTCACATATAATCCAATTCCATTCCTAATCAATGTGTCTGACTGTGTTCCTCAGATCAATAACTACCTGGAATCACCATTTTAGTCTTAACCACCTGCACAGAGGCAAAACACATTGATCCTCTCTTTCTAATGTCAGACACAGTCCAAAAGTACTTTCTGTAAATACACCACTGGTATAGAACAGAACACACCACTGGTATAGAACACACCACACCACTGGTATAGAACACACCACATCACTGGTATAGAACAGAACACACCATTGGTATAGAACAGAACGCACCACTGGTATAGAACAGAACGCACCACTGGTATAGAACAGAACACATCATTGGTATAGAACAGAACACACCACTGGTATAGAACAGAACACACCACTGGTATAGAACAGAACACACCACTGGTATAGAACAGAACACACCACTGGTATAGAACGGAACACACCACTGGTATAGAACAGAACACACCACTGGTATAGAACAGAACACACCACTGGTATAGAACAGAACACACCACTGGTATAGAACAGAACACACCACTGGTATAGAACAGAACACACCACTGGTATAGAACAGAACACACCACTGGTATAGAACAGAACACACCACTGGTATAGAACAGAACACACCACTGGTATAGAACAGAACACACCACTGGTATAGAACAGAACACACCACTGGTATAGAACAGAACACACCACTGGTATAGAACAGAATGCACCACTGCTATTGAATGTCTACAACTGAGCAAAAATCTGTTAGCAATATATACAGTTCATTGTCAAATGATTAAACTTTAAATTATATTCAATAATGATGTGAAATATAATCTTACTGGTTTTGGGATATGACCAGGGTGACGAAGAGGACAATGGAGAGGAAGGCGATGATCATCAGAAGCATGTAGGCAGCAGGCCCAGCATCACTGCCCCTAAAGACTGGAGGACAGGACAACACCCTGTGTAAGTCTATCAGTCAATCAATCCACATTGGATCATATTCCTATTGACAAGATGGCACCAGAGATCAACCAATTTCTTTTGTGTTCATTTCTTTGCGTTGTTTGCAACTTATTTTCAACTTATTTTGTACATTATGTTGCTGCTTACCGTCTCTTATGACCGAAAATAACTTCTGGGCATCAGAACTGTGATTACTCACCACGGACTGATAGAATACTTTTTTTCCTTTAATGAGTCCGATGTGAATGATATACTGCTTCCCGGGAACAGGCCCAGATCCCCGTCATTTGTGTGAAGAGAAAGCGGAGAAAAAGGGGCTAGAGGGCAGGCTGCCTTCTGAGAATTCGTAGTCAATCTAATAAACCCCCACTTCATTCCATTCTGATAGCAAACGTGCAATCTTTGGAAAATGAAATCTACAGCGAACCATTAAACAGGCAAAGTGTCAACACAGGACTAAGATCGAATCGTACTACACCAGCTCTGACACTCGTTGGATGTGGCAGGGCTTGCAAACTATTACAGATTACAAAGGAAAGCACGAGAGCTGCCCAGTGACACAAGCCAACCAGACGAGCTAAAGTACTTCTGTGCTCGCTTCGAGGCAAATAACACTGAAACATGCATGAGAGCACCAGCTGTTCCGGAAGACTGTGATCACGCTCTCCGCAGCTGATGTGAGTAAGACCTTTAGACAGGTCAACATTCACAAGGCCGCAGGGCCAGACGGATTACCAGGATGTGTACTGCGAGCATGCGCTGACAAACTGGCAGGTGTCTTCACTGACATTTTCAACCTCTCCCTGTCTGAGTCTGTAATACCAACATATTTTAAGCAGACCACCAGAGTCCCTGTGCCCAAGAACACTAATGTACCCTGCCTAAATGACTACCGACACGTAGCACTCACGTCTGTAGCCATGAAGTGCTTTGAAAGGCTGGTCATGGCTCACATCAACACTATTATCCCAGAAACCCTAGACACACTACAATTTGCATACCGCCCTAACCGATCCACAGATGATGCAATCTCTATTGCACTCCACACTGCCCTTTCCCACCTGGACAAAAGAAACACCTATGTGAGAATGCTATTCATTAACTACAGCTCAGCATTCAACACCATAGTGCCCTCAAAGCTCATCACTAAACTAAGGACTAAACACCTCCCTCTGCAACTGGATTCTGGACTTCCTGGCAGGCCGCCCCCAGGTGGTGAGGGTAGGTAAGAACACATCCGCCATTCTGATCCTCAATTCAGGGGTGCGTGCTCAGTTCCCTCCTGTACTCCCTTTTCACTCATGACTGCACGGCCAGGCACGACTCCAACACCATCATTAAGTTTGCCGATGACACAACAGTAGTAGGCCTGATCACCGACAAGACAGCGTATAGGGAGGAGGTCAGAGACCTGGCCATGTGGTGCCAGGACAACAACCTCTCCCTCAACATGATCAAGACAAAGGAGATGATTGTGGATTATAGGAAAAAGAGGACCGAGCATGCCCCCCCCCACGACAAAACCTATTCCCCCTCAGGAGACTGAAAAGATGGATCCTCAGATCCTCAAAAGGTTCTACAGCTGCACCATCGAGAGCATCTAGACTGGTTACATCACCAGGCGCCTGCTCGCATTCGACCGCAAGGCACTACAGAGGGTAGTGCATAAGGCCCAGTACATCACTGGGGCCAAGCTTCCTGCCATCCAGGACCTCTGGATGGCATATGAAGGAAGACCCTAAAAATTGTCAAAGACTCCAACCACCCTAGTCGTAGACGGTTCTCTCTGCTACCGCACGGCAAGCGGTACCGGAGCGCCAATTCTAGGTCCAAGAGGCTTCTAAACAGCTTCCACCTCAAGCCATGACTCCTGAACATCTAATCAAATGGCTACCCAGACTATTTGCATTGCACCCCCCCTCTTTTATACCACTGCTACTCTCTATTATCATCTATGCATAGTCACTTTAATAACTCTACCTACATGTACATATTACCTCAACTAACCACCAACTACCTCAACTAACTAACCCCCGCACATTGACTCTGTATTGGTTCCCCCCTGTGTATAGTCTCGCTATTGTTATTTTACTGCTGCTCTTTAATTACTTGTTACTTTTATTTCTTATTCTCACTCGTATTTTTTTAAACTGCATTGTGGTTTAGAGTCTCATAAGTAACCTGTTGTATTCGGTGCATGTGACTAATAACATTTGATTTGATGCCAATACATAACCTTAGAGGAACTGTGTTAAAACACTCTTCTAGAATTGACACTAAAGTTAACACATGACTTACATTATAGATGCATGCATTTCAGTGCTTTAATATACAAAATAAACACAATCCATACTCATATGTCAAATACATAGGCTGCGTTTACACAGTCAGCCCAATTTTGATCATTTGTCCAATTATTGTAGAAAGATCTGATTGGTCAAAAGATCCAAATTGGGCTACCAGTGTAAATGCGGCCATTGAGACACATTTTTGGCCTGTTGTATTGTATGTTCCTATCTTGAGGGAGGGCTTACCTTTAGTATACACTGGCTCTCCTTCTCCATCCGCGAACACTGGATACAAAATAAACTCGTACTCATCAGTGTCATAGAAATGACCTGGGAAATATAGTCAGAGGACAGAGAGCGGTTCAGATTAAAACAGATTGAACCATTTAGTCACAGAGAACAGAGGCTCAGATTAGGATAGACTGAACCATATAGTCACAGAGAACAGAGGCTCAGATTAGGATAGACTGAACCATATAGTCACAGAGAACAGAGGCTCAGATTAGAATAGATTGAACCATATATAGTAACAGAGTAAAGAGAGGCAGTTTAGAACAGATTCAACCATGTCTATAAAAACTCACTAGAGGGCGCCAGAAGCTCACAGCCAACAACCTCTCAAACTGGAACTCCAAACGAAACGAAGTGCCACAGTTTGACCTAGACTTGAAGTGCCACTCTTGGACCTAGACTTGGTGCTCTGGAACCGCTTGCTGTGCGGTAGTAGAGAGAACAGTCTATGACTAGGGTGGCTGGTGTCTTAACATTTGTAGGGCCTTCCTCTGACACCACCTGGCATAGAGGTCCTGGATGGCAGAAAGCTTGGCCGCAGTGATATACTGCACCGTACGCACTACCCTCTGTAGCACCTTGTGGTCAGATGTCAAGCAGTTTCCATACCAAGCGGTGATGCAACCAGTCAGGATGCTCTCGATGGTGCAGCTGTAGAACTTTTGGAGGATCTGAGGTCCCATGCCAAATCTTTTCAGTCACCTGAGGGGGAATAGGCATTGTCGTGCCCTCTTCACGACTGTATTGGTGCGTTTGGACCTTGATAGTTTGTTAGTGATGTGGACGCAAAGGAACTTGAGGTGAATGGGGGTATGCTCAGCCCCACTTTTCCTGTTGTCCACAATCAGCTCTTTTGTCTTGCTTACATTGAGGGAGAGGTTGTTGTCCTGGCACCACACTGCCAGGTCTCTGACCTCCTCCCTATAGGCTGTCTCGTTGTTGTTGGTGATCAGGCCTACCACCGTTGGGTTGTCAGCAAACTCAATGATGGTGTTGGAGTCGTGCTTGGCCATGCAGTCATGGGTGAATAGGGACTACAAGAGGGGACTATTTTTAATTTTATTTCACCTTTATTTAACCAGGTAGGCTAGTTGAGAACAAGTTTTCATTTACAACTGCGACCTGGCCAAGATAAAGGAAAGCAGTGCAACACAAACAACAACAGAGTTACACATGGAATAAAAAAGCTAAGAACGCACCCGAGGGCTCCCACGTTGAGGATCAGAGTGGCAGATGTTTTGTTGCCTACCCTTACCACCGGGGGGGAGGCCCGTCAGGAAGTCCAGAATCCAGTTGCAGAGGGAGGTGTTTAGTTGCAGGGTCCTTAGCTTAGTGATGAGTTTTGTGGGCACAATGGTGTTGAACACTGACCTGTAGTGAACGAATGGCATTCTCACATGTGTTTATTTTGTCCAGGTGGGAAAGGGCAGTGTGGAGTACAATAGAGTTAGCATCATCTGTGGATCTGTTGGGGCGGTATGCATATTATAGTGGGTCTAGGGTTTCTGGGATGATGGTGTTGATGTGTGCCATGACAAACCTTTCAAAGCACTTCATGGCTACAGACGTGAGTGCTACGGGTCAGTAGTCATGTAGACAGGCTACCTTGGGGATCTTGGGAACCGGGACTATGGTGGTCTGCTTGAAAATGTAGGTATTACAAACTCGGTCAGGGAAAGGTTGAAAATGTCAGTGAAGACACTTGCCAGTTGGTCAGCACATGCTCTGAGTATGCATCCTAGTAATCTGTCTGAATGTTGACCTGTTTAAAGGTCTTGCTCACATCGGCTACGGAGAGTGTGATCACACAGTCATCCGGAACAGCTGGTGCTCTCATGCATGGTTTAGTGGGGCTTGCCTTGAAGCGAGCATAGAAGGCATTTAGCTCGTCTGGTAGGCTTGAGTCACTGGGCTGCTCACGGCTGGGTTTCCCTTTCTAATCCATAGTAGTTTGCAAGCCCTGCCACATCCGATGAGCGTCAGAGCCGGTAAAGTAGGATTCGATCTTAGTTATGTATTGACGCTTTGCCTGTTTGATGGTTCGTTGGAGGGCACAGGGCAATTTCTTATTAGGAATTTTCTTGTCTAGCTCCTTGAAAGCGGCACCTCTAGCCTTTAGGTCAGTGCAGATGTTGCCTGTAATCCCCAGCTTCTGGTAGGGATATGTACGGTCACTTTAGGAATGATGTTATCGATGCATTTATTGATGAAGCCAGTGACTGATGTGGTATACTCCTTAATGCCATCGGATGAATCCTGGAACACATTCTGTAGTAGCAAAACAGTCCTGTAGCTTAGCATCCACATCATCAGACCACTTCCGTATTGAGAGAGTCATTGGTACTTCCTGCTTTAGTTTTTACTTGTAAGCAGGAATCAGGAGGATAGAATTATGGTCAGATTTGTCAAATGGAGGGTGAGGGAGAGCTTTGTATGCTTCTCTGTTTGTGAAGTAAAGTTGGACCAGAGTTTATCCTCTGGTTGCACATGTGACATGCTGGTAAAAATGAGGTAAAACAGATAAGTTTCCCTGCATTAAAGTCCCCGGCCACTAGGAGCACCGCTTCTGGGTGTGCATACTCTATATTGCTTATTGCTTATGGGATGTTGAGTGTGTTGAGTGTTGAGTGTTGAGTGTGGTCTTAGTGCCTGCATCGGTTTGTGGTGGTAAATATTGATGGAAACTCTCTTGGTAAATAGTTTATCATGGGGTACTCTACCTCAGACATACAAAACCGAAACTTCCTTAATATTAGAGATTGCGCATGAGCTGTTGTTGACAACAGGACACAGACCACCACCCCTCATCTTACCGGAGGTAGCTGTTATCTTGCTGATGCACGGAAAACACAGCCAACTGTATATTATCCATTTCCTCGTTCAAACACGACTCGGTGAAACATAATATATTACAGTTCTAATGTCCAGCTGGTAAGATGGTCTCGAACAGATCTCTACCAGTTTATTCTCCAGTGATTGCACGTTCGCCATTAGGATGGATGGTAAAGGAGGATTATCCAGTAGTCAACAAATTCTCACAAAGCACCCTGATCTGCGCCCGCTGTATCGGCGTCTCCTCTTTATGCGAATGACAGGGATTTGTGCCTGGTCTGAGAGGAGCCATACATTTTTGGCCTTCAATTTGTTAAAGAAAGAGAATGAAAGAGAGAGAGAGAAAGAAAGAATGAGAGGGGAAATGAGACGGCAAGGTACAACAGGAAGTAAATGTACATACCATATAGGTAGAGGAGCTTGTCAGTAGGGGGAAACCTGGTCCACCTCTCCCTGCTCTCTGGGGTCTGATCTGGCCTGTCCTGGTGGTTCTGACCCGACCACTCTACGACCAGGGACCACGGTACACTGCTGTTGGGCTGCAGAGACCACAACAGGACCACACAACTACTGTTCACACGGGACGCACTGAACGAACGCACACACTGACCTGGAGAGGGAGGGGCAGAAAAGGGAGGACGAGAGAAAGTGGGGGAAGGAAAGGACGAGAGAGAAATAAAAATGAAGTTTATATTTTCTCTTCATGAAAAAACGGTTGGCTGGCATGCCCTCACGCGTCTGAGCGGTCGGCTGTGAATGCCCTCACCCGCTAGTACACTTATGATGACTGTGATTTGAGTTCTGACCCTCTACTGGATGTCCAGTAGGAACAATGCCGATACTCCTCCTTTCTGGGTTTTAATTTCCTTTTTCTCTTCATCATCAACACACACACACACTTAAGTGTAACTGTCACTAAGGAAGAGGGATAAATGCCCTCGAAGCCGGTGGTTGGAGGATATATTGGCACGGTTTGCCAGCCCACGACTTTCTCGGGCCTAACAACTCCCATGCCAATATATCCTCCAACCACCGGCTTTGAGGACATTATCACTTTTATCCAACGGGTTACCAACATATTCAAATAATGATCTACATATTTTAATTAAAAACATTATTTTTATTAATTCATTCGTAGTATTTCATCATTCCACAAGATATCGTCCCGACACAAATCATTCTTTTGTTCTGTATCTATGGACGTGACCCAGTCTTTTTGTTCTGTAGCTATAGACGCAAACCAGATGTTCGTTCTAAATGCTCCATTGCCATACTGACTGGCAATGTTCTAATCCCTTGCTTGCTAGCTAGCCAACTACGGCTAATTTACAGTCACGTCAAAAAGTGCAACCAGACTAACAGCAAAGTAGCAGCATTTGCATTTGTTTAAGCTGTTTTCTAGTTTGATTTATTTGGATACATCCATAACAATGAACTTATGATGCGCGACTTTGCCTGGCAGAGAAAATGTTCTCTCATCAGGACACTGTTCAGACAAAAGAAAGAATCTATGACATTCATTTCAGCTGATTTTAATAAATGAAACCATACATTCTCTTTGTTACCCACCCCAGCTGACATAGCTATAGCTACTGATTGTATGTACCATTTATCTGTACATTCTCCTGGATTGTGCATTGGTTGAAATATCCATTTCAGTCCGTGCTACTACTTCTGCTGCCTTGCTTCAGCCTTTAAGGTGTTGATGGTGCTGCAGTGTTCTCTTTGTTTTGGGCCAGGATGTTGCTCCAGAGTTTACTGTTTGTTAGTGACGGACGCTAGTAGCTATGGAGCGAACCTTCACACCCATGTCCACTCACTGACAATCTCCCTCGCTTCTAAACGAGCATTGGCCAGTTTCTGGACTGTCGTTGACCTGATGCTGTGATTAGTGTATGAAGTTGTTCCAGCTGCCCTACAGATCTTGGGTAAAAGTGCTGCCAGATACTTCACGCCCATCGGCTCTGACGTGTACCAGATCGAGTCCCTGATACACTCTACTCTCCTTGGGTGGAGATAAAATGCAAGGGCGTTCTCCGGGTATTTCGATAGATATTGCCCTGGCTGCTCAAACATGAATCCCCTCTTGGACTCCCTGCCCCTCTCCCTTGGGTGCAAATGATTCTTTGTGGCCTTGTTATATGCGAGAGTGGCGTGTCTGAGTGAGAGAGAATGCATTGTTTTAATATTGTTGCCTAATTACGAGTGCAACTTGTAAAAAAAAAACAGGCTATGAACAACATACCTTAGACCGTTCTCGTCTGTTTTTACGAGGAATGAGTTGGGCTTTAGTTGTCTGTTCCCCTCTTTTCCTCTTCGTAACCAGATGTAACTGGAGGTTGAAGTACACTTTCTGGACCAGACCCCTTGGTGTACCAGGATTCAGAGCCTGGGAGTTTGAGCTTTGGCCATTGTCCTCATCGGTGGCTGTTTGTGATATATTTTCCTTGCCGCCTTAGCTGTTTGATGTTGCCCAGAAATACATGATTAGAGGTGGTAAATTCGGTGTCCTTCATATGGCACCAGCTGCGACCAGTGGGTGGATCATTTAGAAACCGGTTGAGCTCACTACAGAGTGCCAGGTAGCTACATATGCTGTATAGCTCCCCCTTCCCATTTCGTACATATGTTGGAGAAGGATGTTAAACTCTTCCTTAGTGACAGTTGTCGTGTCTTTGGCTATGTCGGATTAAGTGATATGACATGCTATTCTATAAAATAATTTCTCCGTAATTAATATTACCTGATTGAGCTAATCATGTAAATGTAATTAACTAGAGAGTCGGGGCACCACAAAATAATATTTATAGAGCTGTTATCTTCTGAATAAACTCTTGAAGACCTAGTAATATTTTACATCAATAGCAGTCGATATTAATCGTCATCTTAATTAATCGTCTCATCTGAAAGTTGTAAATTATTTTAACTGCACGAACCCTGGCTAACAAGTTGAATCAGCAATACAAAATTGGGTTTAATTATTTATTTACTAAATACCTAACTAATCACACAGAATTACACATACACATAAATAAATCATAACTTGATTACAAATTACGTCATAAAGGAAAACGTCCCTAGCGGGCGGAACAGATATGACAGCTGGTTACACAAAAGAAAAGGGCTGGGTTTGAGTGAAAGAGCGGGAAGACTGAGGGACAAAGGGCGAAGCTGTGCTATCGTAAATACAGTATCTTATGCATTCTAAATTACCGCCCATTTGGAAAAGGAAAATGCAATATTTACTCTGAGCTGCGCTTCGGTAGGTTGGTGGGAGATGGAAGGCCGTGTTGCCCAACCGAGTCCTTTGAAGTATGTCTCTGCTGGGAAATTGGATACGTTGTAGTAACGTCGTTATGTGGTAGACGGGATACTCTGTCTGTTCCTTCCTAACCTGCGCTAGCAGCTGCTGTTGCTAACTCAACAGCTAGGAAGTATCACTTCTGTAGTGAATAAGAGTTCAAAGTTCATACCATTCTCAACCAAAGCTCACGCTGATTGGCTTCGTTGGCTTCGTTCTGTAGTTATTATCTGAACCATTCTGACATCGGACCGTCGTCCTCACACCCTCGGAACAGGAGGTTATATTGTCGTCAAGGCTTTATATAGGAAGGGAGAGGAGGGCGTGTTTGAAAAGTTTTATAGCCCATGTCCCTTCACAGGGGCGGGCCACTGATTGAGCAGAGCCCTACCTTATGAAAACCCAAATCTCACATTTTAGAAGCTAAAATCACATTGCATCCCATCACGAATAATTTAATATTCAAACATTTAAATTGAACAACAATTCCATGTGAATCTGATAACTCTGATGTGTAGACTTTCCACTGTAGAGTTTATGTCATCTTATCATTGATGAGAATGTCTCAGATGACAACCGAACTGACATCATATTCATTAAGTACCACCGCATATGTTCAATTGGTCGGATTACCAGAATATAGTTAATTTCCCCCCACCTTCTGATGTTCCCTGAATCTCTATGTTAACCAAGGGGTTTGCAAATGTAACATCAGTAGGGTAGAGAGAGGAAAAAGGGGGAAAGAGGAATTTATGACCGTCATAAACCTACCAACAGGCCAACGTCATGACAGTTTTGAAGTCAACAATTGTTTAATTCTCTGCAAGTCAACCCTTGAAGCAACGCACAGCCCAGTTTGTATTGCAGTATCCCCCAAATCTGCATGCCTGGGGATTATTACCATCTCTTTTCCCCATTCATCCATTGGCATGCCGCCGAAAAGATAAAAATAAATGTTCCACTCATCCATTTTAGTTTTTCGCAACAAAGTATTGATTTAGCCAGTCAACTGAAAAAAGTATGTGTTGCTATGACAACCAGCTCAATTTGCTTTACATGGGACGGTGAAGATCCCAATTCAATATCGAAAAAGGTCTGAGAGACAGACAGCAAAGTTTATACAAATCTCTGCTGTTGAAAACCAAATGCTAGTCTAAAAGAGATGGGAGATAATGTCTAAATGCTTTTTACAGTAACTTGTGAAATTGACACCAGCTGGAATGTGATTTTAACCAATCAGCATTCAGGATTAGACCCACCCATTGTATAAACACACTTCATTTATATACCATGGATCTTGACTGGGAACTAAAGTGTCATAATTAGGCTATATACACATGAATGAATAGCATAATATTACACAACTATAACAGCGATATAAACAAGGCTATAAACATAGCAGAATAAACAATAACCTAAACGATAAACATCTTGTCGTAGAGAGAGAAACCAATTACTGACACTGACAAGAAAGATTTATGTCACCCTCTCTTTCTGGCCTATAGCCACAGGAAGTAGGGGTGCTGAGGGTCCTGCAGCATGCCCTGAAAGATATGAAGTAGTGCACTTGTCCTTTTACATGCCTTGATAGCTATTTCATGTTGGATGCACTGTTCCACAAGTAGGCTAAATGAGTCAATGTAGCCTATGTGCATTCGGAAAGTATTTCTCACTTTTTGTTTTTAAACGTTACAACCTAAAACAAATCCTCATCAATCTACACACAATACCCCATAATGGCAAAGTGGAAGCAGATTTTTCGATGATGATTTTCTTTGCGCAAATGTATTCAAAATAAATAACAGAAATACCTGAATACCTTAAGTATTCAGACCCTTTGCTATGAGACTCGAAAACTTATTGGAGTCCACCTATGGTAAATTCAATTGATTGGACATGATTTGGAATTGCACACACCTTTCTATGTAACAGTTGACAGTGCATGTCAGAGCAAAAACCAAGCCATGAGGCCGAAGGAATTGTCCGTAGAGCTCAGAGAGAGGATTATGTCGAGGCACAGATCTGGGGAAGGGTACCAAAACATTTCTGCAGAATTGAAGGTCCCCAAGAACACAGTGGCCTCCAAGTTTGGAAACACCAACACTCTTCCTAGAGCTGGCCGTCCATCCAAACTGAGCGATTGGGGAAGAAGGACCTTGGTCAGGGAGGTGACCAAGAACCCGATGGTCACTCTGACAGAGCTCTAGAGTTCATTTGGGGAGATGGGAGACCCTTTCAGAAGGACATCTCTACAGCCCTCCATCTATCAGGCCTTTATGGTAGAGTGGCAAGACGGAAGACACTAGACAGAAGGACTTTCAGACCATGAGACTCTCAGACCATGAGAAACTAGATTTTCTGGTCTGATGAAACCAAGATTGAAGTCTTTGGCCTGAATGCCAAGTGTCAGGTCTGAAAGAAACTTCCACCATCCCCACGGTGAAGCATGGTGGAGGCAGCATCATGCTGTGGGGATGTTTATCAGCGGAAGGGACTGGGAGACTAGTCAGGAGTGAGGGAAAGACGAACGGTGAACAAAGTACATAGAGATCCTTGATGAAAACCTGCACCAGTGCGCTCAGGACCACAGACTGGGGGCGAAGGTTCACCTTCCAACAGGACAATGACCCTAAGCACACAGCCAAGACAATGCAGGGGTGGCTTCGGGACAAGTCTCTGAATGTTCTTGAGTGGCCCAGCCAGAGCCCGGACTTGAACCCGATCGAACATCTCTGGAAAGACCTGAAAATAGCTGTACAGCGACGCTCTCCATCCAACCTGACAGAGCTTGAGAGGATCTGCAGAGAAGAATGGGAGAAACTTTACAAATATAGGTGTGGCAAGCTTATAGTGTCATACCCAGGATGATGAGGCTGTAATCGCTGCCAAAGGTGCTTTAGCAAAGTATCTGAATACTTACGTAATTGTAATATTGTTTTTTATTTGTTTTATCAATTTGCAAACATTTCTAAAAATCTGTTTTTGTTTGTCATTATAGGGTATTGTGTGTAGATTGAGGGAAAAAATAAATGAATTTGTTTTAGAATAAGGACGTAACGTAACAAAATGTGGAAAAAGTCAAGGGGTCCGAATGCACTGTATGAGGAGGTTGAGTAGTACATTGTGGACACCATTCCACAGACCTTTTAACCTAATATAAACCTAATGCTGAGGTGATAGCGTCTATGGGACATTTTTGTTTGAGTTTCTTTTACAGGGACAGTGAACATTAATCAATGTTTTAGTAAAAGTGCCGGTTTTAGCCAGCCGGCTAATTTTCAAGCGCTGTCACTGGGCGGGTTATTCAAAACAATTACAATACAGACAAACAATGAGCAGTGAGCACATGCAGAGCAACATAGGAAGAGCAACATGTAGCACGCAGACAGAGCAACATAGGAAGAGCAACATGTAGCACGCAGACAGAGCAACATAGGAAGAGCAACATGTAGCACGCAGACAGAGCAACATAGGAAGAGCAACATGTAGCACGCAGACAGGGCAACATAGGAAGAGCAACATGTAGCACGCAGACAGGGCAACATAGGAAGAGCAACATGTAGCACGCAGACAGGGCAACATAGGAAGAGCAACATGTAGCACGCAGACAGAGCAACATAGGAAGAGCAACATGTAGCACGCAGACAGGGCAACATAGGAAGAGCAACATGTAGCACGCAGACAGGGCAACATAGGAAGAGCAACATGTAGCACGCAGACAGGGCAACATAGGAAGAGCAACATGTAGCACGCAGACAGGGCAACATAGGAAGAGCAACATGTAGCACGCAGACAGGGCAACATAGGAAGAGCAACATGTAGCACGCAGACAGGGCAACATAGGAAGAGCAACATGTAGCACGCAGACAGGGCAACATAGGAAGAGCAACATGTAGCACGCAGACAGGGCAACATAGCAAGAGCAACATGTAGCACGCAGACAGAGCAACATAGGAAGAGCAACATGTAGCACGCAGACAGGGCAACATAGGAAGAGCAACATGTAGCACGCAGACAGAGCAACATAGGAAGAGCAACATGTAGCACGCAGACAGGGCAACATAGGAAGAGCAACATGTAGCACGCAGACAGGGCAACATAGGAAGAGCAACATGTAGCACGCAGACAGAGCAACATAGGAAGAGCAACATGTAGCACGCAGACAGGGCAACATAGGAAGAGCAACATGTAGCACGCAGACAGGGCAACATAGGAAGAGCAACATGTAGCACGCAGACAGGGCAACATAGGAAGAGCAACATGTAGCACGCAGACAGGGAAACATAGGAAGAGCAACATGTAGCACGCAGACAGGGCAACATAGGAAGAGCAACATGTAGCACGCAGACAGGGCAACATAGGAAGAGCAACATGTAGCACGCAGACAGGGCAACATAGGAAGAGCAACATGTAGCACGCAGACAGGGCAACATAGGAAGAGCAACATGTAGCACGCAGACAGGGCAACATAGGAAGAGCAACATGTAGCACGCAGACAGGGAAACATAGGAAGAGCAACATGTAGCACGCAGACAGGGCAACATAGGAAGAGCAACATGTAGCACGCAGACAGGGCAACATAGGAAGAGCAACATGTAGCACGCAGACAGGGCAGCAGCACAAAAAGCAACAAAGTGTTTCCAAATCTCACAAGCTACAGACAACAAATAACATGGACAGCAGCAATACACAGCGGCAATACACAGCTAGGGATGATGTTCACAAGTTTGATTGTCCTTTTGCCATCCCACGTTTGTTTTTGCTGTTCTCCAAATAGCATTTTAGAGTTTTAAAATTGTGTTGAAGTATAAATGAGTTTCAACTGGTGGATGTATTTCTACACACTCCACTTTGCCATACCCCAGGCACAGATAGAACAATGAGACAGATATTTCACTGGATGTAGAAATATTAAGCATCCGCTTGGCATTTCCACTCACTACCAAATATATATATTTTTACATTTGACCTTTATTTAACTAGGCAAGTCAGTTAAGATATGGTAATGAGAGGAAGCCCAGTGGCGGGCAGAGGGAACGAAATTTTCTCATAGATGAATCTCAATACAGTTCTGTTTCCAAAACAGGAAATTTGTTATGAACAGAGTGGACAAAGTTTTGTAGACTTTTGCCTTTGCAAAAGTTAAGAAATCGTGTTGTTTAGGAGTGCAAAGTTGAATTGAGTTATTGCACACGCACATTTCACAGAGTAGGCGTTCCCTGACGGAAATATGCAGATGTCTGCTAGAACGGCCCAATAGGATCTCGCTAGCTCGTGCTTGGCTCTGCCCACTTCCTTACTTGTTCTGCCCACCATGACTCATCTGTTCCCATTGGAAACGACAGGCTATGGTCTATCTTCGTTTAGTTATAAAAATCTTTGCCCTAGGTTTAGCTGCACGTCATCCCCAAACTACTTCCCGCTGCTATGCTTCGGGCTGGTGCGAGAATCTGCAATGCTTATCTTATCATATCTGCCCCAGCACCACAGGGTCATGAATTACTCTGCACATGCGGGAGCTCCATGACCTGTCTGGGAAGGTTCTAGAAGCTCGCAACAACCACTCTAACAAAGGCCACTATGGAAAGCGCAGCGGTAGCATGTGTATATGAAAAACTATGTTTACCAATACAACAGTGACACTTATGGTAACGGGGCATAATGCTACATACTATAAATTATATGCCAAACAGAATAGTAATAGCTGTACTATAGAACATTTAGTTCCAAATTGATCATAGTTACTGAGTAATTTGTGGTTATTACCCATTACTACACAACATGTAAAAGGAAACCCAATAAACCCCCCCCCCCCGCAACTTACATTTCGATGCACGCACAACATTCATGTATTCTTGTTACTATCCAAAATAAAAATTGTCCTCAGAAAATGTGCGTCTTCTTTCTTCCTATGAGGAGTGAGGGATTACGAAAAAGGTAGGCTGCTGGAAATGAGCAAAACAAAGATTGTTCCCCTCCTGTCTTTGACTAGAAAATAAACTGAACATCATATTTTATTGTTTTGGCCCATCCAAGTTGAGAGACCAGTACCTATTTTACTAATAATAACAGTACCAGCATCACAGTTAATGGTTTCCTCTCAGCCAACTAGCTATTCATGAAAATATGAATAACAGATGAAAACACACAACAAACATCCCGGTGTGTCACAAAGACGTGTGCCGAGAAGAGCTCCATTTTACAATGAATTCCAAGTCCATTATAATAATTATTAGACCTTGGTAGAGAACATACCAAGCCAGAGATAATGGTGTTTTATCCACTCTCAGGCTTTTAACTGACATCAACATGCCTAATCATTTATATTTGAGTCATTTAGCAGACACTCGTACCCAGCCAGCAACCTTTCAGAAAACCGGTCCAAAGTTTTTATCCTCCAGGCTACCTGCTGCTGTTCTCACCCTTCCTCTCCTCTCCCTCTCTAGTGAAGCCACACCCCACTCTGGTCTTGAGGCAGTGAGCATGCCCAGTTGAGACCAACATGCCTGTTATCTCTCACTGATGACCACGAAGTCAGAAACATAGTATTTCAACAAACTATGACATGAAGCAAAAACACCAACTAAATATGTTATTTAAATTGGGAAAACAAACAAGCAATTTTCAAATAACATTTTCTTTCTTCCCAGATATTTGTTTCTGAACGCAAACTTTTTTGATTGCTAGTAATCTGTTTATGCTAGTAATCTGTGTACTGGGTATAACAATCCTTCAGCCCTATACAAATACAGTATTTTTCAGCAGTGACTTACGTTTGGGGTGTCTATCCAGGGTCATGTGGGTGTTCCTAGTGGAAGAGCCCTGGCTGTTCTGAGCCTTGACCGTCACAGAGTGGACCTCCCCTCTCCACTCAAAGCTATAGGATGACACCAGGCCTATTTTCTCCTCAGTAACAGTGCCCCCAGAGCCCTGGTGCTGTACTACAAGTTCCTCCACACAGTAGGTTGGCTCCACAATGGGGGAATGCTATGGGGAAGAGGAGAGGGAAGAGTTGAGACTATCAAGGACTGTAATGAGGATTTGTTATCCAATGTGCTACTTCCTTAGATTCTCTGATCTGATCTGAGATAGGTAACTGAGTACTGCTGTATTGCACAGACTCATCTAGTATTTTCAGAATAAACTAAGAACAACAATGTAGTGAAAGGAGAGGAGGCACCTTCGTACACCTGTTCAATTAATCTAATCTCTCTCTGATGTTGACATTTAAACCACATACTATGAAACATGTAATGTGTCCTCTGAAGGCTATGGACTGTACCTCGATGAGAAGAGTGACATTCGTCTGCGTACTTGCTGGATCCTCCTGAAACACTCGCCAGAAATCAGGACCCTGGTCAGGAGCTGAGAGAACAGAATATAGATGTTACAGCTGTGTGTGTGTGTGTGTACACACACACACACACACACACACACACACACACACACACACACACACACACACACACACACGTGCCTACTGTATGACTGAGGCTTGAATCTCCTATCAGAACGTTATTTTCCATTGGCAGCAGGCTACATGAAAATTGGAACAGCTGGATAGGGGAAACGTTTCGCGTCGCACAAAATGGTTAACGTTGCAGATAAAGTTCTAAAGACCAACATCGCTACACTGAGAAAGTTAAGTTCAATAAGGACATATTTGGGTGTTTTTGGAGCATTTGTTAATGTTTATTCGGACCCCGTACTGTACAACGAGGATGAGGAAGCGAATCGCTGGTTGGGGTAGGTTTCTCAAAAACAACTGAAATCACAAAAAGAAGTTTCTGGATCTTTTTATTTCTTTTTTATGAAAATGACACTAACCTGTATAAATAAAAGTGAAATGACATGCATGAATTGATGAGGAAGTCATCCAGTACAATAATGTACCTCTGCTGTTGTGAGTGCTGGTGTAGAGCAAGTGACTCCAGTCACTCCAGGTCCCGGAGCCGTTGATGTGCATACAGCGGACCTGCACATTGTACACCCCACACACATCTGGTTCAAGGACCTCAGCCCACGACTCAGTCTGCAGAGCTAGGACCTGTGGAACATATCTCAATTAAATCACATATTTACAGCAAATAATTTATTTTTCAATGATAGCTTCAAAATATTATACATATTTATCCATTAACTCATAAGCAACTGGATTTTGGGAAAATACACTACATGACCAAAGTTATGTGGAGACATGCTCTTCGAACATCTCATTCCAAAACCATGAGTATTAATATGGAGTTGGTCCCCCCTTTGCTGCCATAACAGCCTCCACTCTTCTGGGAAGGAGTTCCACTAGATGCTGGAACATAGCTGCGGGGACTTTCTTCCATTCAGCCACAAGAGCATTAGTGAGGTCGGGCTTGCTGTAGCGTTAAGATTTCCCTTCACTGGAAATAAGGGGCCTGAACCATGAAAATCAGCCCCAGACTAATATATTCCTCCTCCACCAAACGTGACATTTGACACTATGCATTGGGGCAGGTAGCGTTCTCCTGGCATCCTCCAAACCCAGATTTGTCTGTCGGACTGCCAGATGGTGAAGAATGATTTATCACTCCAGAGAACACGTTTCCACTGCACCAGAGTCCAATGTCCGCAAGCTTTACACCACTCCATCTGACGCTTGGCATTACGCTTGGTGATCTTATGCTTGTGTGTGGCTGCTTGGCCATGGCATCCCATTTCATGAAGCTCCCGACAAACAGTTATTATGCTGACATTGCTTACAGAGGCAGTTTGGAACTCGGTAGTGTTGCAACCTAGGATAGACGATTTTTACAAGCTATGTGCTTCAGCACTCTGCGGTTCTGTTCTGTGAGCTTGTGTGGCCTACCACTTCGCGGCTGAGACGTTGTTGCTCCTAGATGTTTTTACTTCACAATAACAGCACTAACAGTTGACCGGGGCAGCTCTAGCAGGACAGAAAGTTGTCCAATTGACTTGTTGGAAAGATGGTGCTACGTTGAAATTCACTGAGCCCTTCAATGTTTGTCTATGGAGACTGCATGGCTGTGTGCTCAATTTTATACACTTGTCAGCAACGGGTACGGCTGATATAGTCGAATCCACTAATTTTAAGTGTTGTCCTTATACTTTTGTATATATAGTGTATACTGTATGTCTTAAAAGATATGAATGTTATGTGACCCAGCAAGAGAGGGAACATTTTGAATGGAGAAAAGATGTGCCCAGAGATAGTGGGCATTTTCAAAATGTAAAATATTTTCATCTGCCCACCAAAAGTGTTAATCAAAGGTTTTATTAAAATGTCGTATTCTGCTTCATGCCACCAAGTCAGTGTTCCTCTACCAGTAAATGCCATGTATTTTAGGGCAAATAATGCCACTCCTAGATCAGAGATAGAAAATAGAGACCAGCTGATGCTCATGGCCAGGCGGTTGGAGCTAGATGAGCTCAAGGCCACATCCGATATGGCCCCCTATTCAGGGTTCCCCAACTAGCGGCCCACTGGCCGAATTTGGCCCGCCGGTGATTTTATTTCGCATCCCAGATTTTCTGAGCAAAACAAAAAGCTAGATATAAAACATTCTTTTGACATAAAATACTGTAAAAACACCAGCAAATCAGCTCCAATTGATTTTAATATTGGAAATATCTGTTGCAAAATTATTCCCACGCATAATAGAGAGATATATGTAATCGTATACTAATGTAAACCAGGTTTGAAATTATTATGTTTTAGTCAAATATTATATCTGTTTGGGCTTCTTGCGGTCAATTTGCAGTCCACAAATGATTTGTAATTATGTTCTGGCACCCTGACCATCCGTTCAAGAATAAATCGGCGGCCCCCGGCTGAATCTAGTTGAAGATCCCTACATAGTGCACCACTTTGACCAGAGCACTCTGGCAAGAGCCCTACGAACCTGCCAGAATGGATGGGCCCTGCCAGTTGAGAGGGCATAGCGGACCTGGTACTGCATATCATAGATGGGCAGTTCTGGGGGCACCCACGCCAGCTTTAGTACCCCACTGGGCATGCTCACTGCCTCAAGGCCTGAGGGAGGATGGGGCTTCACTAGAGGAAGGGAGAGGACAGTCATTATGTAGCCTGGTCAAGCAGACTAAAAGCTATACATGTTTTAAAAATATAAACTAAATATTATTAACACATGCTGGTGCAGTATGTTTCAAAAAGCCACAACATGTAAGAAAATAAATGTAACAAGACCAGAACTCCTATACTGGTCCTAACTCACCGTGATCCATAGGTGTGATGTAGACAGGATGTGACCTCGTGCTGTTGTCCGTCTTGGACTCCATCCACAGCTTGTAGCAGGAAGTCACTCTTATTGGCTGCAGATTGCAGCTCTTCACTCCCCTATAGCCGCTGGACTCACACTTCGCCTGCCTGACCACACCCACTGGCACACCCACCCTCTCCGCCTCCTCCATGACGTCACAGGACAGGTCGGCCACCCTGGAGAATTTAACAGACACACACACACAAAGAACGTCAGGGTGAAAACACCTTTACCACTTCTGGGTATGTATGAACCATGTCATAGTCAATGGTATGCAACAAGTAAACTTCTACACTGCCTGAGTTTTGAAATCACGGCAATAATTCACAAATTATCACACACACAGTCATTTACATTTTGCTTGACAACCTGGACTCAAGGGTTGATGTAACATAGTAAACGTAGATATGTCTCCCTCCATTTAGGTGGGCCTAGCCCTGTCACAGATGCCATGGTTGTCCTTAGTTTAAAGATGGACAAAACACCTGTCTCTGGATTACATCTCTTTAGCTATCATACTCCATCCATCCATCCCACTGATTTCAAAACTCAGTCCTCCAGGAAATGGAGAGCAACACTTATGCAGTTCTACTAAGCAATATATATATTTTTAAAGCAGTGTTAGACAGGATTACCTACACATGCTAACCAGCTCAAATAGACAGAAGCGTGGTATGTGGCAGACCAATCCGAACTCATCTCTCGGCATGTCCAGCCACTCATTATCTCAGCTGATCATGGTTAGCAGGAAGGTTGCTCACTTTTTCTGTGGCTAAACCAACTAGGCTCATAATTTAACAATTTTATTCATATCTACAGATGACATACAAGTTTTTTATTAAGGCACATGAAAGTTCACATTGCAGAAGGCATTTCTGGTCAAAAACTCAATTTGATTAAAAAAATAAAATAAAATAAGGCTCTCGTGTGAAGTAGCGACCCGCGACATACTGTACAACTAGTTTCCTGAAAAGGGTCACAAATAGCTAAAAAGTAGTACTGTAAGTAGTTGCTAAAGTTGACCGTGATGATATTCAAACACGCAACCTTTGGGTTGCTAGACATTCACGTTATACACCCCCCATCCCCCCTGACCAAGGACCTTAAGTAACCTACTGTCTCATGAACCATACCACACTGCGTGAATCAGGCCTTCATGGTTGAATTGCTGCAAAGAAACCACTACCAAAGGACACCAATAATAAGAAGAGACTTGCTTGGCCCAAGAAACACGAGCAATGGATATTAGACCGGGGGAAATCTGTCCTTTGGTCTGAGGAGTCCAAATTTGAGATTTTTGGTTCCAACTGGCATGTCTTTGTGAGACACAGAGTAGGTGAACGGATGATCTCCGCAGGTGTGGTTCCCACCGTGAAGCATGGAGGAGGAAGGTGTGATGGTGCTTTGCTGGGGACACTGATTTATTTAGAATTTAAGGCACACTTAACCAGTATGCTTACCACAGCATTCTGCAGCGATATACCATCCCATCTGGTTTGCACTTAATGGGACTATCATTTTTTTCAACAGGACGATGACCTAACACACCTCCAGGCTGTGTAAGGGCTATTTGACCAAGAAGGAGAGTGATGGAGTGCTGCATTAGATGAGCTGGCCTCCACAATCACCGACATCAACCCAGTTGAGTTCAGATGGTATGGGATGAGTTGGAGCGCAGAGGGAAGGAAAAGCAGCCAACAAGTGCTCAGCATATGTGGGAACTCCAAGACTGTTGGAAAAGCATTCCAGGTGAAGCTGTTTGAGAGAATGGCAAGAGTGTGTAAAGCTGTCATCAAGGCAAAGGGTGGCTACTTTGAAGAATCTCAAATATATTTTGATTTGTTGAACACTTTTTTGGTTACTACATGACTCCATATGTGCTATTTCATAGTTTTGATGTTTTCACTAGTATTCGACAATGTAGAAAATAGTAAAACATAAAGAAAAACCCTTGAATGAGTAGGTGTGTCCAAACTTTTGACTGGTACTGTACGTGACCAGTTTCAGGACGCTAGGCATATGGTCACGTCACTACTTCACAGGAGGCATTTGATACTTATCAAAATGTGTCTTTTTTGGCCAGAAATACCTAATGTTTGATAGCTAGCTAACATTGAACCTAGTTGGTTAACTTTAGCTACCTGCAGATTCATACAGATTCAACTGTATTTCATGCATGGTGGCTAGCTATGACAATCCTTTTGTAGTGTTTGTAGTATTGTATGAGTTGGGATTATGGTTAATTGTTTAGCTAGCTCAAAAGCATTTCTTTAACATGACCCATCAACATGCGTGTCTGGGTAAGCATCATCTAAGAATTAGAAAATATGTATAAAATAATTGTATTGCTACTATGTAAATATGCAAGTAACCATTTCACAGTACCATTTACACCTTTTGTATCCTGTGCATGTGACACACACATAGATTTCATTTGATATGGGGTGTGTTTACCAGAGATGGTAATGTGAATAACAACGAGACCTGCACCAAAGTCAGAATAGTATATAGGCCAAGGACTAGATAGTGTATTTTTCCCTGTAGTTATTCTTTATTATAGGCTACTACCTTCCCCACTTTTAGTTTTGAAATCGTTGGTTGTTTACTACACTACCTTACTCACTCTATTTAGCACATAAAACCGAATGGAGGTGGTCGGTCACATATCATACTAATTTCAGTGTCACGGATTTACATTTACTATGTTACACTTAGACACCAGGCTGCACTTGAGGGGGTTAAATCTGTTCTGTATTGTTCTATGATCCTGAACCAACTCGCATCCCATATTTCTTAGGAATATATCAGAGACACCAAGCAGTGACAGTGAAAAGGTGTCATATGTAAACTTTTTGGGCGACCTGACCAAATTCACATAGAAATGTGACTTATAGATCTGTCACTCTCATTGAAAGCCAGTCTAACAGGCTGACTACAGCGTTGTAAAATAAATGTAGAAATCTATATCATTAAATTATTGCGCCAACGACCGTCTGCATTGCCAAGGGCTAAAATAGAATAGTCCTGCCTCTCCCATCTCCTCATTGGTTTATAGAAGCAGGTACCCACGTGCCATCTCCTCATTGGTTATACCCGTGTGGGTGACTGAAAGACGAACGAGGTCGGTGGCGGTAATGCACCTAATTTATGAAAGTTGCCAATCTCAATATAAAGTCAAGAGAAGAAAAAGCCTAGAAGGAGGAGAGATGACTAGAAACGAGTAGGTTGACCATTTTATGTGTGGATTAATTGTCAGAGTAGAGGACCTTATGCATTTTAGGTAAAATAACAACTCAATGTTTATATCCCAGGACAAATTAGCTAGCAACAGCAAGCTAGCTAGCTAAATTGCCATAAAGGTTTAATGCTTTCGACCTGTCCCCGAATTAATGTAAATGGTTCAGAGTTAAAGATATTTTAACCTACATGTCAGGATCGCATTTGGTGTGGGGGGACAAAATACTTTTATGCACAATGGCGCACGGGCAGCCGGTTTGGGTTCCGTGTTAGAAACAGTAGATCTGTTCTATGTGCGCTATTGCATGGTGGCTAGCTATGACAATCCGTTTGTAGCGCTAGTAGTATTGTATGGGTTGGGATTATGGTTAATTATTTAGCTAATTAATTATATATACACATTGTTTAGTAAGCTCAAACCATTAAAATTGTAGCAACCAGGAAATGGCAGAGCGATTTATGTATAATACATCTAACAAAGAGCCAAATGTAAGATCCTCCAGTATTTCAAATGCTCTAATAGACTGATCTTAATCATAAGATAACCAATAGTCACTTTAACTATATGTGTACAGGTGTATGTGTAGGTTTTACAGGTGTTTGTGTAGGTTGTACAAATGCTGTAAGTAGTGTTTACCTGGACATGAAGTTGATTCCACCTATAGGTAGGTTGTTCCACCTACAGGTCATACTGTCCAGATCCCCACTGGTCACACAGCTGATATCAATGACCGGATCTAAAACACACATAATCTACATCAAATAAATACATTTCCAGGGCTCCCGGGTGGCGCAGTGGTCTAGGGCACTGCATCGCAGTGCTAGCTGTGCCACCAGAGACTCTGGGTTCGCGCCCAGGCTCTGTCGCAGCCGGCCGTGACCGGGAGGTCACACAATTGGCCTAGCGTCGTCCAGGTTAGGGAGGGTTTTGCCGGTAGGATATCCCTACCGGCCAAAAGGGATATCCTTGTCTCATCACCGGGCGCAGTGCGCGCTTACCAGGTAGCCAGGTGCACAGTGTTTCCTCCGACACATTGGTGCGGCTGGCTTCCGGGTGTTAAGAAGCAGTGCTTCTTGGGTTTTGTTTCGGAGGATGCATGGCTTTCGACCCTCGTCTCTCCCGAGCCCGTACGGGAGTTGTAGCGATGAGACAATAGTAACTATCTAACTAACAATTGGATACCACGAAAGTGGGGTAAAAATACGAAATAAATAAATAAATATTTTTTTCCCCTGATGTTAAACATTTTCATGAACCCAACCCAAATCTTAACAACCATCCATTCCTGCACACCTTTAATGTAGATCGTTGAGTAGTGGTAGTTACAGCTATATGTCTCCCCAAAAGGCTGGCAGCAATGCAGGGTGTCAGACAGTCTCTGCTCCGATGGTCGAACCGTTATCTTACTGACACGGTCGTTGACTGCAGCGTACTGACTCTTAGGAAGGCGGTCACGGGAGTTCAGAATCCAGACCATGGTGCTGGCATTCACCCGGAGGTCATTGCACACGCAATAGACGGTCACGCTGTCTCCAAAGCTGGCCACCACTCTCTCAGGGAGATATGTCACATCTGAAACAAAGCAAAGTGAACTCAGTCAGAAAAACTGTACAACAGGCTAATAGCCACATCACATAAAACCTTCAAACTTTTCTAAACTTTATTAGGGTAATGTCAAAAGTAAGTCAAGCCATTGTTTATAGGGAAAATCCGAGGTGGAAGTTATCGCAGCAAACACAACATTACAGTTGGAACTTAATTTGGCCAAAGAAAATGACTCAACAGAATGAAACAAAACACTTGCAAACGATTTTAAACCTTCACAGAAGTTTTGAACAGGCTATATTGCAGCAATTACCAAGAATCTTAAACTAAACATGTGAGACACTTGTATTTTCATGAATGTTTAATATGACTATTTATGTAGCGATCACCATATGTTGCCGAATTTCAGTCTGCTACCGGGTTCCGTGCGCAGAGAGGTTAAGAACAAATTCTTATATTCATTGACGGCCTAGGAATAGTGGGTTAATTACCTGATCAGGGGCAGAACGGTTACTAGTACAACATTCTAACCACTAGGCTACCCTGCCGCCCCATATATGGCAGGGTCTACAGACAATCACGGACTACAAAAGGAAAACCAGCCACGTGGTGGACACCAACGTCTTGCTTCCAGACAAACTAAACACCTTCTTCGCCCACTTTGAGGATAACACAGCGCCACCGACGCGGCCCGCTATCAAGGACTGTGGGCTCTCCTTCTCTGTGGCCGACATGAGTAAGACATTTAAAAGTGTGTAAACACTTGCAAAGCTGCTGGCCCAGACGGCATCCATAGCCTCGTCCTCAGAGCATGCACAGACCAGCTGGCTGGTGTGTTTACAGACCTATTCAATCTCTCCCTATCCCACTCTGTCCCCACATGCTTCAAGATGGCCACCATTGTTCCTGTACCCAAGAAAGCAAAGGTATCTGAAATGAATGACTATCACCCCGTAGCACTCACTTCTGTCATCATGAAGTGCTTTGAGAGACTAGTCAAGTATCATATCACCTCTACCTTACCTGTCGCCCTAGACCCACTTCAATTTGCTTACCGCCCCAATAGGTCCACAGACGATGCAGTCGCCATCACACTGCCCTATCCCATCTGCACAAGATGAATACATACGTAAGAATGCTGTTCATTGACTATATCTCAGCATTCAACGCCATAGTACCCTCCAAGCTCATCATTAAGCTCGAGGCCCTGGGTCTTGACACCGCCTGTACTCCCATGACTGCGTAGTCAAGCACGCCTCCTACTCAAATCATCAAGTTCGCAGACGACACAACAGAAGTAGGCTTGATTACCAACAATGACGAGACAGCCTACAGAGAGGAAGTGAGGGCTCTGGGAGTGTGGTGCCAGGAAAATAACCTCTCACTGAACGTCAACAAAACAAAGGAGATGATCGTGGACTTCAGGAAACAGCAGAGGGAGCACCCCCCTATCCACATCAACGGGACCGCAGTAGACAAGGTGGAAAGCTTCACATTTCTCAGCGTACACATCACTGACAAACTTAAATGGTCCAAACACACAGAGAAGAAGGCACAACAGTTCCTGTTCGACCTCAGGAGGCTGAAGAAATGTAGCTTGGCACCTAAAACCCTCACAAAAGCTTACCGATGCACAATTGAGAACATCCTGTCGGGCTGTATCACCACCTGGTACGGCAACTGCAACGCCCACAACCACAAGACTCTCCAGAGCGTGGTGCGGTCTGCCCAACGCATCACTGGGGGCAAACTACCTAGCCTCCAGGACACCTACAGCACCCGATGTTACAGGAAGGCCAAAAACATCAACAAGGACAAACTCACTGCCTGTTCACCCCGCTATCATCCAGAAGTAGAGGTGCATCAAAGCTGGGACAGAGAGACTGAAAAGCATCTATCTCAAGGCCACCAGACTGTTAAATAACCATCACTAGCACATTAGAGGCTGCTGCCTACATACATAGACTTGAAATCACTGGCCACTTTAATAAATGGAACACTAGTCAACACACACTCATCTCATATGTTCACTAGTGGTCAAAACTTTCAGAACAACTCATTCAAGTGTTTTTATTTTGACTATTTTCTACATTGTAAAATTTTAACTATTGAATAATAGTGAAGACATCAAAACTATGAAATAACACATAAGGAGTCATGTTGTAACCAAAAAAAAAGTGTTGAAAAAAAAAAAACAGTTATATTTTGTTTTCATCAGACCAGAATACATTTCTCCAAAAAGTACGATCTTTGTCCCCATGTGCAGTTGCAAACCGTAGTCTGGCTTTTTTTAAATGGCGGTTTTGGAGCAATTGCTTCTTCCTTGCTAAGCGACCTTTCAGGTTATGTTGATATAGGCCTTGTTTTACTGTGGATATAGATACTTTTGTAGCTGTTTCTTCCAGCATCTTCACAAGGTACTTTTCTTTTGTTCTGGGATTGATTTGCACTTTTTGCACCAAAGTATGTTCATCTCTAGGAGATAGACCGCGTCTCCTTCCTGAGCGGTATGACGGCTGCGTGATCGAATGGTGGTTATACTTGCCTACTATTGTTTGTACAGATGAACGTGGTACCTTCAGGCGTTTGGAAATTGCTCCCAAGGATGAACCAGACTTGTGGAGGCCTACAATTCTTTCCTGAGGTCTTAGCTGAGTCGTTTTGATTTTCCATAATGTCAAGCAAAGAGTTTGAAGCTAGGCCTTGAAATACATCCACAGGAACACCTCCAATTGACTCAAATGATGTCAATTAGCCTATCAGAAACTTCTAAAGCCATGACATAATTTTCTGGAATTTTCCAAGCTGTTTAAAAGGCACAGTCAACTTAGTGTATGTAAACTTCTGACCCGCTGGAATTGTGATAGTGAATTATAAATCAAATAATCTGTCTGTAAACAATTGTTGGTAAAATTACTTGTGTCATGCATGAAGTAGATGTCCTAACCGACTTGCCAAAACTATAGTTTGTTAACAAGAAATGTGTGTAGTGGTTGAAAAACGAGTTTTAAATGTCTCCAAGCTAAGTGTATGTAAACTTCTGACTTCAACAGTATATTTCCATGGTCCTAGCTCTTCTGTGTGTGTTTTCAATAATCACTTCTACACTGGGGCAGAATCCATCAGTGGTCCCCATCTTTCATTCTGTGTGTGTGTTTTCAATAATCACTTCTACACTGGGGCAGAATCCCTCAGTGGTCCCCATCTTTCATTCTGTGTCTTTGTCCTTTATGAAGAGCCTTCATCATGTGAGTCAGAGAGGGCTGACAGATTCATCTACAGCTCTGCAGTAAAGCTATAGGAGGAGCGGTTGGACATAAACAGACAACCTTCGAAAACCAACTCTGCATGATGTAGTCATCACAGAGAGAGAGAGAGCGAGAGAGAGAGGGACAGAGAGAGAGATAGATGAGAAGAGGGGCAGGGAGGGAGAGAGAGGGTGAGAGAGACAAAGGGAAGAATAAGCTAATAAACTCTCATATCTACTGGGTGAAATTCCACAGTGTGCATCACAGCAGCAAGATGTGTGACCTGTTGCCACAAGAAAAGGGCAACTAGTGAAGAACAAACACCATTGTAAATACAACCCATATTTATTTATTTTCCCTTTTGTACTTGAACTATTTGCACATCTTTACAACACTGTATATAGACATAATATCACATTTGAAATGTCTTTATTCTTTTGGAAATTCTGTGAGTGTAAAGTTTACTGTCATTTGTATTGTTTATTATCTTGGTAATGTTAAAGCAAGTGAAGTAGATAATCAACAATAAAAATTAATAAAGCGCTTAAATTAAATATGTAATAATTAAATATGTGAGAGTGAGTGTGAGAGTGAGAGAGCGAGATCAACTAGACTAAAATGATTTTGATGAAGATAATAATAATAATATAATACAATCCCCACCTTCATATTCCGAATCTAATATTGTCTTTATTAATCCATCCAGCTCCCTAATTGCCACCTTGATCCTGTCCCCATATTTGACAACCTAAGACATCTTCACAATTTCCAAAACAAATATGTTGGCCAAGTTACCCAATGTATACTGTATCGGCTGCAAGTGTATGTAATGCATATTTCTGAATCATCGCGTCTCTAACAGTACAGTATGCAGCAGTTAGACCCATCCCAGTCTCCTCATCCAGGGGTTCCAAACCAAATAGGTTTGCTAAGTTACCCAATTACCCAGATATGTTTGCTAAGTTACCCAATGTATACAGTATTGACTGCATGAAAATGCAATGCATATCTATGAATCCTCGAGTCTCTAACAGTGTAGTATGCAGCAGGTACAGACCAGTCTCCCCATATGTGTGTGTTTGTGTGGGCAAAACCACAGATCATTTGTGACAGTGTGCTAGGAAAATAGCTTCTCCTTTCTCTGTTGCTCATTGTGAAAAAAACTGATTTCAGTCTTTGGGGTGTGGTTCAATGTGGCAGTTACTGAAGGTTGTCCCACATGAGCCAAAATAGGAACAGAGCCAGAATTACTTCTGAACTAATCTAAGATAACTCAAAAGAAGGCTGTAATTTTTCTGTACGTTTTTGCAGAGGTTTTAGTCATGCAGTTTTACATCCAGCTAAAGTGTTTTTCCATAGGAAAACAGTATTTTTCACACCGGGTGCCTTTCCTTCGCTGGGCAGGCCGTTTGGGAACTTTTAGGCAAAATTAGAATATACCCGCTTCTCCAGGCACCACTACACCACTGCATAGGGCTGATGGAAAGACAGCAGTCACACACAGCATGATGTTAAATTCCATAAAATTATAATAAGCCAGTAGGTCCCAATAATAAGAATACAAAAACACAACCATTAAGCATTACCCAATCGAAATGTTCAACGATCAGTTCTAATTTAAACATGTTTTTCTTCTCTATGCTGCCTGACTGTATATTTAATGTGTGTAAGTAGGGCAAGGCAGAGGTCTTACTGTGCAGGCAGAAGTCAAGCGAGTATGATAAGTTAACTGTGTGTTTATGATGTGTATGTTTCTGTGCAGACAGAGAGAGAGGTCTCACTTTCCAGACGGATACGATGTTGCTGGCTCCAGTCACTCCACAGGTGAGGCAGAGCAGGGTGGTGAGACCGGATCTGGAGAGTGTATTGCAGACCAGGCCTCAGTCCAGTCAGAGACACCCACTGGGCTCCAGACACGTCCACGTGCTGGAACAGAGGAATAGGGGAGAGAAACACAAGATGTCATACAGAAGTTACTCCATCTGCAAAATGCAGTGTCAACATGGATTGACAATTTGACACAAATACAAAATGGCATTGTGATGACTGAGAACATAACTGAAAATGATATCTACATCTAAGAAAACCATGAGTGGCATTAAGACTCTTCAACATCCTCTATGTGTTTGCTCTTGTTCTCTGTTGAATTATTATTGGTTTTAGCTTTATTTTCTTTAAGAGCTGTACTTAGATGTTGTGTTTGCTCGGAGGCCAGTGTGTTCTTACCAGCCAGTTGGGGTGAGAGGTACTTTGGGAGGTATTGTATCGGACCTCATAGCTCAGTTGGACAGGGCTGGCATGGGGCTGTGGGTCGCTCCAGCTCAGAATCAACTCTCCCTCTGTGGTCTGGGTGTGTGTTAGGTTCAGTGGTGGGCTTGGTTTCCCTGTACAACAAAAGCAAATCATAATCATCTTCATCATCCTCCAAACTATGAAACACCATTATCGTCGTCATTATGGGCAGCAGGTTGCCTAGTGGTTAGAGGCAGGTAGCCTAGTGGTTAGAGGGGGGGTGGCAGGTTGCCTAGTGGTTAGAGAGGTGGTGGCAGGTAGCCTAGAATTTGTTCTTAACTGACTTAGTTAGTTAAATAAAAGGTAAACAAAATAAATGATTAATAATTGTCATAATGGCACCCAATGTCAGATCTTAATTTGACCAGTATTTTGTAGCAACATGATTTGAAAGTTTAGTCCATATTGTTGCTTGATCGGTGGTTAGGCTGTTAGCTGGACAAAAGTAGGCTACATGAAAAGTGCAATACTGTTAATACACTGAACTAAAATATAAACGCAACATGTACATTTTTAGTCCTATGTTTCATGAGCTGAAATAAAAGATCACAGATATGTTCCATACGGACAAAAAGCTTATTTCACTCAAATTTCATGCACACATTTGTTTATATCCCTGTTAGTGAGCATTTCTCCTTTGCCAAGATAATTCATCCAATTGACAGGTGGGATTAAACAGTATGATCATTAAACAGGTGCACCTGGGGAAAATAAAAGGCCACCCTAAACAGTGCAGTTTTATCACACAACACAATTCCAGAGGTCTCAAGTTGAGGGAACGTGCAATTGGCATGCTGCCTGTAGGAATGTCCACCAGAGCTGTTGCCAGAGAAGTGAATGTTAATTTCTCTACCATAAGCCACCTCCAATGTCATTTTAGAGAATTTGGTAGTACGTCCAACCATCCTCACAACCGCAGACCACGTGTGTCGGTGTCATGTGGGCGAGCGGTTTACTGATGTCAACGTTGTGAAAAGAGTGCCCCATACTTGTGGTGGGGTTAGGTACAGGCAGGCATAAGCTACAGACAATGAACACAAGTGCATTTTATCGATGGCAATTTAAATGCGCAGAGATACCGTGACGAGATCCTGAGGCCCTTTGCTGTGTCATTCATCTGCCGCCATCACCTCATGTTTCAGCATGATAATGCACCGCTCCTTTTAGAGGGATCTGCACGCAATTCCAGGAAGCTGAACATCTCCCAGTTCTACCATGGCCTGCATAATCTCCAGTTGTCTCCCATTGGGATGCTCTGGATCGACGTGCACGACAGCATGTTCCAGTTCCTGCCAATATCCAGCAACTTCGCACAGCCATTAAAGAGGAGTGGGACAACATTCTACAGGCCACAAACAGCCTGATCAACTCTATACAAAAGAGATGTGCTGCACTGCATGAGGAAAATGGTGGTCACACCAGATACTGACTGGTTTTCTGATACAGGGCCCTACCTTTTTTTCTTTTTTTTATAAAGGTATCTGTCATGTGAAATCAATAGATTAGGGCCTAATGATTTTATTTCAATTGACTGATTTCCTTATATGAACTGTAACTCAGGAAAATCTAAAAATTGTTGCATGTTACGTTTCTATTTTTGTGTTTGTGCAGGTTTTCATCAAGCTCATCTGCATTTCCAGCACAGGAACATTCTCAGTAACAAACAAGTGATATCTGTATTTCTACACTGCAGAGACAATAGTCTCAGGCACATACAGTACTGTAACAGCCATTGGTGACACATTGATTGTCCCTAATAACTGCATTGGTTATAGACTCAAACAGGCTTCATACAGGGCAGCCAAATGATGAAATGAGCAGAAACGTATATGAGATGACATGACAGGCTCAGTGGTGTATGAACATGATATAATAACGTCTATCTGAAAGACAGCATCTCGACTTTAGTGGTCCATTGGCTTCTTACTGAATACCGATCAATAAGGCCAAGCTCCTCATGTCAGGAAAATCAATACCTGTCACGCCCTGACCTTAGAGAGCCTGTTAATTTCTCAATTTGATTAGGTCAGGGTGTGATTTGGGTGGGCATTCTAGTTTTCTATTTCTTTGTTGGCCGGGTATGGTTCCCAATCCTGAGGCAGCTGTCTATCGTTCTCTGATTGGGAATCATACTTAGGCAGCCTGTTTTCCACCTGAGTTTGTGGCATCTTGTTTTTGCACAGTAGCTGTATAGCCCTGCAGAACTTTACGTTCTTGTATATTTAGTTGTTTTGCCGGTGTTTCAGCATTAAATATCATGAACACTTTCCGTGCTGCGCTTTGGTCTCATTCATTCAACGACGGACGTAACAATACCTCAATTTAATTCAAATAACTGAAAATGCAACCCAGTACCAAGGCAGAGTAGAAGACACCCTTTCGCAATTTCTTCCTGGAATTCTAACATATATTACAGTATTTGACAGTGAGATGCAAATTCCTGGTATTTAAACTGCTTTCTTCATTTTGAGGTTCGTGTTTACCAGTGATTGACTTGACAGGGGCGTTATTTATAACCCATCTTATAAAACAGAAAAGTGTGATAATTATAGGGCTGTCCCCGACAAAAGAAATATCTTAGTCAACCGAAAGTCATCTGTTCTTTGGACCATTTTTCGACCTATTTTTCCATATAGAGATACACCCTATGTGTTTGAAGAAAAATCAACTATATGCATTGAGCTTATGGTTTGATGAAGTAAGACAAACATCTCAAGAGGTGGCCAGAGATCTAGATAACCAGAAGAAAAAAACCTGACCCAATTATTTTCCTCCCGCTCCTGCTAGCTTTCGCAGATTCTGCCATTACTCTCTTGAAGTTGCCGGTAATAGGCTACATGAGGAGTCGGCAACCTTTCTCGGTTGACGGTGCGCATGTAAGAGCAAAAATTAAGCCATGAGGTCAAAGGAATTGTCTATAGAGCTCCGAGATAGGATGGTGTTGAAGCACAGATCTGGGGAAGGAAAAAAATATGAATTCTGCAGCATTTAAGATAACCAAGAAGACAGTGGCCTCCATTATTAAATGGAAGAAGTTTGGAACCACCAAGACTCTTCCTCGAGCTGGCCACCCGGCTAAACTGAGCAATCGGGGGAGAAGGGCCTTGGTCAGGGAGGTGACCAAGTGTGCTAAAATCTTCCTAGAAGTCAGAGGATGTACAGAGCATGTCAAAACACTGCATTTTGGCCCTTTAGCAAGCCTTTATTCATATTAAAAAAAGCTGACTTATAATAATGTTCCATGTGATCTAAATTAAATGACACTTCAATTAATTTAAAGGCTTTTAAAACTCAATATTTGCACAATTTCTACTTGCATCAAACCAATGTTCCATTGACCAACAAGGCCGCAAAGAGCTTAGATTGAGCAAACAAGGTATGCGTTTCCCATCAGTGGAGTGATCTCCAGCTCATCACCATGGTTCCTGGGACCAGAGTAAACAGTAATCTTGGCCTGCCTGGAAGTCCCAAAGGGCAGCTGGTATCAGACCTACTGAAGCTGCCCGTTACACTCACTATACTGTACAGGTGTGTATGTGGTCTTTAAGCCTAAACAAATAACTCCCCAGTTTCCTCATGGTAGAAATGGCTCCCTAGATACCGCTAGCCTACATAATAAACAGTGCCAGCTCGCCAGGCAGCACGCTGGTACTTGGTAAATGTTAAGTGATATCCATCAGAATATGAAGACCAGATAGATAAGCCATTAAAGCAATTGACATCCTCTAACATCTTCAGAAGAGAGGTTGAGAGGGAGATCAGGTACATTCACACTCCTTACAGAGACGCTGAGACGTCCTTGGAGGGACGCTGAGCATCACCAGGGGACCTGCTGTGGTGTTGGACACATTGGCTGTCACCATGACGATACTGCTGACCACATGGAGAGCAATAGAACAGGTGATGGAATCCTCTCCCACACAATCAGTCCCATGTGTGGAGTTAACCTCAATGTCAGGCAGTGTTCTGAAATAGACAAGAGACATTTATGCACTTCGTCAGATGAGGACATGGACTGCTTCCCTCCATATGTACCACGTTTAGCCCTGTGTCCTAGTCGAAAACCCAGCTAAATATACTTTCATTCAGTAAAGATAAGAGGCTAGTGTAGTGTGCTAATCATAGACTAAGCACAGGTCAGGTTGCAACCTAGCCTGGTCCCAGATCTGTTTGTACTATCAACTCCTTGTCATGCCATGTTTGAAAGGATCACAAACATCTAGGACCAGGCTAGTTGCAATCCACATGAAAGTAATGAAAACAACAAGTAAAAACACTATTGTGATATTTTGCCTAATTATTTGCAAAATATTTAATGCGATGGGCCAAAAGGCCAATTATCACAGTCTCAGCCTGCTCCATACGCTCTGCCAGTCACATTGCATGCACAGACAGGCACAGACACACATACACCTCAGACCCCCACCTGAGCTCTTACTGCCTCAGGCACATCTTTGAGCCAACACCAGACAAGAATAACAAACAGGATGGGAGAGGAGAGGACAGACTCTAGACAATAGCAGCAGGTTGAATTGAACTTGATACTCACGTTAAGTGCTGCAAGCTAAGTGCCACTGACCCAGGAATGGAGGTGTCTGAGGAAGTGGCTGGGTGCTTTAGATCACATATTACATTATCCCAGGTCTCATCAACACGGCACAGGATGTCCCAACAGGTGGCTGGAGAGAAGTTCATTTAGCATATTAGCATCAACACAGGCACATACTCTGTCTGTTCGGTCACTGTAAACCCTAATATATATGAACTCACCAACCCCACGCAAAGCACACACACACACACACACACACACACACACACCTAGCTGAATAAACCCACAACTAATTAGGACAGTCATAGCAAGCCCTGGAACATATCCTGAAAAAGAAGCCCTAGAATCTGGCCAACGTCATTGCTTATCATCCATTCCCCCTCTTACTCACACTTAGGACCTCAGGTCTACCTGAGCTGAATCACCATGTCATTGGAGAAGAAAACATAACACCCTCTCACACCATTTTACCTCTGCACAGTTATTGTCAACGATTCATGAGACCGTTTTCAAAACGTCCCCTCTTTAAATGCCAGAGCCACCGGCTGTGGGTAGCGTCATCTAATATCCATCGATTAGCACACGTCAGAGGCTACCACCAAGCTATCGATCTCATGAATAAATCCTTCACCCTGAGCCTTTGCTTCCTGTTGTTAAAACACACATATTCACGGATGCACACACAGGCGCACACACAGATCTTTAGTTTGTGTTACCACCTCCCACTTCCACCGCCACCTCCAAACAGAGAAGAACACCACACTCAAGTGCACAGAGGCCATCTTATCACTCCAGTTAATTGGCCCCTATTCAATTGAATGAGCCTCAATGTTCTCTTCCTCAGTGCAGTTAAGTGGTCACAGGCTGTTTTATTACGCACCATTCAGAGAAATGAAAACACATTTATCCAGCTGTCCAAGGCCAGTATATACAAATTGTCTCAGAATAGGAGTGCTGATCTAGAATCAATTCCTTGCTCTTTTTCATTATGATTTAAAAGGTATTTGATCCTCAGTCAGCATCTTGCTTTGTGAATATGGTCCCAGGGCAGTAGTAAGACAGAACTCTCACCCAGTAAATATCATGCACAGGAGGTTGGTGGCACCTTAATTAGGGAGAACAGGCTGGTGGTAATGACTGGAGCAGAATCAATGGAGTGGTAAATACGTCAAACAAATTGTTTCCAGCCTTCTGTGATGTCATGTCAGTCAAACAGAGCAGGACGCTTACCTCTGCTGGGTTCAGTCTCCGGGTGAGGTCCTAGTGTGCTTGTGAAGTTCCTGAAGAGGCACTGAAGGGTGTGTGGGTGCCCCGTATCAGATGGTGCAGACCCCCTGTCTTCTTCCTCTCCTCCGTGGTGAAGTTGGGCTGGGGTTGAGGAACAGCAGAGCCCTGTCTGCCAGGGGAGGTCTAGAAGGTCTCCATGGGGGGATACTTCCACAGGCTCCACCAACACAGCACCTGAGGCAAAAACAGGAAGTAAACATGGTTGACAGGAAATTACATCAGACACTGGACAGAAGTTGTGGTTGGGGTATAATGATGCTGGTAATACCATAGTTGTGGGTTTGATTCTCAGCATGGTATTCAAAGACGACATTGATATGAATTCAATTAGTACATTAATTTCAGACCGAATTGTGAAGATTTCAAGAGATGTTCATGAAGTTGGTAAAAGTATTATAAAAAGGCTACAATATTGTTCAGAGACCTTTACTAGAATGAACTCTGGTAACCTCAGCCTATACCAGAGGACTTCTACCAGCTCAAGGATTCATACTGTACATGCTTCTTTGTCAACCAGGTAAAACAATGTGACTGACAAGACGATGGTTCATTCAACCTATTAGTCATCCATCCACCCTCCCAGTCTCCCCATAGCATGCTGGCTTGGGATAGATATTACAAAAGGGATGTCTGTTGTATACTGATTCCCAAAGACGGAGTGTTCTCAATTACACAAACACGCTTGCCCACATGCACAAACAAAGGATTGCTACTTTACCTGACAAAGATCCACTTCTAGGATCAATTTGTTGTCTAACTAGCCGAATTAAAAGGTATGTGGTGCAGCAATCATGTGTGCGGTTCCAATTTCATTTCTACTTTTCATGGGGGAAATATATTTGTGTGTGTCTATTTGGTTCAATATGGGCCATTTTTGTGGTCAGGAGACATTATGCCCTGATGAACGATCTATTCTGTGTTTCACTTGTGTGGTAGAAGGATTATTGCCAAACACATTGGATGATGTCCAACATTACAAAGACAGCTAACCACAGAGACCGGCATACTTCTATTTAGATCACTCAGTGTCACACCAATGAAATGCAACACTCAATGGTCCTTTTTATTTTGCCAATAATGGACTGTATTGTAAGTAGGGGCGTGATTGTACGGGAAGATGACCTTTGTTTCTGTATATATGCGTATGAGTGTCCTGTTCTGTACGTTCTGGCATGTGAAGGTTCCAGAAAATTGCTGCCGGATGTAATTACATGTGGCATTGCTGCTGAAATGTTTGCTATTCATTATTTTAGTCTAAAGGAAAGCTTTCCTGGGGAGAGTGAAGTTGTGTGACTACAGGCAGAGCCACATGGGAGGTAAATGTAGATGGATGCAGTGAGATAGAAGAATCTGAACTAACGGGAAAGGAACTCAACTCACTGTGGGAGATGATGAGAATATGCACCAGGAATGTCAACATTGCAGACAGGATCCTGCAGAGATAGAGAAAGAGAGGGAAGGAGGGAGAGAGTGAAAGAGGGAGCGAGAGAAAGGTACAGGTAGATGAAGAGAGAACCCGTAGAGCGCTAGAAACATAGATAAAGAGAGAGAGAAAGATATGTAAAACACATACAGTCTATGCAATCTTAACTCAATCCAACACTGAAAACTCATTTGACAGGAGAACAGAGGGTTTTACTGAACTTTGTCAGAGCCTTTAGTAATAGTCACCACACCATGACCACAGTATTCTGCTGTAATGGCCTGGGTGTTGTCTGCTCATCTGCAGGCACAGGCTTGACTGATCTCTACACCACAGAAACTTCCTCATGGAAGATTAGAATGGATGATGCTGTACTGTTTAACGAGCCTGCAGCTGTACGAAGGTTTGTCAGCTTCTGAATGTACAATTGCTGAGTCATTTTTCAAAAAGTACAATTCCCTTCCCCATTCACACTTAAATTTCCATTATGACTATAGCATTCATATCATAAACCACTATTTAGTCCAACCCCAACCCTCCTTTGACGACATAGGCAGTACAGTAAATAACATTAACACAGAATAAACACTAACCTACATTACATGCTGTATAAACATGGTGCCTGCCCGCGTTTTAAATCACACGTGCTAAAGTTCAATCCCATGCCACATTAATTCCATTTCATATTCAAGATCACCACCATCAATCATACTTACATTGTCTTCATGAGTGAGAGTTGGTGCACATGGCCTCTGAGTGAGATAACGCTCACTGGGGAGGGAACAGAGATAGAGAGAACCTTAGGGACCAGTTAGGAAGACAACACAACGATATACAATGTGTACAAAACATTATGAACACCTTCTCTTTCCATGAAAGACTGACCAGATGAAAGCTATGATCCCTTATTGATGTCCCTTGGTAAATCAGTGTAGACGAAGTGGAGGAGACATGTTAAAGAAGGATTTTTATGACAATTGATTACATTTTTTTTTTAAATTTATTTTACCTTTATTTAACTAGGCAAGTCAGTTAAGAACAAATTCTTATTTTCAATGATGGCCTAGGAACAGTGGGTTAACTGCCTGTTCAGGGCCAGAACAACAGATTTGTACCTTGTCAGCTTGGGGATTTGAACTTGCAATCTTTCAGTTACTAGTCCAACGCTCTAACCACTAGGCTACATGGATTCTGTATGTGTGCCATTCAGAGGGTGAATGGGCAAGACAAAAGATTTAATTGCCTTAGAACGGGGTATGGTAGTAGGTGCCAGGCACACCGGTTTGTGTCAAGAATGGCAATCCTGCTGAGTTTCACTGTCAACAGTTTCCAGTGTGCATCAAGAATGGTCCCACCACTCAAAGGACATACGGCCAATTTGAGACAACTGATGGAAGCATTGGAGTCAACATGGGCCAACATGCCTGTGGAACGCTTCGACACCTTGTAGAGTCCATGCGCCAACGAATTAAGGGCAAAGGGGGGCGGGGGGTGCTATCTAGAACCTAAAAAGATTATTCGGCTGTCCCCATAGGAGAATGTGCGTGGCCATGCAGTCGTGGGTGATCAGGGAGTACAGGAGAGGACTAAGCACACCCCCCTGTGGGGCCCTTATGTTGAGGGTCAGCGTGGCATAGGTGATGTTGCATACCCTCACCACCTGGGGTCAGCCCTTCAGGAAGTCCAGAATCCAGTTGCGGAGGGAGGTGTTCAGACCCAGAGTCCTAAGCCTAGTGACAAGCTTGGAGGGGACAATTGTGTTTAACGCTGAGCTGTAGTCAATGAACAGCATTTTCACACACAGTACCAGTCATAGGATGACACCTACTCATTCCAGGGTTTTTCTATATTTTTACTATTTTCTACAATTGTAGAATAGTGAAGACAACAAAACTATGAAAGACTTGAGATTCCGCAAAGTTGCCACCCTTTGCCTTAATGATAGCTTTGCACAATATTGCCATTCTGAGTAGGTGTGTCCAAACTTTTGACTGGTACTGTAAGTATTCTTCTTATCTAAGTGGGTGAGGGCAGTGTGGAAAGCAATTGAGATTGTGTCTTCTATGAATCTGTTGGGGTAGTATGGAAATTGGAGTGGGTTTAAGGTGTCTGGGATGGAGTTGATGTGTGCCATAACAAGCCTCTCAAAGTACTTCATGATTACATACAGTGGGGCAAAAAAGTATTTATAATAATAGTATGCTCAGAACGCGACCTGGAATACCGTCGGGCCCCACGGCCTTGCGGGTTTTGGCCTGATTAAAGACCTTTCTCACATCTGCCTCGGAGAGCGAGATCGCTCACCCTCTTGTTCGGTGACGGCCGTCAAACTCGGCATGATGATGATGTTGTTGTCATCAAAGGGGCATAAAATGCGGCTGGGTCCTTCTTCATAATCGGTAATGGTCTGTAGCCCCTGCCACATGCGGCAGGCGTCAGAGCCTGTGTAACATGATTCCACCTTATTCCTAGTGTCCTTTTGCTTGTTAACTCTGCTTGATAACTCTGCGGAGGTCGTTGCAGGAATTATTGTACTTATTCTTGTCCGCAACTGTAGTCTCAGGGTTGTATACGATAGGGCTTTTGATTGGGGAAGGAGCGAACTCTCACTGTGGGGACAATATCGCTGACGCATTTTCTAATGAAGCCGGTGACGGAGGTGTTTAGCTCGGACTCAGCGGACTCTCTAAACATATTCCAATCAGCGCTAGCAAAGCAGTCTTGTGGCATAATCTCGGATTCTCATTTCTCAACAGAGCAAGTCACGGGTACTTCCCGTTTGAGTTTATGCTTGTAAACAGCAAGCAGGAGTAGGGAGTCATGATCTGATTTGCCGATTGGCAGACGAGGGAGGGCCTTGTATGCTTGCAGGTAGAATAACAGTGGTCTAGGACTTTAAATCACCTCTAGTGGTGTTGGAGACGTGTTGATGATGTTTGGCATCACATGCCTTAGTTAGTAGAATTAAAATTGCCGGCGACCAGAAAAGTAGCCTCTGAATGTAGGTTCTTGCTCGTTTATTGCCTTGTACAGTTAAGTGCCAGTTCATTATTTTTCTTGTCCTGAGGTGGAAATTATACAACAGTCACGATAACGGCTGAAAACTCCCTTTTATCAGCTAACCACATCATATGTTACAGCAATGTTTCAGTCGATGACACAGTCGATGAAGAGGCACGCAACCATTGGTTGACGCATGCAACATCTGAGCAGGGGAAAGCCACCATTACCAGCATTCCTGGTTGTGACTATATGTTACACAGCTATGGACGGAAGTTACTTTTTGTAGCAGGTTAGGAGATCATTTTATCTAACCTTACCCTAATTCTCCTAACCTGCAACATTAAATTCTGTTAACACGCTGCGTAAGTTCTCCTAACCAGCTACGAAAAGTCCCTTCCATCCATAGACAAAACCAAAGGTCAGCTGTGTGCAGGTGCACCTAACAACCCTGGAAAACATGGGAGGGATAGGCAGATAAACACTTTTCTCAAATAGTGTAATGATTACCATTAATATAACTTTAAAATGATTCCTCAAAGGCAGTTAAAATAAAGGCAGCAATGTTACTAAACTCAGCAAAAAAAGAAACGCTCTCTCACTGTCAACTGCGTTTATTTTCAGTAAACTTAACATGTGTAAGTAACAACAGACACTGAACAAGTTCCACAGACATGTGACTATCAGAAATTGAATAATGTGTCCCTGAACAAAGGGGGGTCAAAATCAAAAGTAACAGTCAGTATCTGGTGTGGCCACCAGCTGCATTAAGTACTGCAGTGCATCGCCTCCTCATGGACTGCACCAGATTTGCCAGCTCTTGCTGTGAGATGTTACCCCACTCTTCCAACAAGGCACCTGCAAGTTCCCGGACATTTCTAGGGGGGGGGGTGGCCCTAGCCCTCGCCCTCCGATCCAACAGGTCCCATCCGGACTCTTTGCTGGCCATGGCAGAGCACTGACATTCCTGTCTTGCAGGAAATCACACACAGAACATGCAGTATGGCTGGTGGCATTGTCATGCTGGAGGGTCATGTCAGGATGAGCCTGCAGGAAGTGTACCACACGAGGGAGGAGGATGTCTTCCCTGTAACACACAGCGTTGAGATTGCCTGCAATGACAACAAGCACAGTCCGATGATGCTGTGACACACCACCCCAGACCATGACGGACCCTCCACCTCCAAATCAATCCCGCTCCAGAGTACAGGACTCGGTGTAATGCTCATTCCTTTGACAATAAACGCGAATCCGACCATCATCCCTGGTGAGACAAAACCGTGACTCATCAGTGAAGAGCACTTTTGCCAGTCCTGTCTGGTCCAACGACAGTGGGTTTGTGCCCATAGGCAACGTTGTTGTCAGTGATGTAAGGCAGGTCCTCACCAGACAACAGGCCTACAAGCCCTCAGTCCAGCCTCTATCAGCCTATTGCAGACAGTCTGAGCACTGATGGAGGGATTGTGTGTTCCTGGTGTAACTCAGGCAGTTGTTGCCATCCTGTACCTGTCCCGCAGGTGTGATTTTTTAATGTACCGATCCTGTGCAGGTGTTGTTACACATGGACTGCCACTGCGAGGACGATCAGCTGACCGTCCTGTCCTTCTGTAGCTCTGTCTTAGGCGTCTCACAGTGCGGACGTTGCAATTTATTGCCCTGGCCACATCTGCAGTCCTCATGCCTCCTCGCAGCATTCCTAAGGCACGTTCACGCAGATGAGCAGCGACCCTGGGCATCTTTCTTTTGGTGTTTTTCCAGAGTCAGTAGAAAGGCCTCTTTAGTGTCCTAAGTTTTCATAACTGTGCCTACCGTCTGTAAGCTGTTAGTGTCTTAACGACCATTCCATAGGTGCATGATGATTAATTGTTTATGGTTCATTGAACAAGCATGGGAAACTGTGTTTAAACCCTTTACAATGAAGATCTGTGAAGTTATTTGGATTTTTATGAATTATCTTTAAAAAGACATGGTCCTGAAAAAGGGACGTTTCTTTTTTTTCTGAGTTTATAAATGAGCTACAGTGGACATGTCTGAGCCATGAATATGTTCACGGCTCTGGGATTCTAACTAGCAACCTTTCGTTTACTGGCCCAATGCTCTAACCGCTAGGCTACCTGCTGCCCTATTTGACTCACTCAGTAATGAGAAAGTGTTTTTACCTAGTCTGGTGACTTGATACCCACACCAAACATCAATATCTTACCCTTTGCAAGCATTACTCCAAACAAATACAGATCAATGACTGCATCCATTAATTCATTGGTTCTCTTGTTCAAAACAATAACATCCCAGGTTACAATAAAGTACCATGGATGGACAGCTACTCAGCCAAGTGGCCACCTGCAGCTGAGAGACCTATTCCTAGACAATCCATAGGGATGAGTTAGGCCACTGAGCAATAACAACTGGACTAGGTGTTATTCAATGTGATATAACAACCTCTGTGTGTGTGTGTGTGTGTGTGTGTGTTATCAAACTGCCATCAATATAATGATGAGAAGGAAGCATTGGGCATGATCGGCCCTAAATGAAAAAAAAAAATGAAAAAAGTGTATCCTCTCCATCACAGCCCGTGCTGGTACACACATGCCTCATATTCATTAGGTCACATATCAAAACAAGTTGTACTCTGCCAATGACAATAACAACATATGGTGGTAGGCGTATCACAAATTTCAAATGACCAGAAAATAAATTAATGTTAATCACTAGTCAAATGGAAAACCATCAAGATTTGATAAACAAATGTGGTCCAGATTTGATAAAGCACCTAATGGGTATTTACATAGATCAGTGGCCAAATCAAATCGCTCATCTAATTTTGAGTACCACTTGAATTTCAGCAGGTTGACACATTGTCACGAGCAGAACTGAGCGACTTTCCCCTTAGATAGGCCAGCTGCAAATTAAAAATGTACTATATTGTAAAAATGTACGAATACAAAAAGGTGCTTCCTTTTCCTTCGGTCTTCCTTTAAGGTTAGGGTTAGGCATTTGGGTTATCAGTGTGGTTAGGGTTAGGTTTCTAATCCGATTGTATAACTTTGTGGCAGTCAGCTAGTGACCACCCACATGTCAGTTCAACATCTAGGTTTGATTTACATTTGGTTGAGTTGTCAACTAAAGTGAATTAAAAGCGAAATCAACTTCAAATTTTACCATGTCATTGGATTTAGATTAAAAGTCCCCTTTTAACCTACGAAATTCCCTTATGTTGATGCCTTCTTCAAATCCAACCATTTTCCCACGTTGATTCAACTCATGATATTTAATTGTTGTTGGTGAAATGACGTGGAAATGCAGAGCTGCCTTCAGAGCAAGATTCATGAGGAAAAACGCTAACCTGCTGAATTTCATCCATCGTCTGAGCATCAATGTAGATTAATTATCCTATAAAAAGATGTGAAGTCTGTTTTTGACACCCAAATCTCAGTCCTTCGATTGCATGCCTCTGGGAGTATTGCCTAACCTACTCTACGAAGCCACTGCCGCAATGTGAGTCACAGCGTTGAACCAGTTCCAAACTGGGCGCGCTGGGGCTTGCATCACCGGGAGGAAATCCTGGTTGATTTCTTTAGAGACGCAGTTGCACAGATTACTATAGAGGGCCTTCCAATACATTATTTATGCATGCCAGAATTGCTCAAATATGGCTATAAGAGTTTGTTTTCTCTTTTTTTTTTAAATCTTTTTTAACTTGCAATATTTAACTAAAAACAAATATATGCATATAAGCTATATAGCCTGGAAGAAAAAAATAACAAATAAGGCAAAAATATATATACACATTAGTTGTTTTTTCACTTAGAAAGAAAGACATGCAGCAAACATATCTGGCCAGGTGACACACAGACGCTGTGTCTGTATTTATACTGTATGTCGACTATGTGTGCCGTTTTAAAATGCATTTCGTTTTGTGCTTGAGCTGTTCTTGTTTATTAATGTTCTGTTTATTCAGGTTTTATGTGGACTCCAGGAATCCCCATAAAATACCACAAAAATTAGCCCCTTGAGTTATTACACATGGACTACAAATATTCTAGAATGTTGCACTTATCTTGAAAGCGCGTACTGCTCTAAATAGTAAGCTATAATTCAAACATTTAGAAGAGAACTTTAATTAACTGTGCCTTACTTGATCTTTTGGTTCCTCTCCAAGTCGCCGATTTCCCAGTAGCCGATAGTTACCAGTCAGTGAATTACTATGCAACAAATACCGAAGTTTTGAGGACCCAATAGTTTGCCTAATTCCTTCACAAATTCAGGTGCGGATCATAAGCTACTGTTGTAGACCATACTGTTATAGCAATGTCAGAATGCTGAAAAAGTTCCTTGTCGTTGAAGTCCAGTATGTTTCCCAGCGCTGTCTCTTCTCCCCCACATGTAGCTAACTGAACCGCGCTCTCACTAGCGGTCCTCTAGGTTTGGAGAAGGGAGTGGCGTAGGTTATGCATGAGACAATGTCGTCACGGGAACTACCGCCTACCAAATAATAACACTTTTCTAATAACCATTAAAAGCACAATTATAATAAAAATGTCTCCAACACAATATAACATGGTTGATAATGCACAATTAAATATGCACTATGCATAAATCGCTCTGCCATTTCCTGGTTGCAAAAATGTTGCTTAAATTTCAGTTTATGTGACAAAACAAGCAAGTATAGTGTAGATAATCATTGTACCATCTAAACCACTGTCAAATATATGTTCCACAACACAAAATATTGTATTTTCAGCTTGTTTGAAGCTGGTGTACAAAAAGTAAAAGACACAAAAATGAAATGGGAAGCATAGAAATAGCTACATAGTGCATATCCACCAGATCTATATTTCACATTCCTATGTACATTTGATTGATCACCCAAAAAGTTATATATTGCAGCTTTAATTAGTAATTAGTCTAATAAAAAGTATTTATTAATTGTCTTTAGTCCCAGAGGCATTAATAATAACATCTTTATAATGGGAAAATTATCATGACATTGCTTTGGAGGACAATGTGAAATTATTAAAGTTGAAAAAAGGAGTGAACTCATAGTCGACATACAGTATAAATACAGACACAGCTGTATGTGTGTCACCTGGCCAGATATGTTTGCTGCATGTTTTTCTTTAAGTGAAAAAACAACTAATGTGTATATATATATTTGCCTTATTTGTTATTTTTTTCATCCAAGCTGTATAGCTTATTTGCATATACAGTGGGGCAAAAAAGTATTTAGTCAGCCACCAATTGTGCAAGTTCTCCCACTTAAAAACATCAGAGAGGCCTGTAATTTTCATCATAGGTACACTTCAACTATGACAGACGAAATGAGAAGAAATAAAATCCAGAAAATCACATTGTAGGATTTTTTATGAATTTATTTGCAAATTATGGTGGAAAATAAGTATTTGGTCACCTACAAACAAGCAAGATTTCTGGCTCTCACAGACCTGTAACTTATTATTTAAGAAGCTCCTCTGTCCTCCACTCATTACCTGTATTAATGGCACCTGTTTGAACTTGTTATCAGTATAAAAGACACCTATCCACAACCTCAAACAGTCACACTCCAAACTCCACTATGGCCAAGACCAAAGAGCTGTCAAAGGACACCAGAAACAAAATTGTAGACCTGCACCAGGCTGGGAAGACTACATCTGCAATAGGTAAGCAGCTTGGTTTGAAGAAATCAACTGTGGAAGCAATTATTAGGAAATGGAAGACATACAAGGCCAATGATAATCTCCCTCGATCTGGGGCTCCACGCAAGATCTCACCCCGTGGGTTCAAAATGATCACAAGAACGGTGAGCAAAAATCCCAGAACCACATGGGGGGACCTGGTGAATCACCTGCAGAGAACTGGGACCAAAGTAACAAAGCCTACCATCAGTAACACACTACGCCGCCAGGGACTTAAATCCTGCAGTGCCAGACGTGTCCCCCTGCTTAAGCCAGTACATGTCCAGGCCCGTCTGAAGTTTGCTAGTGAGCATTTGGATGATCCAGAATAAGATTGGGAGAATGTCATATGGTCAGATGAAACCAAAATATAACTTTTTGGTAAAAACTCAACTCGTCGTGTTTGGAGGACAAAGAATGCTGAGTTGCATCCAAAGAACACCATACCTACTGTGAAGCATGGGGGTGGAAACATCATGCTTTGGGCTGTTTTTCTGCAAAGGGACCAGGACGACTGATCCGTGTAAAGGAAAGAATGAATGGGGCCATGTATCGTGAGATTTTGAGTGAAAACCTCCTTCCATCAGCAAGGGCATTGAAGATGAAACATGGCTGGGTCTTTCAGCATGACAATGATCCCAAACACACTGCCCGGGTAACGAAGGAGTGGCTTCGTAAGAAGCATTTCAAGGTCCTGGAGTGGCCTAGCCAGTCTCCAGATCTCAACCCCATAGAAAATCTTTGGAGGGAGTTGAAAGTCTGTGTTGCCCAGCAACAGCCCCAAAACATCACTGCTCTAGAGGAGATCTGCATGGAGGAATGGGCCAAAATACCAGCAACAGTGTGTGAAAACCTTGTGAAGACTTACAGAAAATGTTTGACCTCTGTAATTGCCAACAAAGGGTACATAACAAATTATTGAGAGAACTTTTGTTATTGACCAAATACTTATTTTCCACCATCATTTGCAAATAAATTCATTAAAAATCCTACAATCTGATTTTCTGGATTTTTATTTCAAATTTTTTCTGTCATAGTTGAAGTGTACCCATGATGAAAATTACAGGACTCTCATCTTTTTAAGTGGGAGAACTTGCACAATTGGTGGCTGACTAAATACTTTTTTGCCCCACTGTATTTGTTTTTGGTTAAAGATGGCAAGTAAAATATTTTTAAAAAGAGAAAACAAACTCTTATAGCCATATTTGAGCAATTCTGGCATGCATAAATCATGTATTGGAAGGCCCTCTAGAGTAATCTGTGCAACTGCGTCTCTAAAGAAATCAACCAGGATTTCCTCCCGGTGATGCAAGCCCCAGCGTGCCCAGTTTGGAACTGGTTCAACGCTGTGACTCACATTGCGTCGGTGGCTTCGTAGAGTAGGTTGTTAGGCAATACTCCCAGAGGCATGCAATCGAAGGACTGAGATTTGGGTGTCAAAAACAGACTTGGTCTGGGATAATTACTCTCTAATTCCCTGGGTGATTCCCTGGGTGATTGCTAAATACTGCACCATTTAAACACCCCAATCCCCCCCAAAACACATGTAAATATTGGACTATAAATTGTGCCTTCCTGTATTATACTTGTGCTAAAATGTTTATTCTACTGAGCCATTTACTTTATGTTGGTATTCTTATCTTTTATTTCGTATTGTTGTTGCATTGTGGAGAAGGAACCTGTAAGTAAGCATTTTGTTGGACAGTGTATACCATGTGTATCCTGTACCTACGACTAAAACTTAAAACTCGATTCTTTATGAGAGGCACACAGCCAAAGCAGAGGTGGGTAACTGTTCTTAGCAGGTTGTTTGTTCCCTGACAGAGATGACAGTCTGATTCATCAGTGAAACACAGTTTGACACCTGGAGCATGTCCTTGTCTAACTGTGGACTGTTTTGCATGTAAAGGAAACAAAACCTCTTTTCACCAAAACCTACCTTTTTTCCTTCTATTATAGTAAGCAGATGTGTTTATTTTGTCAAGTTTGACTTGGGAACATAATTTAAAATGAAATCAACTTGTATGTCACATGCGCCAAATGCAACAGGTAGACCTTACAGTGAAATGCTGATTTACAAGTCCTAACCAACAATGCAGCTTAAAAAAAATAAAGTAATAAATAGATACCTCACAAGTCCTCACCTGGCAGCTTCATTAAATAGTACCCGCAAAACACCAGTCTCAGTGTCAACAGTGAAGAGGCGACTCCGGGATGCTGGCCTTCTAGGCAGAGTTCCTCTGTCCAGTGTCTGTGTTCTTTTGCCCATCTTAATATTTTCTTCCTTTGCAACTCCGGCCAGCATCCCAGAGTCGCCTCTTGTACTCTTGCTCTTGTACATCACAGAGTCGCCTCTTGTACTCTTGCTTTTGTACATCCCAGAGTCGCCTCTTGAACTTGTACTCTTGCTCAGTTGTGCACCGGGGCCTCCCATTCCTCTTTCTATTCTGGTTAGAGCCATTTTACGCTGTTCTGTGAAGGGAGTAGTACACAGCGTTGTACGAGATCTTCAGTTTCTTGGCAATTTCTCGCATGGAATAGCCTTCATTTCTCAGAACAAGAATAGACTGACGAGTTTCAGAAGAAAATGATTTGTTTCTGGCCATTTTGAGCCTGTAATCGTACCCACAAATGCTGATGCTCCATATACTCAACTAGTCTAAAGAAGGGCAGTTTTATTGCTTTTGGGGGTGGGGGTGTGTGTGCAGGCATGCTTGTGTGATGAGATGGAAAGCCCTGTGAGTATAGGATGCGTCAAATGTAGAGGCACCCTATTATCGTTTTATGTAGGCTATATTTTGTGGGTTGCATTGATTGGTCTTCCCTGTCAGTCCTGTCTAGTCCTATCCTCCATATGGTGTGCTGGATTGCAGCTGTGATACATTTCTGCAGCTATCTCCACAGCCTGCAGTGTGTGGGTGTAAATAGGCCATCAAGGGCAGGAAGATACCAAAGTCAGACAAAGCCTGCAAATCCTATACTACCCTATATTCACACCACAACTCTGCACTGAGATCACAGAGACATTAACTGATGTGGGGATTGCCTTCCAGAAAGCATTAAGATCATTTTTAGCCCATGTTACAATGAATCGTTATATTCATAGTATAGTTCACTCAGTGGGCTTCACACAATCACAATGGGTCATGGTTGGCTTTGACAAAGAACATGTGTGAGACAGTACAGTAGGCTACATTACAGTAAACTAGAAAGGACACCAGACTTACACATGCATTCAAGGGGGTGACATCATTCTCCTTACACCAGGTATCAACCCACTCCTTGTAAGAATGACATCCTCAGATGATGTCATGCTCCCAGGAAAGTGGTCACATGGTGCACTGCACACTGATGAATAATTAATAAACGGATTCCATCATTTGACGTACTGAGCAGAAAGAACAGTAGCCGAGCCATCGCCTATATACAGGAACATACACAGAGAAACACATACATTGTGGATAGGTACCTGTAGTCTAGAGTGGCTTAATAGGATTGCAAGGGGTGGGGGGGTAATATGAAAAGAATATGAAATAATATGAATACTAGGCGGCAGGGAATCCTTGCTACCAGTAGAAATATTTAATGACGTTGTTGCATGTGATACGAGCCACATTCATATGACTCTGGCTACGAAGGCTATTGCGCTTTGAAACGCCATCTAATTAATCGACTGTTGGCTATTGTTTAGCAAATTAATATGCTCATGTCAAATTCATTTATCTAGATAGCAGTGACTGTGTCGTCTCTTATCTTGAGTAGTGAATAGCCATAGCTACGGAGTGAAGTAGAATTTTCCTGAGGAAGAATATTATTATTTTATAAGGTGCGAGGAACAACAGAAGATTTACTATCTACGTCACAGGCAAGCCTAGCTGGCATTCTGAAGTTTGTCCACCGTTAAATCCACAAAGCGGGCTGTAACTCTTTAAATTGATTGTCCTACTGATGAGATCGATGATGGCCAACAAAAGCTGGCCGAGCATCCTTTCATGAGACTATGAATTCTGTCCTGGCAGTCAGTATGGCTTCGCTTACCATCGTCTCCCAACAACATGATCTCACATCTCACTGCTATATTTCACCAATGTTTATCCAAAAGACACAATCGTCAAACGGCAAAGCTGTAGTCAAAGGTGCTATACAACCGTGAAATGTGAGATTAGTTTCTGGCCACCTGCGATGCCTCCTCTCGACAGCACCGCTTGAAGTCCACAGAGGACAGGTCATATCCTAGATTTGGCTTTTTTTTATTTTGTAAATAAAGTGATCCTCTTCTGAAGGTTCTGACAGCTCTTGGCCTTGCCAAGACACTCAGCCAATTAACCTCTGCTGACATGTCCAAAATCAGACAGAAGAAAATTCTGATGTCTGACAAAGCCATGCTGCAAAATCTCACATTTTAATGTCACAACTTGCCATTTGCACCACTTGGACAAACGTCAAGAGTCGACACGAGTTTGTGAGGTCTTGTTGCAATAGAATAGACCATGTTATGGCAGGTGACAAATCTGACTGGGATAGCCTTTTCACCTTTGATGCCCCCAAAGAGCGGTGCTCACTATAAAACTGATTTTACGGAGGTAGGATAGCAGAAGCTTGCAGAGTATTAGCACTGAAGCATGGTACTGTACAAGAGTGCAATTCAGGCCCAGTGGAGCTTGAAGGCTGAAGGCCAAGCTAAGTGTCTCCCACCTCTATTAACAAAAGGTTAGGTTATACCTTAGCGCTTTGTAACTTATTTTCCTTTAAAACTGTATAATGAAAGGAAATATAATTTGTTCAGCTTTTTCCTGTAAATAACAGGGTTGGTATTAATAGTGTCTGTATATTTACATGTTTGTGGAAGGTCTGTGTTAGGCATCCTCCTCAGTCTACAGTGTTTCCACTGGACCCTTGCCCAGGGCCCCTGCTATGAATAACCCTGTGTCCCATAGCTGCAAGAGTTTCATTTCCCAGGCAAAGTGGACATGCCATCCATAAGGACAACTCAGGACATCTTCCAGAAGTTTGCACACATTCAGTACAGTACACTCCCCTTCATGGATTCAAATGAAGAATAAAGGAACAATGTAAGGAATTTGTTGGAAACTTCCACCAGCCATACACCAATGCAATGGTTTTAAATGCAAGAGGGAGAGTGAATGAGGCCACACTTCTGGAAAAAGGGTAGAGAATTGGAATGCAGCTGAGTTGGCCTTGCAGAGGGGATCAGATGATATTTGTTCCTTCAGTTCAGTCTGGGACATACAGTAAAGATCTAGTTATTAATTTATGACTTATTCACTGATTTGCATAAAGTAACACCTCCATGGAAATATAAATTGCTGCTTACCGATAGAAGTGCTCCCCCAAATTAAACGTGTGTGTGTCACGGATCCCTCCGGAACTGTGTCATTGCTCACACCTGGTCCCCATTCCCACTGATTGTATTTGTCGAAATGTGCCCTTTGTTTCTCCATTGGGCTGTCAATTATTGTTACAGTCTGTTGGTCGTGTGAGTACCTGTGCTATGTTGTTTTGGCTTTCGTGCCACGTGTATTGTGCAGATGATTACAGGTCTCGTCCCGTGTGATAATCATTGTGCGCTTGTGTTATTTATTCGAGGTACTCCTCGCTCTTTTCTTTGGGTTTCAACCCTGTTTTGTATACGTGTTTGTTTGGTCTTCGTACCCGTGCCTTTACATGGCACGCTGTAACTTGGTTATAATGCTAATTTTAAAAATACTAATTCCTGCGCCTGTCTCCCGAATCATTCATACCAACGTTACAGCTAGTGTGTGTGTGTGTGCTTCTATGTTTTCATCCATCATGCAGGACAGAGGGGTACTCAACCAATCAGATGAGAGAGTGTGATGATGCGTACGCCGGCTTACGGTTTGTGGGAAACAACCAATCAGATGAAGGAGCGTGATGACTCATATGCTGACTGGCTTGCAGGGGCAGATGAAAGACATGTATTTCTTTCATCTAGTGATCATCAATGACTTGGCTATTTATTAGATATAGTAAAACCAACTGTTATAAATGCAAAGTGTTCATCGGATGTCTTATTACAACTCAGCTTGTAAGCTTATCATAGTGACTTGTCTAGCCAAAATAGGTTTACTCCAGTATCTGCATTGTTTTTAAAAGGGCATGTACACAAACAAATGGACACATCTTGAGTTTAGATGTATCTATTTTTTATCCACAAGTAAAACATACAGTTTCACAGACGTTTCAATTTTTTAATTGGCTTATTTTTTACTGATTTAAGATGAAAATTACATAGTAATTTATTTATGTGCAAAATAAAGTACTATTGTAAGTGCCTAACTTAACATAGCCTTGCAGAATTTCACCACCCTAACCCCACTTTTTTTTGTTAACAGATATTTTGTTCCATATACATTATTCATACAGTACATGTTCCTTTAATCACAGTTTTACATGATAGGAATCAGTGGAGGCTCCTTAGAGGAAGAAAGGGGAAGACCATCCTCAGTGAATAAAAAAAAAGAAGTAAATTGTGAAACATTAAAAGTGATCCTTTTAAGAAAAAACAATACTAAATATATTCATGTGACCAAATAATTTATTAAAACACAGGTCTAAACGAAGGTCTACAGTAGCCTCAACAGCAATCTGTAGGTTAGCACCATGGGTACATTGACTTAAATACAAAATCTAGGAGGCTCATGGTTCTCACTCCCATAGACGTACACAGTAATTATGACAGCTTTCGAAGGACATCCTCCAACCTACCAGAGCTCATGCAGAATGAACTGACATGTTGTCCACCCAATCAAAGGATCAGAGAATGAATCTAGTACTGAAATCATAACCTACAGCTATCTAGCAATGCAGTGCATAAAATGAGTAGTTGACCTACAGAGAGAAAGACAAGTTTAAAAGTTAACAAAATAATTTCTTCAAAAATTAAGGAGAAGCATGAGAGAGAGCGAGAGCTATCTATATTTCAATGTATTGTTTTCACTTTCACTTAGCTCGTGAATGCAGCTAACTAGTTTAGCCTACTCAAACACCCAGCTCAACCAGAGGGATGCTAAGTTAGCTAGCTGGCTATCCAACACTTGAACTCTTCCAAGTCAAGGTGAGCTTTTGGTTTTATTAATTTATTGTCACCGGGGACCTTTGGAGAAACTGCTAAATTGCTTGCTGACTGTACACTGCACTGCATGATTGTAGTGAGTTTACTAACGTGTTGGTTCTAGTAGCTATTTTGATTATGGCGTTAGCTAATATAGTGACAATGATGTAGGCTGTGTGTAGAGGTTAGTGGTTATGATATGAAGGTTTGGCTAGTAAAGCTTTTCACCTGGTCACAGACAGCTGATGTGTTGGGCACCCTTCACTTATTGTGCACAAGGGAAAAGGTGACGGGGAGATCGCGTAGATGCGAGAAGAAATGATACAACAAAGTGATCATGCTGTTTGTATGTGGCTGCTATGAAAGTGAACTCTGTTTGCGTGTGATCAGAGGTGTATTCATTCTGCCAATTCTGTTGAAAAACATAAGCAAACAGAATGAAACGGGGATAAACATACCTGAATTTGTCCAATAGAAACTCTTTCGCAACTGCTGGACTAATCATTACTCCATGGATCAGCTAGATGCAGGCAACAGTGTGCAAGGCAGTATTGAATGTGTCACTGTCTATCACCTTGATTACTCCAATTTCTCTCAACCTGTGCACCTACATTGTAAACTTTGATTCATAGACTAGGTTGTAGCAAGTCTATGGGATCTTTAGTGACCACAGAGTTAGGGCGCCCCTTCAAAGACCCATTTTCAATATGAGGAACATTCCATTGTTAGTTATTAATTGGACATTTTTAAATGAAATTTAAGTTGTGATCTGTCTTTGATTATACTGCTTTCTTGTTCATTTCAGGAGCATGTTTCTCTTTGTCTGTCTTTCCCCCTGGTCTCATTCATACGTCTTTGTGCCACCCAATTTGAAACGGAACACCATTGACTCTGAGACTTTTACTCTCCCAACTGAGTTTTTTCCCTGCCAAAGGATGTGCACATATTGAAGCTCAAGAATACAATATATTACTATTATAATAACGTTTCTATCTGTCCCGGGATCCTGCCAGATTCCGTATAGGGGGAGAGACGTGAAAGCCCAGCTAGCCCAGCTATCTGTTCCAGGATCCTGCCAGATTCCGTATAGGGGGAGAGACCTGAAAGCCCAGCTAGCCCTGCTATCTGTTCCAGGATCCTGCCAGATTCCGTATAGGGGAGAGACCTGAAAGCCCAGCTAGCCCTGCTATCTGTTCCAGGATCCTGCCAGATTCTGTATAGGGGAGAGACCTGAAAGCCCAGCTAGCCCTGCTATCTGTTCCAGGATCCTGCCAGATTCCGTATAGGGGGAGAGACGTGAAAGCCCAGCTAGCCTAGCTATCTGTTCCAGGATCCTGCCAGATTCCGTATAGGGGAGAGACCTGAAAGCCCAGCTAGCCCTGCTATCTGTTCCAGGATCCTGCCAGATTCCGTATAGGGGAGAGACCTGAAAGCCCAGCTAGCCCTGCTATCTGTTCCAGGATCCTGCCAGATTCCGTATAGGGGAGAGACCTGAAAGCCCAGCTAGCCCTGCTATCTGTTCCAGGATCCTGCCAGATTCCGTATAGGGGAGAGACCTGAAAGCCCAGCTAGCCCTGCTATCTGTTCCAGGATCCTGCCAGATTCCGTATAGGGGAGAGACCTGAAAGCCCAGCTAGCCCTGCTATCTGTTCCAGGATCCTGCCAGATTCCGTATAGGGGAGAGACCTGAAAGCCCAGCTAGCCCTGCTATCTGTTCCAGGATCCTGCCAGATTCCGTATAGGGGGAGAGACCTGAAAGCCCAGCTAGCCCAGCTATCTGTTCCAGGATCCTGCCAGATTCCGTATAGGGGAGAGACCTGAAAGCCCAGCTAGCCCAGCTATCTGTTCCAGGAACCTGCCAGATTCCGTATAGGGGAGAGACCTGAAAGCCCAGCTAGCCCTGCTATCTGTTCCAGGATCCTGCCAGATTCCGTACAGGGGAGAGACCTGAAAGCCCAGCTAGCCTAGCTATCTGTTCCAGGATCCTGCCAGATTCCGTACAGGGGGAGAGACCTGAAAGCCCAGCTAGCCCTGCTATCTGTTCCAGGATCCTGCCAGATTCCGTACAGGGGGAGAGACCTGAAAGCCCAGCTAGCCCTGCTATCTGTTCCAGGATCCTGCCAGATTCCGTATAGGGGGAGAGACCTGAAAGCCCAGCTAGCCTAGCTATCTGTTCCAGGATCCTGCCAGATTCCGTATAGGGGGAGAGACATGAAAGCCCAGCTAGCCCAGCTGGCTCAGCGTCTCAAATGGAGGCCACTATTGAACATTTCCAGCATTGCAGGAGCTGTGTTTACTTTGCTTTGTTCCGGGACAATGAAGACTGCGCTGACTTTCAATGTAGCAACTGTTTGTTTGTGGAGGACTACAGGAGCGAAGAAGCTACTCTTAGCAAGCAAGTAGCAAACCTACATAAGCTACTGCTGTATCCACGCACACCTACTTTTTATTTTTCTACCACCCCAGTAGCCGGACGCCGCTCTGATCTGGTGGAAGTTAAGCCGTCGTGTCGGCTCTCTACAGCTGACTGGCCGGTGCTCGTCAGGGTTCCATCCCCCATGGAGGTACGCCGTGGAAGTCGAAGGCGGCGTCCTCTGGCAACAGGGGTCTTCATGGAGATGTTGAGCCCGGAACTGACACAGACCAGAAACAGCTTTGACGCCCTGGCCAATCAAGATCGGAACCGGAGGTACCTGCATCTTCGTCCTCGGTTCGGTCTCCCTCTCCTGTGGCTTCTACTTCGGGTTCAGATCCTCGGAGCTCCCAGCCTCACCAGACCATGAGGCTGCCTGAGAGACTGGCCCATTCAACATCACCAGCTGTCTTCATAGGCAGCTCTATGGTGAGAAACATCTCGGTCCCCAAGGCAAGAACCTTGTGCTACCCAGGAGCACGAGTACAGAACATAACAAGGCTGCTTCTGACTGTTCTACCACAGATGCCGGGAGCTGACACTGTCATAGTCCATGTGGGGTCAAACAACATCAGGAGGGCTAGCTCAGAATATTTGAAAATACATTTTAAAATAACTGATTTTAGCATTAAAAGACTCCAAAAAACAGCCAATAATTTCAGATCTAGGACCATCGTTGGGCCGCGGGTGTGAAAGATTCAGCAGACTGCTGGAATTACACATCTGGCTAAAAGACTACTGTAGCTCTGCTGGAGTCACTGTTATTGATAACTTTGACACCTTCTGGAACAGAAGATACTCTACAGGAGTCCATCCAAATCATCTTGGCTCCTGGACTCTGTCCTCGCATTTCAAGGCTCCATTGAAACAATGACTGGTAAATGATTCAAGACCAGCTCAGTTAAATCCCTACCATTGTGACAATGAGTCTTCATAATGCTCCATCAAATGTACATAATTGGCAAACACAATGTAAGTAATTTAATTTATGTACCCCTAATTGCACCGAATACATCTGTTTATCCTACAGGTATGCCCCTTGCTCCTGTCAATTTTTAGTAACGACATGCCACTGACTTTGAGTAAAGCCAGAGTGTCTATGTATGCAGATGACTCAACACCATACATGTCAGCTACTACAGCGAATGAAATGACTGCAACACTCAACAAAGAGTTGCAGTTAGTTTCAGAGTGGGTGGCAAGGAATAAGTTATCCCTAAATATTTCTAAAACTAAAAGCATTGTATTTGGAACAAAACACTCACTAAACCCTAAACCTCAACTAAATCAATTAGTTGAGAGTACGAAAAGTTTGCTACTAGTTATCTGGAAAAATAATAAATCATGTGGAAATTGAGCAAGTTGAGATGACTAAACTGCTTGAAGTAACCCTAGATTGTAAACTGTCATGGTCAAAACATTACGATGCAGTTTTAGATAAGATGGGGAGAAGTCTATCTATAATAAAGCAAAACCTTATGGAACAGCGGGGACTGTGAAGCAACACAAACATATACACACACACACACGATAACATATGCACTATACATACACATGGATTTAGTACTGTAAATATGCGGTAGTGGTGGAGTAGGGTCCTGAGGGCACACAGTGTGTTGTGAAATCTGTGAATGTATTGTAATGTTTTAGGTCTACAAATTGTATAGACTGCCTTAATTTTGCTGGACCCCAGGAAGAGTAACTGCTGCTTTGGCAGCAGCTAATGGGGATCCATAATAACTACAATACAATCCCTTATGCTAGCTAGCTAGCTCATTTTAGTTGAGAGTAGCAAAAGTTTGCTACTAGTTATCTGGGGAAAAAAATACAGCTCACCCTTATGCCCAAAACTTTGGAATTTTCTCTGTAGCTAGGTTTCCGTCCAAATCCCGACAGATTTAATGCGAATATTAAAAAATCCGGTGGTGTATTTTGACTTGTTAAAGAAAAAAAAATCAATTGGTGATGCCGTAGTGCACACCAAATGTACTTTTTGTCTTATTAAGTTCTCATGTTCCGAATATAAAAATCTAAAATTCAATATGTTTCTATCTCATCGTCAATTGAATGTGTTAAATAGCAAATGTGCCTACTCTGGTCTTGTAATGTGTGCTCTGGCCAACAGTTTGCATATAAAGTGCGGGTAGGCTAGTCTACATGATGAGATTATTATGGATAAGAGCCAGAATATTTTTATTTGTCAAACGGCAGTCAAGCAACAATCATCATGTCACCAGAATAAGACGCTCAATATTTCTTGGAATGGAACATCAAGATCACAGTGCACTTTCAAAACCCTGTGAAGTTAATCATAATTTATTTCATCTGTGGCCTTTTAAACTGTATGGTTTCCTGGGTCATAGTGGGAGGACCACACAACATGTCATTGCACGTCTCCAAGTTTACTTCGATATGATGGTTGTTATATCAATGTTTGTGAATAAAGGCACTTTCAACGCCTTTTCTCGCATAATACATTTTACAGACACAAAAAGATCACATCATGTCAAACGAACAAGTAATCTGTTAGTATTTGTAAAATTGTACTGAAACTTCCTGTTTCCATCACAGCTGTCATGATTTTTTAAATCGGACGGATCGCGCACGGCACAACAAGCAAAGCTAGTAAAGTTAACAGTCAATACCAAACTTTGGGAAACTGCCATGCTGCAAATGTACAATACATACAATGGGCATTGCTCAACTAATGTTATACACTAGTCAATCTGGCTTGCTTAGCAATGTAGCTAACATTATGCATAGATTCAGTACACTCCTTCCTCTGTCAATGCAATTTTTATAATGCATTATAATCCACATTTGCTCTGACTGATTAATACAATATAAAGTTACTTTTCATTGTATTCGCGAAAACCTGAAGACGCCATTAAGTCAAAAGTAGCCAGGGGGTCAACAACACCAACATCATTGGCAATGCTTGCTTGGGCGACCTTTGCGCAGTAAAAAGAAAACACCATGCTTGCTATCTTGATTAGCTGTGGGACTGTTTTCAACTCAACTGTTTTAGATGTTTAAGATAAATAAATGTTTCTATCAGTACTGAGTGAATGAACGATAACAAAAGCTTCCTGTCATCACCAGACTGTCCATTTAAATAAAGTGTCAAGATAATGCGTTGATGACAAGGTTCGTAACGTAAGCGTTAACATCATCGTCATGGGATCTGAAGGGTTACCACAGCCGCAAATAAACAAATTGGCTGTATCGTAAGAATTAATTAATCGTTTTACAGCTTTTTGGTCTTCATTTAAGGTTAGGGTTAGGCATAAGTTTAGCAGTGTGGTAAAGATTAGGGTTGAGGTTAGGGTTAGGTTCAAAATCCTATTTTAAGTAGAGAAATTGCACCCCCAGTCCTGACACACACCGGCCCGCACACTCACAGTGTAGTTATTTTCAGTTATTAGGTGGCTCTTTAAAGAGTATTTTTTGAGTGGCAATGGACAGGGATTGTTGTTTGCTCAAGCATCTTCACTTCCGGTGAAACTGGAGGGCACGCAATTCAAATAAATAATCATAAACATTATGGATTTTAAACATTTAGGTACATATAAGTATCTTATATCGGCTGAAAGACTAAATTCTGGTTAATCTAAATGCACTGTCCGATTTACATTAGCTATTACAGCGAAAACATGCCATGCAATTGTTTGAGGATGGCGCCCCACATCAAAATATTTTTCCACCCGCACAGGTTTCATACATTCACATAACGATTAAATATTCACTTACTTTACGAAAATCTTCATTTGATTTGTCATCCAAAGGGTCCCAGGTATAACATGTAGTGTCGTTTTGTTAGATAAAATCCTTCTTAATATTCCAAATAGTCTGGTTAGTTGGTGCCATCGATATGAGTAATCCACTCGTTCAACTTGCAGAGAAAGGAATCCGAAAATCTACCCCTAAACTTTGTTTCAACAAGTCAAAATACATTTCTATTTACTCCTCAGATACCCTCAAATGTAATCAAACTATAATATTTCTTACGGAAAGAAGTATGTTCAATAGGAAACCGATTTCAGCAGGCGTGTAATGTCTTCATGGCGCGTGCAAACACAAATTTCCAAGACTGTGTCCTTCTACTAAAACTGATATTTCTTATTCATTTTTGAAGTTATAAGCCTGAAACCTCGAACATAGACTGCTGACACCCTGTGAAAGCCATAGGAATTGCATCCAGGGAGCTAATGTTCAATATGACCTTTCTCTTGCATTTCTAAGAGGATGGTCTGTAAAAAAATGAATTCTGGTTGGTTTTCTTTGGATTTTCTCCTACCATATCTATTGTGTTATATTCTCCTATATTATTACATTATTTTAACATTTCTGCAAACTTCAAAGTGTTTTCTTTCCAGTGGTACCAGTCAAAATAAATTGGAAATAAATGTATTATCTGAGTTTTTGGGGGCGAAGGACACTGTCTACCTGTATCTTAGCTACTGAAGCTACTGGTGTCGCTCCCGCCTCCCAACGGCTGTGCACGGGTCTTCCTAACTAACACACAGTGTCCTTCCCTAATGCCTACCAAACACCTGCCCTCGCCGTCGTTAACAGAACTGCGGGAAAACAGTGCCCTACAGGCGGGGGCGAAGAACACTGTCTACCGGTGTCCTAGCTATCGTTAGCTAGCTATCTACAATACCAGTCAAAAGTTTGGACACACCTACTCATTCAAGGGTTTTTCTTTATTTGTACTGTTTTCTAGATTGTAGAATGATAGTGAAGACATCAAAACTATGAAATAACACATTTGGAATCATGTAATAACCAAAAGCAAATCAAAATATATTGTAGATACTTCAAAGTAGCCACCCTTTGCCTTGATGACAGCTTTGCACACTCTTGACATTCTCTCAAACAGCTTCACCTAGAATGCTTTTCCAACAGTCTTGAAGGAGTTCCCACATATGCTGAGCACTTGTTGGCTGCTTTTCCTTCACTCTGCGGTCAAACTCATCCCAAACCATCTCAATTGGGTTGAGGTCGGGTGATTGTTGATGCAAGGTCATCTGATGCAGCACTCCATCACTCCCCTTCTTGGTCAAATATGTCTTACACAGCCTAGAGGTGTGTTGGATTATTTTCCTGTTGAAAAACAAATGATAGTCCCACTAAGCGCAAACCAGATGGGATGGTGTATTGATGCCGAATACTGTGGTAGCCATGCTGGTTATGTGTGCCTTGAATTCTAAATAAATCACAGACAGTGTCACCAGGAAAGTACCCCCACACATCACACCTCCTCCTCCATGCTTCATGGTGGGAACCACACATGCCGAAATCATCCGTTCACCTACTCTGCGTCTCACAAAGACATGGCGGTTGGAAACAAAAATCTCAAATTTGGTCTCATCAGACCAAAGGACAGATTTGCACCAGTCTAATTTCCATTGATTGTGTTTCTTGGCCCAGCAAGTCTCTTCTTAATATTGGTGTCCTTTAGTAGTGGTTTCTTTGCAGCAAATCGACCATGAAGGCCTGATTCATGCAGTCACCTCTGAACAGTTGATGTTGAGATGTGTATGTTACTTGAACTCTATAAAGCATTTATTTGGGCTGCAATCTGAGGTGCAGTTAACTCTAATGAACTCGAGGTAACTCTGGGCCTTCCTTTCCTGTGGAGGTCCTCATGAGAGCCAGGTAACTCTAATAAACTTATCCTCTGCAACAGAGGTAACTCTGGGCCTTCCTTTCCTGTGGCGGTTCTCATGAGAGACAGTTAACTCTAATGAACTCTAGGTAACTCTGGGCCTTCCTTTCCTGTGGCGGTCCTCATGACAGCCAGTTTCATCATAGCGCTTGATGGTTTTTGCGACTGCACTTGAAGAAACTTTCAAAGTTCTTGGAATTTTCCGCATTAAGACCTTCATGTCTCAATGTAATGATGGACTGTCATTTCTCTTTGCTTATTTGAGCTATTCTTACCATAATATGGACTTGGTCTTTTACCAAATAGGGACATCTTCTGTATACAACCCCTACCTTGTCACAACACAAGTGATTGCCTCAAATGCATTAAGAAGGAAATAAATTCCACAAATTAACCTTTAACAAGGCACACCTGTTAATTGATATGCATTCCAGGTGACTTCCTCATGAAGCTGGTTGAGATAATGCCAAGCGTGTGCAAAGCTGTCGGAACCAGAAGCACACGCATTTCACTACACTCGCATTAACATCTGCTAACCATGTGCATGTGACAATTACAATTTGATTTGATTTGAAGCTGACATCAAGGCAAAGGGTGGCTACTTTGAAGAATCTCAAATATAAAATGTTTTGATTTGTTTAACACGTTTGTTTACTACATGATTCCATGTGTTATTTCATTGTTTTGATGTCTTCACTATTATTCTACAATGTAGGTGTGTCCAAACGTTTGACTGGTACTGTACCTATCCCGCCTGCTGTGTAGTTAACAAGGTAGCTAGCACCAAGTGTCCTTCACTAATACCAAATGAACACATTGCTTAAAAATGGTCCAATATAAGTATAAAGAGGGGTTCTTCCAGATGCAGGAATGCCCCGGATATCCCTTCTCTGTCTTGCTACTACAGAGAAGAGTACGGTGGAGACTGGACTCTCAATTAATTGCCCTCATCCTCATTGCCCTCATCCGTCAGATGCACTCCACCCCTACGGTACATCCCAGGGACACACTGCTTCGGCTGGTGGATTGTGTTCCCTGAAATGCGTACACCAGCTATTTTTTATTTTTTTATTTAACTTGGCAAGTCAGTTCAGAGCAATTTCTTATTTATAATGACGGCCTACCCCGGCCAAACCCTAACCCAGTGCTGTCCCCTTGGTCCCAATTGATTTCCACCAAGGTGGATGACGAGGATGTCAGGGGGAGAAGTAGCACAGGCCCTCTGCTGGCGCAGAGCCACCTAATGTGACAGTAATGTGCATTATGTAAATAGTTAATGGCTAGGCTACATGTTCACTATTTGTGTATTTTCCAGGAGCTTGATAAATTGTCTTGTTAAAATATATCTTACAACAACAACAAAAAATATTCCAGATTGGTTGGTTTACTCCAGATTGGCTTAAATGGGTTTCTGATTTTTCAGCTGTTAATATATATATATATATATATATATATATATATATATATTTTTTTTTTTAAATACTAATAACTGCATTATTTCTGTTGCCATTTGTTTTACTTGACTTGTATTGCTGTGTTATGCTGTATCACAATGTTGTATAATAATGTTACATAATCACCTTCCGGTGTTCAAACCAAGGAAATGGAAAGTTTTGAATGCTAGGCAAACTGCATACACATTGTTTGAAGTACAAAAGACCAACATAAAGTTGAAGTCGGAAGTTTACACCTTTAAACCTGCATGACGGCTGTGTGGTCCCATGGTGTTTATACTTGCGTACTACTGTTTGTACAGATGAACGTGGTACCTTCATGTGTTTGGAAATTGCTCCCAAGGATGAACCAGACTTGTGGAGGTCTGCAAAAATTCCTGAGGTCTTGGCTGATTTCTTTTGATTTTCCCATGATGGGTGTTTTGGCACTAAGTTTGAAGGTAGGCCTTGAAATACATCCACAGGTACACCCCCAATTGACTCAAATGATGTCAATTAGCCTATCAGAAGCTTCTAAATCCATTACATACTTTTCTGGAATTTTCCAAGCTGTTTAAGGGCACAGTCAACTTAGTGTATGTAAACTTCTGACCCACTGGAATTGTGATACAGCGAGTTATAAGTGAAATAATCTTTCTGTAAACAATTGTTGGAAAAATGACTTGTGTGTCATGCACAAAGTAGATGTCCTAACCAAATTGCCAAACTATAGTTTGTTAACAAGACATTGGTGGAGTGGTTGAAAAACTTGCGACTTCAACTGTAACAACTGTAGTAGGTCAAAGCTCTATGCTGGCATTGTGGTGCTCATGTGGATTTCCTTTCTTTGTCGGCTTCAGACCAACGGCTATCTTTCACTTACATTTTCTTTTTCGTTTTTAATGATGGTAACATCTTAGTTGTCTTTCTGGTGTAATGTATCACATTCCCCAAATACCTTTAAGGCTTGAAAATTATGCAATGTATGCATTGAATTAAATTGTCATATATAAATAGAAAAAGTGCACCAATATTTTAGCCCACATCGTGCCAGGGTGAACATGTTTGCTGGGAAGTCTCTATCAGTGAAATAAAACAGGAAAGGATGTACAGTGCTTTCAGAAAGTATTCATACCCCTTGAGTTATTCTACATTTTGTTGTATTACAGCCTGAATTCAACATGGATTACTGTCACGCCCTGGTCAAAGTATTTTGTGTTTATTTTTATGTATTTGGTCAGGCCAGGGTGTGGCATGGGGTTTTTGTAATTGTGGTGTGTTTGTCTTGGGGTTTTGGTGGTGGTATTGGGATTGTAGCTTAATGGGTTGTCTAGCAAGGTCTATGGCTGTCTGGAGTGGTTCTCAATCAGAGGCAGGTGCTTATCGTTGTCTCTGATTGGGAACCATATTTAGGCAGCCATATTCTTTGAGTTTGTCGTGGGTGATTGTCCTTAGTGTCCTATGTGTACTCGTTGTTAGTTTGCACCAGATAGGCTGTTTCGGTTTCGTTTATTGTTTTTTTGTAAGTTCGTGTTTCTTTGGTATATTAAACATGGATCGCAATCGACACGCTGCAGTTTGGTCCGACTCTCTTTCATCACCACTAGAAAACCGTTACAGAATCACCCACCACCAACGGACCAAGCGGCGTGTCAACAGGCAGGAGCAGCCGAAAAAGGAGATGCTCACCAAGGATTTCTGGTCATGGGAGGAGATCTTCGACGGGAGAGGACCCTGGGCTAAACCAGGGGAGTGTAGCCGCCCAAAGGAGCAACAGGAGAAGAGGCAACAGAGGCAGCAGCAGCAGGAGCAGCAGCAGCTACAGTGGGAGAGGTTGCACCACCTGGAGTTATGGACATGGGAGGAGGAATTGGACGGTAAAGGACCCTGGAATGAGCCTGAGATTATTGTCGCCCCAAAGCCGAGCTGGAGGCAGCAAAAGCAGAGAGGCGGCATTATGAGGAGCTAGCACGGCAGAGCGGATGGAAGCCCGAGAGTCAGCCCCAAAATTTCTTGGGGGCTTACAGGGAGTATGGCTATGCCAGGTAGGAGACCTGCGCAAACTCCCTGTGCTTACCGGGGGCTGGAGAGACCGGGCAGGCACCGTGTTATGCTGTGGAGCGCACGGTGTCTCCAGTGCGGGTGCACAGCCCGGTTCGGTATATTCCAGCTCCGCGTATCGGCCGGGCTAGATTGAGCGTCGAGCCAAATGCCATGAAGCCGGCTCTACGCATCTGGTCCCCAGTGCGTCTCCTTGGGCCGGCTTACATGGTACCAGCCTTGCGCTCGGTGTCTCCGGTTCGCCTGCATAGCCCAGTGCAGGCTATTCCACCTCGCCGCACTGGCAGGGCAACCGGGAGCATTCAACCAGGTAAGGTTGGGCAGGCTCGGTGCTCAAGAGCCCCAGTGCGCCTGCACAGTCCGGTCTATCCAGTACAACCTCCACACCCCAGCCCTCCGGTAGCAGCTCCCCGCACCAGGCTTCCTGTGCGTGTCCTCGATCCAGTACCACCAGTTCCAGCACCACGCACCAGGCCTTCAGTGTGTCCCGCCTGTTTAGCGCAGCCAGCGCTTTTCTCCTCTCCTGCGCTGCTGGAGTCTCCCGCCTGTTTAGCGCAGCCAGAGCCTTCCTCCTCTACAGCGCTGCCGGAGCCTCCCGCCTGTTTAGCGCAGCCAGAGCCTTTCTCCTCTCCTGCGCTGCCGGAGTCTCCCGCCTGTTTAGCGCAGCCAGAGCCTTCCTCCGACACAGCGCTGCAGGAGTCTCCCGCCTGTTCAGCGCAGCCAGAGCTGCCAGTCTGCATGAAGCAGCCAGAGCTGTCAGTCTGCATGGAGCAGTCAGAGCTGTCAGTCTGCATGGAGCAGCCAGAGCTGTCAGTCTGCATGAAGCAGCCAGTCTACATGGAGCAGCCAGAGCTGTCAGTCTACATGAAGCAGCCCGAGCTGCCAGTCTGCATGAAGCAGCCAGTCTACATGGAGCAGCCAGAGCTGTCAGTCCGCATGGAGCAGCCAGAGCTGTCAGTCCGCATGGAGCAGCCAGAGCTGTCAGTCTGCATGGAGCAGCCAGAGCTGTCAGTCCGCATGGAGCAGCCAGAGCTGTCAGTCTACATGAAGCAGCCCGAGCTGCCAGTCTGCATGAAGCAGCCAGTCTACATAGAGCAGCCAGAGCTGCCAGTCTGCATGAAGCAGCCAGAGCTGTCAGTCTGCATGGAGCAGTCAGAGCTGTCAGTCTGCATGGAGGAGCCAGAGCTGTCAGTCTACAGGAAGCAGCCCGAGCTGCCAGTCTGCATGAAGCAGTCAGTCCGCATGGAGCAGCCAGAGCTGTCAGTCCGCATGGAGCAGCCAGAGCTGTCAGTCTACATGAAGCAGCCCGAGCTGTCAGTCTGCATGAAGCAGCCAGTCTACATGGAGCAGCCAGAGCTGTCAGTCTGCATGAAGCAGCCAGAGCTGTCAGTCTGCATGGAGCAGCCAGTCTGCATGGAGCAGCCAGTCTGCACGGAGCTGTCAGTCTGCACGGAGCTGTCAGTCTGCACGGAGCTGTCAGTCTGTAAGGAGCTGCCAGTCTGCAAGGAGCTGCCAGTCAGCACGGAGCCGCCAGAGCGGTCAGTCTGTAAGAAGCCGCCAGAGCTGTCAGCCTATATGGAGCAGCTAGTGCCGCCAGTCTGCCCAGCGCCGCCAGTGCCCCCAGTCTGCCCAGCATCGCCAGTCTGCCCAGCATCGCCATCAGTCTGCCCAGCATCGCCAGTCTGCCCAGCATCGCCAGTCTGCCCAGCATCGCCAGTCTGCCCAGCATCGCCAGTCTGCCCAGCACCGCCAGTCTGCCCAGCGTCGTCAGTCTGCCCAGCGTCGTCAGTCTGCCCAGCACCGCCAGTCTGCCCAGCACCGCCAGTCTGCCCAGCGTCGCCAGTCTGCCCGGCGCCGCCAGTCTGCCCGGCGCCGCCAGTCTGCCCGGCGCCGCCGGTCTGCCCAGCATCGCCAGTCTGCCAGACTCTTCCAGATCTGCCAGTCAGCCAGACTCTTCCAGATCTGCCAGTCAGCCAGACTCTTCCAGATCTGCCAGTCAACCAGACTCTTCCAGATCTGCCAGTCAACCAGACTCTTCCAGATCTGCCAGTCAACCAGACTCTTCCAGATCTGCCAGTCAACCAGACTCTTCCAGATCTGCCAGTCAACCAGACTCTTCCAGATCTGCCAGTCAACCAGACTCTTCCAGATCTGCCAGTCAGCCAGGATCTGCCAGTCAGCCAGGATCTGCTGAAACCACCAGCCAGCCAGGAGCTGGTAGAGATATCTACCTGCCTGAGCTTCCTCTCACTCCTGAGCTTCCTCTCACTCCTGAGCTTCCTCTCACTCCTGAGCTTCCTCTCACTCCTGAGCTTTCTCTCACTCCTGAGCTTTCTCTCACTCCTGAGCTTTCTCTCACTCCCGAGCTTCCCCTCAGTCCCGAGCTGCCTCGGTCCCGAGCTGTCCTTCAGTCCCGATCTGTTCCTCAGTCCAGTGGGGTTCTGGGTGAGGACTACTAGGCCATGGTCGGCGGCGAGGGTGGACTATCCAGGGACGAAGGGAGAGGGGACTAAGACATTAAAGGAGTGGGGTCCACGTCCCGCGCCGGAGCCGCCACCATGGACAGACGCCCACCCGGACCCTCCCTATTGTTTTGAGGTGCGTTCGGGAGTCCGCACCTTAGGGGGGGGGTTCTGTCACGCCCTGGTCAAAGTATTTTGTGTTTATTTTTATGTATTTGGTCAGGCCAGGGTGTGGCATGGGGTTTTTGTAATTGTGGTGTGTTTGTCTTGGGGTTTTGGTGGTGGTATTGGGATTGTAGCTTAATGGGTTGTCTAGCAAGGTCTATGGCTGTCTGGAGTGGTTCTCAATCAGAGGCAGGTGCTTATCGTTGTCTCTGATTGGGAACCATATTTAGGCAGCCATATTCTTTGAGTTTGTCGTGGGTGATTGTCCTTAGTGTCCTATGTGTACTCGTTGTTAGTTTGCACCAGATAGGCTGTTTCGGTTTCGTTTATTGTTTTTTTGTAAGTTCGTGTTTCTTTGGTATATTAAACATGGATCGCAATCGACACGCTGCAGTTTGGTCCGACTCTCTTTCATCACCACTAGAAAACCGTTACAATTACATTTATTTTTCTCTCACCCATCTGCATACAATAATTCCCCATAATGACAACGTGAAAACATGTTTGTAGACATTTTTGCCAATGTAATTAATAATTAAATACAGAAATATCTCATTTACATAGGTATTTACACTCCTGAGTCAATACATGTTAGAATCACCTTTGGCAGTGATTACAGCTGTGAGTCTTTCTGGGTACGTCTCTTTGCACACCTGGATTGTACAGTATTTGCACATTATTATAATAAAAATTATTCAAGCTCTGTCAAGTTGATTGTTGATCAAACTGGCTGGACAGCCATTTTCAAGTCTTGCCATAGATTTTCAAGACGATTTAGGTCAAAACTGTAACCAGGCCACTCAGGAACATTCATTGTTGTCTTGGTAAGCAACTATGGTGTATATTTGGCCTTGTGTCTCAGGTTATTGTCCTGCTGAAAGGAGAATTTGTCTCCCAGTGTCTTTTGGCAAGCAGACTGAACCAAGTTATACTCTAGGATTTTGCCTGTGCTCTATTCCATTTTTTTTTCATCCTAAAAAACTCCCTGGTCCTTGGCGATGACAAGCATACTCATAACATGATGCAGCCACCACCGTGCTTAACAATATGAAGAGTGGTACTCAGTGATGTGTTGTGTTGGATTTGCCCCAAACATCATGCTTTGTATTCAGGACATAAAGTTAATTGCTTTGCCACATTTTTTGCAGTTGTTCTTTAGTGCCTTATTGCAAACAGGATGCATGCTTCTTTATTTTCACTGTGTCATTTAGGTTTGTATTGTGGGGTAACTACAATGTTCTCCTATCACAGCCATTAAACTCTGTAACTGTTTTAAAGTCACCATTGGCCTCATGCTGAAATCCCTAATTGGTTTCCTTCCTCTCTGGCAACTTAGGTTAGGAAGGACACCTATATCTTTGTAGTGACTGGGTGCATTGATACACCATCCAAAGTGTAATTAATAACTTTACAATGCTGAAAGGAATATTCCATGTCGGTTTTTATTTCTTTTTTACCCATCTACCAATAAGTGCCCCTCTTTGCGAGGCATTGGAAACACTCCCTGGTCATTGTGGTTGAGTCTGTGTTTGAAATTCACTGCTCGACTGAGGGATCTTAAAGATATTTGTAAGTGTGTGGTACAGAGAGAGGTAATCATTAAAAAATCATGTTAATCACTATTGTTGCACGTAGAGTGAGTCCATGCAACTTATTATGTGAATTGTTTAGCACATTTTACTCCTGAACTTACTTAGGCTTGCTATACCAAAGGGATGATATACTTACTGACTCAAGACATTAGAGCTTTTCATTTTTAATTATTAAAAAAAACACACAAAAAACATAATTCCACTTTGACATTATGGGGTATTGTGTGTAGGCCAATGACAAAAATTCTCAATTTAATCCATTTTAAATTCAGGCTATAACAGAACAAAAAAAAGAAAGAGAGAGAAAGAGAGAGAGAAAATCATGAGAAAACAAAAAGATAATTACTTTGACACAAATAAACAGAGCAAACTAGAATGCCATTTGGCCCTAAACAGAGAGTGCACAGTGGCAGAATACCTGACCACTGTGACTGAAATGAAGGAAATCTTTGACTATGTACAGACTCAGTGAGCACAACCTCTTGAGTAGGGCTCCTGAGTGGCGCAGTGCTCTTAGGCACTCCTTCTCAGTGCTTGAGGTGTCACTACAGACACCCTGGATCGATTCCAGGCTGTATCACAACCGGATGTGATTGGGAGTCCCATAGGGCGGCACACAATTGGCCCAGCCTCCTCTGGGTTTGGCCGGTGGAGGCTGTCATTGTAAGTAAGAGTTTGTTCTTAACTGTTTTAGTTAAATTAGAACATTTTAAAACCCTTGTGATTGAGAGAGGCAGACCTGGCTCTCTAGAGAAGACAGTCTGTGTGCACACTGCTCAGAAAATGAGGTGGAAACTGAGCTGCACTTCCTAACCTCCTGCCAATTGTATGACCATAGAGACACATATTCCCCTCAGATTACACAGACCCTCAAAGAATTCGAAAACAAATCGAATTTTGATAAACTCCCATATCTAGTGGGTGAAATGCCACAGCAGCAATATTTGTGACCTGTTGCCCCAAGAAAAGGGCAACCAGTGAAGAACAAACACCATTCGTAAATACAACCTATATTTATGTTTATTTATTTTCCCTTTTGTACTTTAACTATTTTTACAACATTGTATATAGACATCTTTTGGATCTTGTGAGTGTTATGTTTACTGTTAATTTTTAATAGTTTTTTACTTTGGTTTATCATCTATTTCACTTGCTATGACAATGTAAACATGTTTCCCATGCCAATAAAGCCCTTACATTGAAGTTGAATTGAGAGAGGAAGGGGGAGGGACAGACGGAGTGATGTGGTCGGGGCAGTGAAGAGGCCTAAGGGAGGATGTCAAGGAAGCCAATAGTTTCACGGCTGTCGAATGACGAGGACCAAAGCACAGCGTGGTAAGCGTACATTTTCCTTTTATTAGAAATGACGGCGACAAAAACAATAAACAATACAAAAACAACCGTGAAGCTTAAGGGCTATGTGCCACAAACAAAGTTAACTTCCCACACTGAAAGGAGGGAAAGGGCTACCTAAGTATGGTTCATGGACAACGATAAACAGTTGTATGGACAACGATAGACAGCTGTCCCTGATTGAGAACCATACCCGGCCAAACATAGAAATACAAAATCACAGAAAACAAAAACATAGAATGCCCACCCCAAATCACACCCTGACCAAATCAAATAGAGACATAAAAAGGCTCTCTAAGGTCAGGGTGTGACAAATAGTATGTTCTCACGCTCTGCCCAAAGGGGTGCTGTTTGTAACTTATTTCATTTCAGGAAAATAAAATGAACATTGATTCCAATACTTTTCTTCTACCGCTCTGTGTCTCTGTGTCTGTCGCTCTCTCGCTCTGTTTCATTGTCTCTGTCTCTCTTTCCCACTCCGTCTCTCAATCTCTCTCTCTATCTGTCTCTCTCTCTCTATTCCCCCTTTGGCCTCTTATGTTCTTCCCTCACTCTCCTCTCTCTCCCCTCCCTGTGAGGAAAGCCTCAGCGTGTGTATGTCGAGACAATGCCAGATCTGATCTTACGTCATCTACACTCCTAACATTCGTGTCGTAATTATAATTAATAGTTTGCATTTTGTGAATCATTGTTTACTGAATGAACATTCAGGTCATAGAGAAGGGATGTCTTCAGGTACAGCATCTGCCAGAGTACTTTTATTATCACTGTAAACTGCCAATGAGCCTTAGCATTAAACCTGTTTCAAATGCCAATAAAGCCCTTAACTTGAAATGACATTGAATTGACAGCCTAGAGAGAGATTGTATGAGTAAGCATCAATAGAGATTGTATCTGTGAGAGATGATCATCTGATTGTTGTTTTATGACCCTCTCCATCTGTCTCTCAAGAGTAAAGCTGTGAGAGAATCAGCAGAAATGGCTTGACACATCACGACTCTCCCTCTAATGGTGATAGTGTCAGAGTCGTGTGTATAGGTGGCAGGGAAGTCTGGCACAGGAGAGTCTAACGGAGTGTAAATGGAGTCTTTTAATATAAGTCCACTTAACATGCTCCAAACACTAAATACGTACATACATAAACGAACATGGGTACGAGGACCCATCGCGCACCTATACAACAAAAAACAACACTTGACATAAAACAATCTCTGATAAAGACATGAGGGGAAACAGAGGGTAAAATACACAACAGGTAATGAATGGGATTGAAAATAGGTGTGTGGGAAGACAAGACAAAACCAATGGAAAATGAAAAATGGCTCAATGATGGCTATAAGGCCGGTGACGTCGACCGCCGAGCACCGCCCGAACAAGGAGAGGCAACTGAAGGTACTGAAGGCCCCTCGCCCGACGTCTCGAATCCAAAATGGATCGAACAGAGTACGCCGGGAGCCCCTCGGTGTCTAGAGGAGGCAGAGGAACATCACGTACTTCAGCCTCCTGGAGCGGGCCAGCCACCTTCGGCCTGAGGAGAGACACATGGAACGAGGGGTTAATACGGTAATTAGTGGGCAGTAGTAATCTATAACATACCTCGTTCACTCTCCTCAGGACTTTAAACGGCCCCACAAACCCGCGGACCAAGCTTCCGGCAGAGCAGGCGGAGGGGCCGGTTTCGGTCTGCGCCAATTTTCTGGCTCCTTATGGCGCGCTGAAGGTGGACGTGGGCTGCCTCCCAGGTTTCCTCAGCGCGCCGAAATCAATTGTCCATCACAGGAGCCTCGGTCTGACTCTGATGCCAAGGAGCCAGAACCGGCTGATATCCTAATACACATTGAAAAGGAGTAAGGTTAGTGGAGGAGTGACGTAGCGAGTTCTGGGCCATCTCTGCCCAGGGCACGAACTTCGCCCACTCCCCCTGCCGGTCCTGGCAATAAGACCGCAGAAACCTACCCACATCCTGGTTAACTCTCTCCACCTGCCCATTACTCTCGGGGGGGAAAACCTGAGGTAAGACTAACCGAGATCCACAGATGTTCCATGAACGCCTTCCAGACCCTTGATGTGAACTGGGGACCCCGATCAGACACTATATCCTCAGGCACCCCATAGTGCCGGAAAACGTGTGTAAACAGGGCCTCTGCCGTTTGTAAGGCCGTAGGGAGACCGGGCAAAGGGAGGAGACGACAGGACTTCAAAAACCGATCCACAACGACCAGGATCGTGGTGTAAACCCGTGAAGGTGGAAGATCAGTCAAAAAATCCACCAACAGGTGCGACCACGGCCGTTGAGGAACGGGTAGGAAGGTTGTAGCTTACCTCTGGGCGGGTGTCTAGGAGCCTTGCACTGGGCACACACCGAGCAGGAGGAAACATAAATCCTCACGTCCTTAGCTAAAGTGGGCCACCAGTACCTCCCATCAAGACAGCGCATCGTCCAACCTATCCCAGGATGACCAGAGGAGGGTGACGTGTGAGCCCAATAGATCAATCGGTCGCGGACAGCCGACAGAACGTACAGACGACCAGCTGGACACTCAGGAGGAGAGGGCTCTGCACGTGACGCCCGCTCAATGTCCGCTCAATGTCCGCGTCCACACTACTGGCGCCACCAAACACAAAATTGGGAGTATGGGAGTAGGATCCATGGATCGCTCCTCTGTGTCATACAGCCGAGACAATGCCTCTGCCTTAACGGTCTGGGAGCCTGGTCTGTAAGAAAGAGTAAACACAAAACGAGTGAAAAACATGGCCCACCTTGCCTGGCGAGGATTCAGTCTCTTCGCCTGCCGGATGTACTCCAGATTGCGGTGGTCAGTCCAGATGAGAAAAGGGTGTTTAGCCCCCTCAAGCCAATGCCTCCACGCCTTCAAGGCTTTTACAACAGCTAACAGCTCCCAGTCCCCCACATCATAGTTTCGCTCCGCCGGGCTGAGCTTCTTCGAAAATAAAGCACAGGGGCGAAATTTCAGTGGCGTACCCGAACGCTGAGAGAGCACTGCTCCTATCCCAGCTTCGGATGCGTCCAACTCCATTATGAATGGCAAAGAGAGATCCGGATGAGCCAACACAGGAACCGAGGTAAACAGTCTTCAGGTGTCCAAAAGCCCTGTACGCCTCAGCCGACCACTGCAAGCGCACCGGGTCCCCCTTTAGCAGTGAGGTAATGGGTGCAGCAACCTGACCAAAACCTTGGATAAACCTCTGGTAGTAATTGGCAAACCCTAAAAAACACTGCACCTCCTTAACCGTGGTTGGAGTCGGCCAATTACGCACGGCTGCAATGCATTCGCTCTCCATTTCCACTCCTGAAGTGGGAATCCGATGCCCTAGGAAGGAGATTGTTGGAAGAAAAAGCATTTCTCAGCCTTGACATATAGATCATGCTCCAACAGGCAACCAAGCACCCTGCGCACCAGGGACACATGCTCGGCGCGTGTAGCGGAGTACAACAGAATATCATCGATATACACCACTACACCTTGCCCGTGCAGGTCCCTGAAGATCTCATCTACAAATGATTGGAAGACTGATGGAGCATTCATCAACCCATATGGCGTGACAAGGTACTCATAATGACCTGAGGTGTTGCTAAATGCTGTCTTCCACTCGTCACCCTTCCAAATACGCACACCAGATTGCACGCACTCCTGAGATCCAATTTTGTGAAGAAGCGTGCCCCGTGCCCGTATCTATCAGAGGTAGCGGGTAACTATATTTCACTGTGATTTTATTTAGACCTCGATAATCAATGCACGGGCGTAAACCGCCATCCTTCTTTTTCACAAAAACGAAACTCGAAGAGACGGGTGAAATGAATGGCTGAATGTACCCCTGATGCAGAGATTCAGAGACATATGTCTCCATTGCCACCGTCTCCGCTTGTGACAGGGGATACACATGACTCCTGGGATATGCAGCATCTACCAGGAGATCTATCGCACCCCGTCGATGGGGTGGTAATTGAGTCGCCTTCTTTTTACAGAAGGCGAGAGCCAAATCGGCATATTCGGGGGGAATGCGCACGGTGGAGACCTGGTCTGGACTTTCCACCGTAGTAGCACCAACGGAAAACCCCTAAACACCTACCTGAGCACTCTCGCGACCACCCCGTGAGAGCCCTCTGTGGCCAAGCAACAGTGGGGTTATGACAAGCTAACCAGGGTAGGCCTAGCACCACAGAATACGCAGGAGAATCAATAAGGAAAAGACTCATCTTCTCCTTGTGACCCTCCTGTGTTATCATACACAAAGGTGAGGTTACCTCCCTGATAAACCCTGACCCTAATGGTCGACTATCTAAGGCATGAATAGGGAAAGGCATATCCACAGAAACAATAGGGATCCCAAAACTAGGAGCTAAATTTTGATTAATGAAATTCCCAGCCGCGCCTGAATCTACTAGCGCCTTATACTGGGAATACTGACAAACATTGGTGCAACAGAGGGTTCTGGATGAGAATGGGGCCTACTCACCTGGGGTGATGCCAGAGTGTCCTGCCTGCCTTCTCTATTCCCAGAGGAACCAACCCGGCACCGACCAGCAGTGTGCTCTCTGCGACCATAGATGGTGCTCCAGCGGGAACCCCCTCCGGTCTCCCTGCGCACCATCCCTCCCAATTCCATAGGTTCTGGAGAGAGGGTGCGGGAGGATGGAACAACCAGATCCCGATCTAGACGTCCACAAGTAGCCAGCATGTTGTCCAGCCTGATGGACATGTCCACCAGCTGGTCAAAGGTGAGGGTGGTGTCTCTACAGGCCAGCTCCCGACGGACGTCCTCGCGTAGACTACAACGGTAATGGTCGATCAGGGCCCTGTCGCTCCATCCAGCGCCGGCAGCCAGGGTCTTAAACTCCAGAGCAAACTCCTGTGCACTCCTTGTCTCCTGCCTCAGATGGTAGAGGCGCTCACCCGCCGCTCTGCCTTCGGTTGGGTGGTCGAATACTGTCCTGAAATGGCGGGTGAACTCCTCAAAATGGTCCAACGCCGCATCCTCCTCTCTACACACAGCGCTGGCCCACTCCAGGGCTTTCCCGGTGAGGCATGAGACGAGGGCGCAACTCTTCTCACGGTCCGATCGTACTGGGGAGAACGTGGCCAGATACAAGTTCAGTTTAAGAGGAAAACCCTGGCAGCCGGCAGTATCTCCGTTGTATCCCGTGGGTAGGGATAAATGGATCTTGTTAGGTTCAGGAGGGGGAAAAGCGTTCAAGGGAGATTCCGGTTGTGGTGGTGGAGGTGGCGCTGGAGAAACTCCCTGTCTCGCCCAGCAATCCATATTCTGGACAATGCGATCCATGACGGCGCTCAAACTGTCAATCTCCTCCGCTTGTTCCCGGACACGTTCCTCCACCTCCATGAGCGAAGTGTCTTCTCCTGCTGACTTCATATTTTTGATCAGAGATTCTGTCAGAGTCGTGTGTATAGGTGGCAGGGAAGTCAGACGCAGGAGAGTCAAACGGATTGTAAATGGAGTCTTTTAATATAAGTCCACTTAACATGCTCCAAACACTAAATACGTACATACATAAACGAACATGGGTACGAGGACCCATCGCGCACCTATACAACAAAAAACAACACTTGACATAAAACAATCTCTGATAAAGACATGAGGGGAAACAGAGGGTAAAATACACAACAGGTAATGAATGGGATTGAAAACAGGTGTGTGGGAAGACAAGACAAAACCAATGGAAAATGAAAAATGGATCAATGATGGCTAGAAGGCGGGTGACGTCGACCGAACAAGGAGAGGCAACGACTTCGGCAGAAGTCGTGACAGATAGATTGAGTATGAGCGCCCTTTAAACATAATAACATACAAAATAACTTTTACAGATGCACCATTGAGAGAATCCTGTCGGTCTGTATCACCGCCTGGTACCGCAACTGCACCACCCGCAACCGCAGGGTACTTCAGAAGGAGTGGTGGTCTGCCCAACGCGTCACTGGGGGCACACTGCTTGCCCTCCAGGACAGCTACAGCACCCGATGCCACAGGAAGGCCAAAAAGATAATCGAGGACGTCAACCACCCGATCCACGGCCTGTTCACCCCGCTATCATCCAGAGGGCGAGGTCAGTACAGGTGCATCAAAGCTGGGATCAAGAGACTGAAAAACAGATTCTATCTCAAGGCCATCAGACTGTTAAACAACCATCACTAGCCGGCCTCCAACCAGTACCATGCCCTGAACTTAGTCACAATGCCATTCTCCTACATAAATCCACTGAAAGACAGCCTCAGACAACACACACACATGCACACACACACACACACACACACGCACACACACACACGCACACACACATGCACACACGCACACACAAACACACAAACACACACACACACACACACACACACACACACACACACACACACACACACACACACACACACACACACAACCCCAATGAGTATTAAATCTCAGTCATAATAGCAGAGACAGCCATTACCAATAGATTTAATGGAGCTCTTTAGTGCTGGGTTAAGTCAGTTGGCACAGAAGGGTTTATAGTCAAACCCACGACAAAAAGACGTGGTTTGTTCTCACACACGGGGCTTGCAGTGCCCTACACCTCACGTGCAAAGCCACAAAGAGTTGGCAATGGCACAGGCACTGCATGACACGGCATCAGGGCATCAGGGCTCATTTACCAGTAATGTGTTTGGTGTTTTTTGCCTAGCCGTTGCCAATCTTTACTGTGTAGGCAATCGGTTTTGCTCTCATTGTCTGTTGTTCCTCCTTTCTATCCACTTTCTTTCTCTGTCATGTTCATTGTTTTGTGTGTTATTTTGTTTTTGAAAACTATAACAGATTTTCAAAATAGATTGACTTAATTGCCTGGGCCTGAATGGGCCTAAAGGCCCTCATCTCCAGGAGAGAAAAATATGAAATAATTGAATGAAAGTGAGAGATAGATGAAGGAGCCAGTTGGTGCGTCACTCTGTGTCATTGTCTCAAGTGAGTAACCATCCAGAAACCACATTTAGGTAATGACTGGGGCACTTAGAAAACATCACTGGTGTCCATGACACTGCTCTCATTTGAAAACAGTAATAAGATCAGGAACATTGTTTCTTTGTCATTGACATTGGATTGTTTTCTCTTTCTCGGTAAAAGACAAGGGAAAGACGTTGAAACCCACAGAGGCAGAGGGGAGGGAATAAGATTATAGCTTGGTTTGTAGAGAATTACAAGGACCACTGACTGCTGTAGTCTGTATCTTGTCTTCCATTCATCCTAGAGGGGAAAATAACACTCCTGGGCAGGAAAGCTAACATGCCCTCTCTGAGTATTCGGCCATCTTCAGAGCTGAAATACTCAAACAGAAGCTACCACATACAGTTTCAGTAAAGTCCAGTGGTAAAAGTATGTTTGTTGACACGTTCCATAATGTCCATTGTGGGAAAGGGTTAGATCAAATCAAATCAAATGTTATTTGTCACATGCACCGAATACAACAGATGTAGACCTTACCGTGAAATGCTTACTTACAAGCCCTTAACCAACAGTGCAGTTCAAGAAGAGTTAAGAAAATATTTACCAAATAAACTAAAGTAAAAAATTATAAAAAAATTAACACAATAAAATAACAATAACGAGGCTATATTCAGGGGGTACCAGTACCGAATCAGTGTGCGAGGGTACAGGTTAGTCGAGGTAATTTGTACATGTAGGTAGGGGTGAAGTGACTATCCATAGATAATAAACAGTGAGTAGCAGCAGTGTAAAAACAAATGGAGGGTGGGGGGTCAATGTAAATAGTCCGGTGGCCATTTGATTAATAGTTCAGCAGTCTTATGGCTTGGGGGTGGAAGCCGTTAAGGAGTCTTTTGGTCCTAGACTTGGCGCTTCGGTACCGCTTGCCATGCGGTAGCAGAGAAAACAATCTATGACTTAGGTGACTGGAGTCTCTGACAATTTTGGGGGCTTTCCTCTGACACCTCCTATTATATAGGTCCTGGATGGCAGGAAGCTTGGCCCCAGTGATGTACTGGCTTCACCCTGCGGATGCCCTCAGTAGCGCCTTACGGTCAGATGCCAAGCATTTGCCATAGCAGGCGGCGATGCAAATGGTCAGGATGCTCTCAATGGTGAGAGAGAGAGGGGTGGGCGGGATTAGGAAAGAGAGTGAAAAGAGAGCGATAACTAAATAATGAACACCAAATAATGCATGCAGAGCAGAATGCATGCAGAGCCATCACATCAGCAATATTTGTGACCTGTTGCCACAAGAAAAGGGCAACCAGTGAAGAACAAACACCATTGTAAATACAACGTATATTTACGTTTATTTATTTTCCCCTTTTGTTCTTTAACTATTTGCACATCATTGCAACACTGTATATAGACATAATATGACATAATGGAACTTTTGTGAGTGTAATGTTTACTGCTACATTGGTATTGTTTATTTCACTTTTGTTTATTATCTATTTCAATTGATTTAGCAATGTAAACACATGTTTCCCATTCCAATAAAGCCCCTTAAATTGATATTGAATTGAGAGAGAGAAGCTGGCAGAAGTGATAAGGAAAGAGAGCGAGATAAGGAGAAGGGGGTTTGATAAGGAGAGGGGGTTGATAAGGAGAGGGGGTTGATAAGGAGAGGGGGTTGATAAGGAGAGGGGGTTGATAAGGAGAGGGGGTTGATAAGGAAAATATAGAGAAAAGGCAAAGAGGAAAGGAAGGGAAAGGGGGATAACTAGTCAGATGTACAACTGAATGTATTCAACTGAAATGTGTCTTTCACATTTAACCCAACCCCTCTGAATCAGAGAGGTGCGGGGAAGGGGGGGATACCTAGTCAGTTGTACAACTGAATGTATTCAACTGAAATGTGTCTTTCACATTTATCCCAACCCCTCTGAATCAGAGAGGTGCGGGGAAGGGGGGATACCTAGTCAGATGTACAACTGAATGTATTCAACTGAAATGTGTCTTTCACATTTAACCCAACCCCTCTGAATCAGAGAGGTGCGGGGAAGGGGGATACCTAGTCAGTTGTACAACTGAATGTATTCAACTGAAATGTGTCTTTCACATTTATCCCAACCCCTCTGAATCAGAGAGGTGCGGGGAAGGGGGGGATACCTAGTCAGTTGTACAACTGAATGTATTAAACTGAAATGTGTCTTTCACATTTAACCCAACCCCTCTGAATCAGAGAGGTGCGGGGAAGGGGGGATACCTAGTCAGTTGTACAACTGAATGTATTAAACTGAAATGTGTCTTTCACATTTAACCCAACCCCTCTGAATCAGAGAGGTGCGGGGAAGGGGGGATACCTAGTCAGTTGTACAACTGAATGTATTAAACTGAAATGTGTCTTTCACATTTAACCCAACCCCTCTGAATCAGAGAGGTGCGGGGAAGGGGGATACCTAGTCAGTTGTACAACTGAATGTATTCAACTGAAATGTGTCTTTCACATTTAACCCAACCCCTCTGAATCAGAGAGGTGCGGGGAAGGGGGGGATACCTAGTCAGTTGTACAACTGAATGTATTAAACTGAAATGTGTCTTTCACATTTAACCCAACCCCTCTGAATCAGAGAGGTGCGGGGGGGGGGGGTCAGTTGTACAACTGAATGTATTAAACTGAAATGTGTCTTTCACATTTAACCCAACCCCTCTGAATCAGAGAGGTGCGGGGAAGGGGGGATACCTAGTCAGTTGTACAACTGAATGTATTCAACTGAAATGTGTCTTTCACATTTAACCCAACCCCTCTGAATCAGAGAGGTGCGGGGGGGGGGGGTCAGTTGTACAACTGAATGTATTAAACTGAAATGTGTCTTTCACATTTAACCCAACCCCTCTGAATCAGAGAGGTGCGGGGAAGGGGGATACCTAGTCAGTTGTACAACTGAATGTATTCAACTGAAATGTGTCTTTCACATTTATCCCAACCCCTCTGAATCAGAGAGGTGCGGGGAAGGGGGGATACCTAGTCAGTTGTACAACTGAATGTATTCAACTGAAATGTGTCTTTCACATTTATCCCAACCCCTCTGAATCAGAGAGGTGCGGGGAAGGGGGGGATACCTAGTCAGTTGTACAACTGAATGTATTCAACTGAAATGTGTCTTTCACATTTAACCCAACCCCTCTGAATCAGAGAGGTGCGGGGAAGGGGGGGATACCTAGTCAGTTGTACAACTGAATGTATTAAACTGAAATGTGTCTTTCACATTTAACCCAACCCCTCTGAATCAGAGAGGTGCGGGGAAGGGGGATACCTAGTCAGTTGTACAACTGAATGTATTCAACTGAAATGTGTCTTTCACATTTAACCCAACCCCTCTGAATCAGAGAGGTGCGGGGAAGGGGGGGATACCTAGTCAGTTGTACAACTGAATGTATTAAACTGAAATGTGTCTTTCACATTTAACCCAACCCCTCTGAATCAGAGAGGTGCGGGGAGGGGGATACCTAGTCAGATGTACAACTGAATGTATTAAACTGAAATGTGTCTTTCACATTTAACCCAACCCCTCTGAATCAGAGAGGTGCGGGGAAGGGGGGGATACCTAGTCAGTTGTACAACTGAATGTATTCAACTGAAATGTGTCTTTCACATTTAACCCAACCCCTCTGAATCAGAGAGGTACGGGGAAGGGGGGATACCTAGTTAGTTGTACAACTGAATGTATTCAACTGAAATGTGTCTTTCACATTTAACCCAACCCCTCTGAATCAGAGAGGTGCGGGGAAGGGGGGGATACCTAGTCAGTTGTACAACTGAATGTATTCAACTGAAATGTGTCTTTCACATTTAATCCAACCCCCTGAATCAGAGAGGTGCGGGGAAGGGGGGGATACCTAGTCAGTTGTACAACTGAATGTATTCAACTGAAATGTGTCTTTCACATTTAACCCAACCCCTCTGAATCAGAGAGGTGCGGGGAAGGGGGGATAACTAGTCAGTTGTACAGCTGAATGTATTCAACTGAAATGTGTCTTTCACATTTAACCCAACCCCTCTGAATCATAGAGGTGCGGGGAAGGGGGGATACCTAGTCAATTGTACAACTGAATGTATTCAACTGAAATGTGTCTTTCACATTTATCCCAACCCCTCTGAATCAGAGAGGTGCAGGGGGCTGTCTGAATCGACATCCAAGTCCTTGGCACCCGGGGAACAGTGGGTTAACTGCTAGTGGTAGGAACAACACGTTGCATGGGCCTAGGGATTTTGTGAATGAAGGAGATTGAGTCATATCATCATCTTGAATCATTGATGGTGATAGTAAAAATATTCAGATTTAAACTGTGGCGGTTTATGAATGAAACACCTCAGGCCACAGAAGAACATTGAAATGTATTATTATGTTTACATGTTATTACCTTGTTGGTACTAGCCTAACATTCATGTCATAATTATAATTAATAGTTTGCATTTTGAGAATCATTGTTTACTGAATGAACATTCAGGTCATAGAGAAGGGATGTCTTCAGGTACAGCATGTGCCAGAGTACTTTTATTATCACTGTAAACTGCCAATGAGCCTTAGCATTAAAACTGTTTCAAATGCCAATAAAGCCCTTAACTTGAAATGACATTGAATTGACAGCCTAGAGAGAGATTGTATGAGTAAGCATCAATAGAGATTGTATCTGTGAGAGATGATAATCTGATTGTTGTTTTATGACCCTCTCCATCTGTCTCTCAAAAGTAAAGCTGTGAGAGAATCAGCAGAAATGGCATGACACATCACGACTCTCCCTCTGATGGTGATAGATTGAGTATGAGGGCCCTTTAAACAAAATCACTTTTACAGATGCACCATTGAGAGAATCCTGTCGGGCTGTATCACCGCCTGGTACTGCAACTGCACCGCCCGCATCCGCAGGGTGAAGTCAGTACAGGTGCATCAAAGCTGGGATCGAGAGACTGAAAAATAGCTTCTATCTCAAGGCCATCAGACTGTTAAATACCCATCACTAGCCAGCCTCCACCCAGTACCATGCCCTGAAACTAGTCACTGTCACTAGCCGGCTACCACCTGGTTACTCTACCCTGCACCTTAGAGGCTGCTGCCCTATGTACATAGACATGGAATCACTGGTCACTTTAATAATGTTTACATACAGTTTTACTATTTTCATATGTATATACTGCATTCTACTGTATTCTAATCAATGCTACTCTGACAATGCCTGTCCTAATATTCATATATTTCTTAATTCCATTATTTTACTTTTAGATTTGTATGTATTGTTGTGAATTGTTAGATACTACTGCACTGTTGGAGCTAGGAACACAAGCATTTAGCTACACCTGCAATAACATCGGCTAAATATGTGTATACGACCAATACAATTTGATTTGAACAATGAACACAACACAGGGAAAGGGGGAACAACAGACAATGAGAGCAAAATCAGTTATCTACACAATAAAGATTGGAAACTGCTAGGCAAAAAACACAAATACATTACTGGCAATTGAGCACTTATGACAAGTGTCATGCCAGTGAGTGAGTGAGAGAGAGAGAGAGAGAGAGAGAGAGAGAGAGAGAGAGGGAGAGAGAGAGAGGGAGAGAGAGAGAGAGAGAGAGAGAGAGAGAGAGAGAGAGAGAGAGAGAGAAATACACTTTTGGCCAGGCTTCCTTGGTGTACAGGTTTCTGGCTCAGGTGTTGGCTGCAGTCCCTAAATGCACTAAACACCTCTTCCCCCTCAGAAGGCTGAAAAGATTTGGCATGGGCCCCAGGTCCTCAAACAATTCTACAGCTGCACCATTGAGAGCACCTTGACTGGCTGCATCACCACTTGGTATGGCAACTGTTTGGCATCCGACCGCAAGGCACTACAGAGGGTAGTGCATACGGCCCAGTACATCACTGGGGTCTAGCTCTCTGGCATCCAGAACCTCTGTACCAGGTGGTGTCAGAGGGAAGGCCTTAAACATTGTCAAAGACTCCAGCCACCCAAGTTATAGACTGTTCTCTCTGCTACTGCACGACAAGCGGTACCGATGCACCATGTCTGGAACCAACAGGACCCTGAACAGCTTCTACCCAAAGCTATAAGACTGCTAAATAGTTAGTTAAATAGTTAACCATTCGCTACCCGGAATATCTGCATTGACCCTTTTTGCACAAATCTCTTTTGACTCATCACATACGCTGCTGTTACTGTTTATTTTTATTTGATTTATTTAACTTGCACATATCTACCTCAATTACCTCGTACCCCCCTGCACATCAAATCAAATCAAATGTATTTGTCACATACACATGGTTAGCAGATGTTAATGCAAGTGTAGCGAAATGCTTGTGCTTCTAGTTCCGACCGTGCAGTAATATCTAACAAGTAATATAACCTAACAATTTCACAACAACTACCTTATACACACAAGTGTAAAGGAATGAATACGAATATGTATATAAAAATATATGAATGAGTGATGCCCGAACGGCACAGGCAAGATGCAGTAGATGGTATGGAGTACAATATATACATATGAGATGAGTAATGTAGGGTATGTAAGCATTATATAAAGTGGCTAGTGATAAATCGATTTCATCAATGTTAGTGGTGGCTGTTTAACAGTCTGATGGCCTTGAGATAGAAGCTGTTTTTCAGTCTCTCGGTCCCCGCTTTGATGCACCTGTACTGACTTCGCCTTCTAGCGGGGTGAACAGGCAGTGGCTCGGGTGGTTGTTGTCCTTGATGATCTTTTTGGCCTTCCTGTGACATCGGGTGGTGTAGGTGTCCTGGAGGGCAGGTAGTTTGCCCCCGGTGATGTGTTGTGCAGACCTCACTACCCTCTGGAGAGCCTTACGGTTGTGGGCGGTGCAGTTTCCATACCAGGCGGTGAGACAGCCCGACAGGATGCTCTCGATTGTTTGGTTTGTGAGTGTTTTTGGTGACACGGATTCAGTACTGGTACTCCCTGTATAAGTGTATTTATTCCTTGTGTTATTATTGTTCTATTATTTCTACTATTTCTCTTTTCTTTCTCTATGCATTGTTGGGAAAGGCCCATAAGTAAGCATTTCACTGTTATTCTACACCTATTGTTTACAAAGCATGTGACAAATAACATTTGATTTGAAATGGCTATGGTGTACTTAGCAATGTGGCCCCCGTAGAGCATCATTAATGCAACCTCATGACTACCAAACCCTCTCAACAACCTGTACTGACTTAACACTGAAGCTCTCTCACAGAGCAGGGGTGTGATGGAGGGAGAGCGAGAGAACAAGCGAGACAGACAGACAGACAGACAGACAGACAGACAGACAGACAGACAGACAGACAGACAGACAGACAGACAGACAGACAGACAGACAGACAGACAGACAGACAGACAGACAGACAGACAGACAGACAGACAGACAGACAGACAGACAGACAGACAGACAGACAGACATGGATAGAGACAGACATGGATGGAGGGATAGGGGGGTTGAGGGAGAGAGTGGTGGAGAGGGAAGGGGAAAGACAGACAGAGGATATTGCATGATTCAGTATTCAACTAATTGACCATTAGAATAAATGACCATGAGTCTTCCTGTAATTTGTGATCGGCCAGTTCTGCGGAGCATCAACAAAAACAACAACAGTGGTGGCTGGCAGACCGCCACAGTAACAACAACACCATACGGACAGGCCGAGACCATGACTTCATTAACGGTCCTTAGTTGTCATTAGTTGCTAATGCCATGGTGATGAGTCTTGAGACCCTGGGCTGGGGACTGGTGGTGATGAGTGTTGAGTCCCTGGGATGGTGGTCTTGAGTGTTGAGTCCCTGGGCTGGGGGCTGGTGGTGATGAGTGTTGAGTCCCTGGGATGGTGGTGTTGAGTTTTGAGTCCCTGGGCTGGGGGCTGGTGGTGATGAGTGTTGAGTCCCTGGGATGGTGGTCTTGAGTGTTGAGTCCCTGGGCTGGGGGCTGGTGGTGATGAGTGTTGAGTCCCTGGGATGGTGGTGTTGAGTGGTGAGTCCCTGGGCTGGTGGTGTGAGTCCCTGGGCTGGGGGCTGGTGGTGGTGAGGGTTGAGCTCCAGTGCTAATTGCTAGTGGTTATGGGTGTGTATAGCTCCTGTCTCCTGAAGTTTGCGCTCGTTCACTACTTTCCACAAATCGAAAAGGCAAGTGTTAGTGGGGGTTTCCCCCATATCTCTCATACCAGTCATTTCCTTTCAAATCAATGAAGGGAAGTGAATAAGTGAGAACAATAGGATGGAGAGATAATTGGGACATAGCTGCCCATATGAGCTGCCCACTGAGACAGCTCTTACTGGGGACTTGTTTGCATTGTTGGCCCTAGACTGTACCCCCTAGTGTTGGAAAGGTCAGCTGAGTTTAGCAAACATCACTGCAAACATAGGCAGCAACATCGATTTGTTGACATCCTATTGATTAATTGAAGTCAAAACAAAGGAGCAGATTCACTCTCTATTTCTCTCTGGCTGCCAGTATTTCTCTCTTCCGTTTCTCTCTTCACTACTGATACCTCCTTCTCTTTCATCTGCTCATTCTCTCTCTCCTCTCTGTATTCTCTCTTCCTCTCCTCCACTTCTTCTCTCTCTCCTCTCTGTATTCTCTCTTCCTCTCCTCCACTTCTTCTCTCTCTCCTCTCTGTATTCTCTCTTCCTCTCCTCCACTTCTTCTCTCTCTCCTCTCTGTATTCTCTCTTCCTCTCCTCCACTTCTTCTCTCTCTCCTCTCTGTATTCTCTCTTCCTCTCCTCCACTTCTTCTCTCTCTCCTCTCTGTATTCTCTCTTCCTCTCCTCCACTTCTTCTCTCTCTCCTCTCTGTATTCTCTCTTCCTCTCCTCCACTTCTTCTCTCTCTCCTCTCCGTATTCTCTCTTCCTCTCCTCCACTTCTTCTCTCTCTCCTCTCTGTATTCTCTCTTCCTCTCCTCCACTTCTTCTCTCTCTCCTCTCCGTATTCTCTCTTCCTCTCCTCCACTTCTTCTCTCTCTCCTCTCTGTATTCTCTCTTCCTCTCCTCCACTTCTTCTCTCTCTCCTCTCTGTATTCTCTCTTCCTCTCCTCCACTTCTTCTCTCTCTCCTCTCCGTATTCTCTCTTCCTCTCCTCCACTTCTTCTCTCTCTCCTCTCTGTATTCTCTCTTCCTCTCCTCCACTTCTTCTCTCTCTCCTCTCCGTATTCTCTCTTCCTCTCCTCCACTTCTTCTCTCTCTCCTCTCTGTATTCTCTCTTCCTCTCCTCCACTTCTTCTCTCTCTCCTCTCTGTATTCTCTCTTCCTCTCCTCCACTTCTTCTCTCTCTCCTCTCTGTATTCTCTCTTCCTCTCCTCCACTTCTTCTCTCTCTCCTCTCTGTATTCTCTCTTCCTCTCCTCCACTTCTTCTCTCTCTCCTCTCTGTATTCTCTCTTCCTCTCCTCCACTTCTTCTCTCTCTCCTCTCTGTATTCTCTCTTCCTCTCCTCCACTTCTTCTCTCTCTCCTCTCCGTATTCTCTCTTCCTCTCCTCCACTTCTTCTCTCTCTCCTCTCTGTATTCTCTCTTCCTCTCCTCCACTTCTTCTCTCTCTCCTCTCCGTATTCTCTCTTCCTCTCCTCCACTTCTTCTCTCTCTCCTCTCTGTATTCTCTCTTCCTCTCCTCCACTTCTTCTCTCTCTCCTCTCTGTATTCTCTCTTCCTCTCCTCCACTTCTTCTCTCTCTCCTCTCTGTATTCTCTCTTCCTCTCCTCCACTTCTTCTCTCTCTCCTCTCTGTATTCTCTCTTCCTCTCCTCCACTTCTTCTCTCTCTCCTCTCTGTATTCTCTCTTCCTCTCCTCCACTTCTTCTCTCTCTCCTCTCTGTATTCTCTCTTCCTCTCCTCCACTTCTTCTCTCTCTCCTCTCTGTATTCTCTCTTCCTCTCCTCCACTTTTTCTCTCTCTCCTCTCTGTATTCTCTCTTCCTCTCCTCCACTTCTTCTCTCTCTCCTCTCTGTATTCTCTCTTCCTCTCCTCCACTTCTTCTCTCTCTCCTCTCTGTATTCTCTCTTCCTCTCCTCCACTTCTTCTCTCTCTCCTCTCTGTATTCTCTCTTCCTCTCCTCCACTTCTTCTCTCTCTCCTCTCCGTATTCTCTCTTCCTCTCCTCCACTTTTTTCTCTCTCTCCTCTCTGTATTCTCTCTTCCTCTCCTCCACTTCTTCTCTCTCTCCTCTCTGTATTCTCTCTTCCTCTCCTCCACTTCTTCTCTCTCTCCTCTCTGTATTCTCTCTTCCTCTCCTCCACTTCTTCTCTCTCTCCTCTCTGTATTCTCTCTTCCTCTCCTCCACTTCTTCTCTCTCTCCTCTCCGTATTCTCTCTTCCTCTCCTCCACTTCTTCTCTCTCTCCTCTCTGTATTCTCTCTTCCTCTCCTCCACTTCTTCTCTCTCTCCTCTCTGTATTCTCTCTTCCTCTCCTCCACTTCTTCTCTCTCTCCTCTCCGTATTCTCTCTTCCTCTCCTCCACTTCTTCTCTCTCTCCTCTCTGTATTCTCTCTTCCTCTCCTCCACTTCTTCTCTCTCTCCTCTCCGTATTCTCTCTTCCTCTCCTCCACTTCTTCTCTCTCTCCTCTCTGTATTCTCTCTTCCTCTCCTCCACTTCTTCTCTCTCTCCTCTCTGTATTCTCTCTTCCTCTCCTCCACTTCTTCTCTCTCTCCTCTCTGTATTCTCTCTTCCTCTCCTCCACTTCTTCTCTCTCTCCTCTCCGTATTCTCTCTTCCTCTCCTCCACTTCTTCTCTCTCTCCTCTCTGTATTCTCTCTTCCTCTCCTCCACTTCTTCTCTCTCTCCTCTCTGTATTCTCTCTTCCTCTCCTCCACTTCTTCTCTCTCTCCTCTCTGTATTCTCTCTTCCTCTCTCCTCCACTTCTTCTCTCTCTCCTCTCTGTATTCTCTCTTCCTCTCCTCCACTTCTTCTCTCTCTCCTCTCTGTATTCTCTCTTCCTCTCCTCCACTTCTTCTCTCTCCCCTCTCTGTATTCTCTCTTCCTCTCCTCCACTTCTTCTCTCTCTCCTCTCCGTATTCTCTCTTCCTCTCCTCCACTTCTTCTCTCTCTCCTCTCTGTATTCTCTCTTCCTCTCCTCCACTTCTTCTCTCTCTCCTCTCCGTATTCTCTCTTCCTCTCCTCCACTTCTTCTCTCTCTCCTCTCTGTATTCTCTCTTCCTCTCCTCCACTTCTTCTCTCTCTCCTCTCTGTATTCTCTCTTCCTCTCCTCCACTTCTTCTCTCTCTCCTCTCTGTATTCTCTCTTCCTCTCCTCCACTTCTTCTCTCTCTCCTCTCTGTATTCTCTCTTCCTCTCCTCCACTTCTTCTCTCTCTCCTCTCTGTATTCTCTCTTCCTCTCCTCCACTTCTTCTCTCTCTCTCCTCTCTGTATTCTCTCTTCCTCTCCTCCACGTTTTCTCTCTCTCCTCTCTGTATTCTCTCTTCCTCTCCTCCACTTCTTCTCTCTCTAATCTCTGTATTCTCTCTTCCTCTCCTCCACTTCTTCTCTCTCTCCTCTCTGTATTCTCTCTTCCTCTCCTCCACTTCTTCTCTCTCTCCTCTCTGTATTCTCTCTTCCTCTCCTCCACTTCTTCTCTCTCTCCTCTCCGTATTCTCTCTTCCTCTCCTCCACTTTTTCTCTCTCTCCTCTCTGTATTCTCTCTTCCTCTCCTCCACTTCTTCTCTCTCTCCTCTCTGTATTCTCTCTTCCTCTCCTCCACTTCTTCTCTCTCTCCTCTCTGTATTCTCTCTTCCTCTCCTCCACTTCTTCTCTCTCTCCTCTCTGTATTCTCTCTTCCTCTCCTCCACTTCTTCTCTCTCTCCTCTCTGTATTCTCTCTTCCTCTCCTCCACTTCTTCTCTCTCTCCTCTCCGTATTCTCTCTTCCTCTCCTCCACTTCTTCTCTCTCTCCTCTCTGTATTCTCTCTTCCTCTCCTCCACTTCTTCTCTCTCTCCTCTCTGTATTCTCTCTTCCTCTCCTCCACTTCTTCTCTCTCTCCTCTCTGTATTCTCTCTTCCTCTCCTCCACTTCTTCTCTCTCTCCTCTCCGTATTCTCTCTTCCTCTCCTCCACTTCTTCTCTCTCTCCTCTCTGTATTCTCTCTTCCTCTCCTCCACTTCTTCTCTCTCTCCTCTCTGTATTCTCTCTTCCTCTCCTCCACTTCTTCTCTCTCTCCTCTCTGTATTCTCTCTTCCTCTCCTCCACTTCTTCTCTCTCTCCTCTCTGTATTCTCTCTTCCTCTCCTCCACTTCTTCTCTCTCTCCTCTCTGTATTCTCTCTTCCTCTCCTCCACTTCTTCTCTCTCTCCTCTCTGTATTCTCTCTTCCTCTCCTCCACGTTTTCTCTCTCTCCTCTCTGTATTCTCTCTTCCTCTCCTCCACTTCTTCTCTCTCTAATCTCTGTATTCTCTCTTCCTCTCCTCCACTTCTTCTCTCTCTCCTCTCTGTATTCTCTCTTCCTCTCCTCCACTTCTTCTCTCTCTCCTCTCTGTATTCTCTCTTCCTCTCCTCCACTTCTTCTCTCTCTCCTCTCCGTATTCTCTCTTCCTCTCCTCCACTTTTTTCTCTCTCTCCTCTCTGTATTCTCTCTTCCTCTCCTCCACTTCTTCTCTCTCTCCTCTCTGTATTCTCTCTTCCTCTCCTCCACTTCTTCTCTCTCTCCTCTCTGTATTCTCTCTTCCTCTCCTCCACTTCTTCTCTCTCTCCTCTCTGTATTCTCTCTTCCTCTCCTCCACTTCTTCTCTCTCTCCTCTCTGTATTCTCTCTTCCTCTCCTCCACTTCTTCTCTCTCTCCTCTCTGTATTCTCTCTTCCTCTCCTCCACTTCTTCTCTCTCTCCTCTCCGTATTCTCTCTTCCTCTCCTCCACTTCTTCTCTCTCTCCTCTCTGTATTCTCTCTTCCTCTCCTCCACTTCTTCTCTCTCTCCTCTCTGTATTCTCTCTTCCTCTCCTCCACTTCTTCTCTCTCTCCTCTCTGTATTCTCTCTTCCTCTCCTCCACTTCTTCTCTCTCTCCTCTCTGTATTCTCTCTTCCTCTCCTCCACTTCTTCTCTCTCTCCTCTCTGTATTCTCTCTTCCTCTCCTCCACTTCTTCTCTCTCTCCTCTCTGTATTCTCTCTTCCTCTCCTCCACTTCTTCTCTCTCTCCTCTCCGTATTCTCTCTTCCTCTCCTCCACTTCTTCTCTCTCTCCTCTCTGTATTCTCTCTTCCTCTCCTCCACTTCTTCTCTCTCTCCTCTCTGTATTCTCTCTTCCTCTCCTCCACTTCTTCTCTCTCTCCTCTCCGTATTCTCTCTTCCTCTCCTCCACTTCTTCTCTCTCTCCTCTCTGTATTCTCTCTTCCTCTCCTCCACTTCTTCTCTCTCTCCTCTCTGTATTCTCTCTCTTCCTCTCCTCCACTTCTTCTCTCTCTCCTCTCCGTATTCTCTCTTCCTCTCCTCCACTTCTTCTCTCTCTCCTCTCTGTATTCTCTCTTCCTCTCCTCCACTTCTTCTCTCTCTCCTCTCCGTATTCTCTCTTCCTCTCCTCCACTTCTTCTCTCTCTCCTCTCTGTATTCTCTCTTCCTCTCCTCCACTTCTTCTCTCTCTCCTCTCTGTATTCTCTCTTCCTCTCCTCCACTTCTTCTCTCTCTCCTCTCTGTATTCTCTCTTCCTCTCCTCCACTTCTTCTCTCTCTCCTCTCTGTATTCTCTCTTCCTCTCCTCCACTTCTTCTCTCTCTCCTCTCTGTATTCTCTCTCTTCCTATCAAGGTATCAGGTTGATTTGGCCCGTCTCATGGTTCCGCCATCCTAATGAATCTGTGTTATATTTACCTTTACCCCGGCTGTTCTGTTTCTGTATCAGTGGAGAGCTTTTCCCTCCCTGTTTCTACTGTTGTAATGAAAGATTCACAAGTCTAAAATGTGCCGTTTTGTCACAGAAAACAATGCCACATATGTCTCAAGTTTTGAGGGAGCGTGCAATTGGCATGCTGACTGAAGGAATGTCCACCAGACCTGTTGCCAGAGAATTTATTGTTCATTTCTCTTCCATAAGTCGTTTTAGAAAATTGGGCAGTACTACCAACCAGCCTCAAACCGCAGACCACGTGTAACCATGACAACCCAGGACCTCCACATACGACATCTTCACCTGAGGGATCATCTGAGACCAGCCACCCAGACAGCTGATGAAACTGAGGAGTATTTCTGTCTGTAATAAAGACCTTTTTGTGGGGAAAAACTCATTCTGATTGGCTGGGCCTGGCTCCCAGGCCCACCCCTGGCTGTGCCCCTGCTCAGTTATGTAAAATCCATAGATTAGGATCCAATGAATTTCTTTCAATTGACTGATTTCCTTAAATTAACTATAAGTCAGTAAAATTGTTGAAATTGTTGCATATTGCATTTATATTTTTGTCCACTATATATTGTCCCTGGATCAACCAATCAGCAGGTACTAGCTTAGTTACTAAAGCAGGTGCTATTTTGTCCCAGATAGAACAATGTCAAATAAAATAAAAACAATCGTATGACACAGCACATTCTGAGGCCTCGGTTTGCTACTCACCAACTGCTTAGTCAGGATCTTCACAGAGCCACTGTCTTCACAGAGCCAGGGTCTTCACACAGTCCGGCCAGTGGACAAATAGACAGGCTTGACGAGTCTGGAGAGTAAAGTAGATTTTGAGTAGTATTGATATTCAGGACAGCCAGCTGAGAGTGAAGGAAGATATGTCCCAGAGCAGGAGATGTTTGGGAGGTTTTTGTTTACGGCCTAAAAGGTGTGTAATACAACATGTGTGTAGTTCTGTTTTTGAACATATCCCCGCTTCCTCGCAGGTCGCTGGGCAAACGTACAGTTATTCTGGGAGAGAGGGACAGGAATACACACCAATCATCTGGACTGACACTGGCATGCCAGGAGGGGATGGGGGGATTTAATGGTGACTGAAAGCCAGCTCACACACACACACACACACACACACACACACACACACACACACACACACACACACACACACACACACACACACACACACACACACACACACACACACACACACACACACACACACACACACACACACACACACACACACACACACACACACACACACACACACACACACACACACACACACACAACCCCCCTACAGTTGGTCAGAATGGCAAACGTGCCAGCTTAGCAACCTGGCACCTTGGCTGCTACTGCCCTCTCCCCACCCTACCCCACCCTACCCTGGCTCATATGAGAGAGTGTTGGATAGATAGGGGGGGTTGTGTACGGGAGTTCAGGGTGGGTGGTTGGTGGTGAGCCCTAACACTCCTCTGTCCTATTGGGAGAGTGGTCACAGTAACAACAGTGTCATCTGTAGAGACATCTGTTGCTGGCCCAGAGCCCTGTTAAACTCAGCTCACCTCTCCAGTACCAGGGGGGCCAGGCAATGACTGCAAACAACACCCCCTGCCCTGAGGCCTGGGGATACTGTTTTATTTATATAATACATTTTTTTATTATTGTCTTGTTACTTATTTACAAGAAGTATAACAGCATAATTGCATTAACTTGGTTCCAGGATATGTACAGTACTGCAGCAGTGTTCAGGCTATCCCATAGTAGTCCCTACCTTTCTCAATAAAAATGATATTGTACATTAAAATAATAAAATGATGCTGAAAATGTTTCATAAGTTAATATACTTCAGTTCATTTATTTAATTCAGAGAAGATAAAAGTTCCGACAGTAGGACAACATGCAGTAACGGCACTGTACTTAATGTTCTTCAAATCTAAATCAGTCATAACCAAACATCCCCAATAACAGAAAAAGGTCCCACTAACAGCTGTTCATTTTATTTGAGAATTGTGGCAAAAGAAAATCATGAGCCAATTTCCGATAAACGTAGATGAAAGTGACTATTACTGTTAATGCCATTTATTATTGTTATTTTTCTTCTTGGCAGATGTAACTCCTCTAATCCTGTGCCATGCCTGTGAACAGACTACCAGCCAATGTGTGCCCTCCTATTCTTAGGCTTCCAGGAAGGTATCTAGCTGCAGTACACTTGGTCTTGGACCTGCAGCAGCAGCATTTTCCAATTATCACTTTCACATTTTAGGTTCTGAATCATAAGTTTATCATTCATGAATTCCCTGTAAACCGCAGACCAATCTTACTGGAAGAGATGCTATGGCAGGTTACGGTCACAAACATGGTTACAAAAAGGTTCATGTTTCCAAACGGGAGAGTTTGGACACTAAGGACCATCATGCTGAGAGAGAGACGACAGGATGGTCAGAATGTTTACAACAACACACTAACAACATCCCCGTAGATTTAGCAGACATGAGTCAGGCTCATGGTCTCGGGGTGAGGTAGCCTGTCACTTAAAAATCAGTGTCACCCTTGGCCCAAGAGTAAATTCCCTCTTGTTCAAGATGTTGTTTTTTCCTGTGGAAGGTCACGGTTCAGATCCTAGACATGCTCTTGTCTAGTCCCTACTTCCCAACAACCAGGCTCAACCATTTCTAACAGACACACTTCAGAAAGGAGTGTTTAATTGACTGGGTTCTCAGAAATACTGTGTCTCAATCTGCCCGAGTGCCAATTCTATGTTAGAAGCAGGGAGAGCTGAACCATGAGCAAATCAAATGAAAAAGTCCTCAGTGGCAGAGCAAGGAGAAGAAAAGACAAAAACCTCCAGTCTCCACAATGTCAATAACAAATGTAATTAAATTATCTGTAGTCTCTCACGACACACACTTATCTATTCAACTTAATTAAATGACCATAGGCCTTTGCTCAGGTGAGTGTGATTCGATTCAAGATGCTGAGTTGAAAACCTCTTAGATGTAAAGTCCCATTTGGGGGACCTGCGTGGTTCTGGTACCGGTTTCTGACCAACATTTTTGCATATAAATTGATCTGTGGACACTGTAGATTGAAATGGCTTGCATTGAGTGATAGTCCTGGTTTCCACGGATACAAAGTATACTGAAAAACAGCTTCTATCTCAAGGCCATCAAACGGTTTCCACCCGGTTACGTAACCCTGCACCTTAGAGGCTGCTGCCCTATGTACATAGACTTGGAATCACTGGCAACTTGAATAATGGAACACCAGTCACTTTAATAATGTTGACACATTTTTGCTTTACTCATCTCATATGTATATACTGTATTCTATTCTACTGTATTTTAATCTATGACACTGACATTGCTCATCCTCATATTTATATATTCCTTAATTCCGTTATTTTACTTTTAGGTTGTGTGTATTGTTGTGAATTGTTAGATATTACTTCACTGTTGGAGCTAGAAACACAAGCATTTCGCTGCACCCACAATAATATCTGCTAAACGTGTATGTGACAAATAAAAAGTGATTTGATTTGATTATTTTCTGAGCCTGTGTAGGATGTGAAATCTGCAACCAGCTGGGATGTCCCTCCTACAATTTCCTTCGCTCTTCCGACTGTCCATCAACTCCTGGCTGAACCCTACAGCCACTGACAAAGTACATATCTGCAATCCTTACATTGTAGCGCGGAAGGGGAGAGTGGTTTCATCACAGTAGCACATTCAGAGATCCATTTATAGACATTCATCTAAAATAATTCATAGATTTTAAGAAAGAAATACTTTCTGTTTGTCATAAAGTTGACTGACAAGATTAATATGAGATGAAAGGCAAGTTCAGGAAGCCACGCTAGAGCTCTGTGAGACGTTCACAGCAATGGGGGCAGACATTTTGTTCAAGCGAGACCTTTTTCTGTAATACTAAACACACAAATATGTATTTTACAGTTATAAGGAAGGTGAAATCTATTTTTACCAGAAAGGTGAGATTTTAATCTTTCTTTGTGTATGCAGCATTATTAGTTATTCGTTATGGCCCTCTCCTGATAAATAATTACTTTTGGGGATTATGTAGATTGTATATAGTGACATTAAACTGGTTAATGATCATCAAAAATGAATGAAGTTGACTCTAAAACCTTCTAAAGTTCTAACTTAGTACTCTGAGCTACCAGAGCTAGTAGTCGTACTAGCAGCAGCAGTAATGGCAGCACATTTTTTAAATTTAACTAGGCAAGTCAGTTAAGAACAAATTCTTATTTACAATGACGGCATACCCTGGTCAAACCCGGGCGAGGCTGGGCCAATTGTGTGCCTGCCCTATGGGACTCCCAATCATGTCCGGATGTGATTCAGCCAGGATTTGAACCAGGGACTGTGACACCTCTTGCACTGAGATGCAGTGCCTTAGACCTCTGCGCCCAATCAGTGCTAGTAGAACACTTTACGTCCTGCACAGAGCTTGGAAAGGAAGTGTTTGGTGCCCAAGACTAGTCTAGCAATGGCTCTATAACTTTATAATATTTTTTTGTATTTTCAACCCTTTTTTTCTCCCCAATTGGTAGTAGTTATAGTCTTGTTTCGTCGCTGCAACTCCCGTACAGACTCGGGAGAAGCAAAGGTCGAGAGCCAAGCGTCCTTCGAAACACAACCCAACCGCACTGCTTCTTGACACAGTGCCCATCCAACCCGGAAGCCAGCCGCACCAATGTGTCGGAGGAAACACCGTACACCTGGCGACCGTGTCAGCGTGCACTGCGCCCGGCCCAACACAGGAGTCAATAGTGTGCGATGAGACAAGGATATCCCTGCCGGCCAAACCCTCTCCAAACCCGGACAACGCTGGGCCAATTGTGCGCCGCCCCATGGGCCTCCCGGGTGCGGCCTGCTGCGACAGAGCCTGGACTCAAACCCAGAATCTCTAGTGGCACAGTTAGTACTGCGATGCAGTGCCTTAGATCACTGCGCCACCCGGGAGGCCAACTTTACAATATTCTAACTTAGTGTTCTGAGCTGAATGAATAAATAAGAAGTTGAAACCCATAACAGTAACAGTTGTTAATTGCATTGGAGGGTTTAGGGAAGGCACTTTAACTATGGGATGGTTGAGATTAACACTGCTAGAAGAACTAGCAGAGAACAAAATAAGCTCTTATTCAAAAGCAAAAGCATATTACAATCACGTAGGACTTGGATAGTTTAATTTTTTTAAGTACACAACACTCTGTTTAGCCAAATCTTTCCTTCGAAGTACGAATACGAATACATAATGTCTTTCCTTCGAAGTACGAATACATAATGTCTTTCCTTCGAAGTACGAATACGAATACATAATGTCATTCCTTCGAAGTACGAATACATAATGTCTTTCCTTCGAAGTACGAATACATAATGTCATTCCTTCGAAGTACGAATACATAATGTCTTTCCTTCGAAGTACGAATACATAATGTCTTTCCTTCGAAGTACGAATACATAATGTCTTTCCTTCGAAGTACGAATACATAATGTCTTTCCTTCGAAGTACGAATACATAATGTCTTTCCTTCGAAGTACGAATACATAATGTCTTTCCTTTACGAATACGAATACATAATGTCGAATACGAATACATAATGTCTTTCCTTCGAAGTACGAATACGAATACATAATGTCTTTCCTTCGAAGTACGAATACATAATGTCATTCCTTCGAAGTACGAATACGAATACATAATGTCTTTCCTTCGAAGTACGAATACGAATACATAATGTCTTTCCTTCGAAGTACGAATACATAATGTCATTCCTTCGAAGTACGAATACATAATGTCATTCCTTCGAAGTACGAATACATAATGTCATTCCTTCGAAGTACGAATACATAATGTCATTCCTTCGAAGTACGAATACATAATGTCATTCCTTCGAAGTACGAATACATAATGTCATTCCTTCGAAGTACGAATACATAATGTCATTCCTTCGAAGTACGAATACATAATGTCTTTCCTTCGAATAATACGAATACGAATACATAATGTCTTTCCTTCGAATGTACGAATACGAATACATAATGTCTTTCCTTCGAAGTACGAATACGAATACATAATGTCATTCCTTCGAAGTACGAATACATAATGTCATTCCTTCGAAGTACGAATACATAATGTCTTTCCTTCGAAGTACGAATACATAATGTCTTTCCTTCGAAGTACGAATACGAATACATAATGTCTTTCCTTCGAAGTACGAATACATAATGTCTTTCCTTCGAAGTACGAATACATAATGTCTTTCCTTCGAAGTACGAATACGAATACATAATGTCTTTCCTTCGAAGTACGAATACGAATACATAATGTCTTTCCTTCGAAGTACGAATACATAATGTCTTTCCTTCGAAGTACGAATACATAATGTCTTTCCTTCGAAGTACGAATACGAATACATAATGTCTTTCCTTCGAAGTACGAATACGAATACATAATGTCTTTCCTTCGAAGTACGAATACGAATACATAATGTCTTTCCTTCGAAGTACGAATACGAATACATAATGTCTTTCCTTCGAATACATAATGTACGAATACATAATGTCTTTCCTTCGAAGTACGAATACATAATGTCTTTCCTTCGAAGTACGAATACATAATGTCTTTCCTTGAAGTACGAATACATAATGTCTTTCCTTCAAGTACGAATACATAATGTCTTTCCTTCGAAGTACGAATACATAATGTCTTTCCTTGAGAAGTACGAATACGAATACATAATGTCTTTCCTTGAAGTACGAATACGAATACATAATGTCTTTCCTTCGAAGTACGAATACATAATGTCTTTCCTTCGAAGTACGAATACATAATGTCTTTCCTTCGAAGTACGAATACGAATACATAATGTCTTTCCTTCGAAGTACGAATACATAATGTCTTTCCTTCGAAGTACGAATACATAATGTCTTTCCTTCGAAGTACGAATACATAATGTCTTTCCTTCGAAGTACGAATACATAATGTCTTTCCTTCGAAGTACGAATACATAATGTCTTTCCTTCGAAGTACGAATACGAATACATAATGTCTTTCCTTCGAAGTACGAATACGAATACATAATGTCTTTCCTTCGAAGTACGAATACGAATACATAATGTCTTTCCTTCGAAGTACGAATACGAATACATAATGTCTTTCCTTCGAAGTACGAATACATAATGTCTTTCCTTCGAAGTACGAATACATAATGTCTTTCCTTCGAAGTACGAATACATAATGTCTTTCCTTCGAAGTACGAATACGAATACATAATGTCATTCCTTCGAAGTACGAATACGAATACATAATGTCATTCCTTCGAAGTACGAATACGAATACATAATGTCATTCCTTTGAAGTACGAATACATAATGTACTCAAGTACCATGCAATACATGTAGGATCTTAATTTGAACACCCTGTTGCAGGATAACTTTGATTGTATTTTAGGTTTAAAAAGGCTTCTGAAGTTTGTAATTTCCATTTTGAAATTTCAGATTGATCAACCCCTACAAAAATGGCCATTGATTAGAATCCACATAATAATTCACATTTCCTGTCTCTGCAGGATTATTTTCCTGCTGTAGGAAACTGGCTCAAATTAAGATCCTACATCAGTATATGTCCTAAAATACTAGACTAAATGACTTCTGGAGGTATGGAAATATGTCAATACGACCCTATCATTCTATCAAAATCTTGTTTCCGCCACCAATCAGAGTTCTCTGGTACTATGGTACTACCTCTGGTACTACTATTAAATACTGTCATTAAAAGCCCATTTACAAACAACCTTGAGAATGTAATTTCCATGACTGTGATTTCTGCACTCATAAAGTCCCTAATGGCCTGCACACGTGTCCACATAGAGGCTTTATGATGCCGGTGGATTTGAATCATCATTTACTGAGCAGTCGGGGTCGTGGTTATGATGGGAAAATAGTCACGCAGGGAGCGGGCCAGATGTGTAGAAGAATCCAACCATAGAGTACTTACACAGCCAAGAAACTCCTCCACAGCTCACCAAAGTGCTCTTCTGCTTCCAAACCCATAATATATCATTATATCCATATAATAAGACACTTCATTGACTGGATATGGTTTTAAATGTGTTTACTCTGTACACAGAATGAAGTGTACCACTGTGAATTAATTACTAAGCGTTGCATTAGTAGTTCATTGTAGCTCTGGTGACCATTAGCAGTAGTTACTTTTCATGTTCAAGGATGAGGAGCTATCGGAGGAGACCAAATGTCCAGGAAAGAGAACAATGGACATAGAAAATGAAGTACAAAGTGTCAGATAGTGAGTGGAAATAGTTGCTTGACAGCAAACAGAGTGAAAGGACAGGGTGAAACTGAAATGATCCATTGAAAATGTTAAGGCCACTTGAGAGCATATTGACAGTCGTTTCCCTTCCCACTTACTCTCTGTCTCTGACACACACAAACTCACCTGTATTTTCTGAAAAAATAATGAGCAAAGCAAATATTCAAAATATTAACAGAGCCAACCGTGGAAGGAGGTAATGCAGGGGAAAAACTCAGGCAGGGTCTGAGACTTCATTTTACCCCAGTCACAGGCACAACACTGATTGATGCAGTGATTGAACCACAGTCTCTGGTGGGGAGCAGCATACAGTGCATTCAGAAAGTATTCAGACCCCTTGACTTTTTCCACCTTCAATTGTTTTCCCCCCCTCATCAATCTACTCACAATACGCAATAATGACAAAGCAAAAACAGGTTTTTAGAAATGTTTGCACATTTCACATTTACATAAGTATTCAGACCCTTTACTCAGTACTATGTTGAAGCACCTTTGGCAGCAATTATAGCTTTGAGTGTTCTTGGGTAAGACGCTACAAGCTTGGCACATGTCACGAATATTACCGAAGGTGACTCCCCTTCTTGTTCGGGTGGCGCTCGGCGGTCGTCGTCGCCGGTCTACTAGCTATCACCAATCCTTTGTTCTGTGTTCATTTGGTTTTGTCTAATTGCTATCACCTGTTTCTTGTTTGGTTGTTAGGGGGGGATTATTTAAATTTGTTCAGCCCGCTTCTGTTTCGTGCGGGCTTGTTAGTCTGTTTTGTGTTAGAGTGTATTTTGTTTGCATTTTGGGTTTCGCGCTGTCCGTTAATATTTCTGTTCATTTGTTTTCCTACTTTTGTTCATGTTATTTTTCCTGGACATTAAAGCGTGTTTTTCCCCACATCCTTTTGCTCTCTGCGCCTGACTCCACACCTCTTCACTCATTGCACGTTACAGCACACCTGTATTTGGGGAGATTCTCCCATTTTTCTCTGCAGATCAAGCTCTGTCAGGCTGGATGGGGAGCGTCGCTGCACAGCTATTTTCAGGTCTCTCCAGAGACGTTTGATCAGGTTCAAGTCTGGGCTCTGGCTGGGCCAATGAAGGACATTCTGAGACTTGTCCTGAAGCCACTCCTGCATTGTCTTGACTGTGTGCTTAGGGTCGTTGTCCTGTTGGAAGGTGAACCTTCGCCTCAGTCTGAGGCGCTGAGCACTCTGGAGCAGGTTTTCATCAAGGATCTCTCTGTACTTTGCTCCGTTCATCTTTCCCTCAATCCTGAATAGTCTCTCAGTCCCTGTCGCTGAAAAACATCCCCTCAGCATGATGCTGCCACCACGCTTCACCGTAGGGATGGTGCCAGGTTTCCCCCAGAAGTGACGCTTGGCATTCAGGCTAAAGTGTTCAACCATGGTTTCATCAGTTCAGAGGATCTTGTTTCGCATGGTCTAAGAGTCCTTTAGGTGCCTTTTGGCAAGTAGCCTGTCATGTGCCTTTTACTGAGGAGTGGCTTGAGTCTGGCTACTCTACCATAAAGGCCTGATTGTTGGAGTGCTGCAGAGATGGTTGTTCTTCTGGAAGGTTATCCCATCTCCACAGAGGAACTCTGTTGCTCTGTCAGTGTGACCATCAGGTTCTTGGTCACCTCCCTGAACAAGGCCCTTCTCCCCCGATTGGTCAGTTTGGCCGGGCGGCCTGCTCTAGGAAGAGTCTTGGTGGCTCCAAACTTCTTCAATTTAAGAATGATGGAGGCCATTGTGTTCTTGGGGACCTTCAATGCTGCAGAAATATTTTGGTACCCTTCCCCAGATCTGTGCCTTGACACAATCATGTCTCGGAGATCTGCGGACAATTGGTTTTTGCTCTGACATGCATTGTCAACTGTGGGATCTTATATAGCCAGGAGTGTGCCTTTCAAAATCATGCCCAATCAATTGAATTTACCACAGGTGGAACCCAATCAAGGGTTGGGGTCTCATAGCAAAGAGGATGAAATAAATCTAAATCAAATGTTATCTGTCACATGCGCGGAATACAACAGGAGTAGTTTCACCTTACAGTGAAATGCTTACTTACAAGCCCTTAGCATACAATGCAGTTTTAAGAAAAATACCTAAAAAAAATTTAAAAAGTAACAAATAATTAAAGAGCAGCAGTAAAATAACAATAGCGAGGCTATATACAGGGGGTTCTGGTACAGAGTCAATGTGCGGGGGCACCGGTTAGTCGAGGTAATTGAGGTAATATGTACATGTAAGTAGAGTTATTAAGTGACTCTGCATAGACAATAACAGAGAGTAGGAGCAGTGTAAAAGGGAGGGGCAATGCAAATAGTCTGGGTAGCCATTTGATTAGATGTTCAGGAGTCTTATGGCCTGGGGATAGAAGCTGTTGAGAGGCCTGTTGGACCTAGACTTGGCGCTTTGGTACCGCTTGCCGTGCGGTAGCAGAGAGAACAGTCTACGACTAGGGTGGCTGGGTCTTCCTCTAACACCGCCTGGTATAGAGGTCCTGGATGGCAGGAAACTTGGTTCCAGTGAAGTACTGGGCAGTACACACTACACTCTGTAGTGCCTTGCGGTCGGAGGCCAAGCAGTTGCCATACCAGGCAGTGATGCGACCCATCAGGATGCTCTTGGTGGTGCAGCTGTAGAACCTTATGAGGATCTGAGGACCCATGCCAAATCTTTTCAGTCTCCTGAGGGGGAATAGGTTTTGTCGTGTCCTCTTCATGTCTATCTTGGTGTGCTAAGATCATGTTTGTTGGTGACGTGGACACCAAGGAACTTGAAGCTCTCAACCTGCTCCACTACAGCCCTGATGATGAGAATGTGGGCATGTTCGGTCCTCCTTTTTCTGTAGTCCACAATCATCTCCTTTGTCTTGATCATGTTGAGGGAGAGGTTGTTGTCCTGGCACGACACGGCCAGGTCTCAGACCTCCTCCCTTATAGGCTGACTGATCGTTGTCGGTGATCAGGCCTACCACTGTGTTATCAGCGAACTTAATGATGGTGTGGAATCGTGCAGTCATGAGTGAACAGGGAGTACAGGAGGGGACTGAGCACACGTTGAGGATCAGCGTGGCAGATGTGTTGTTACCCACCCTTACCACCTGGGGGTCCAGGATCCAGTTGCAGAGGGAGGTGTTTAGTCCCAGGGTCCTTAGCTTTTCATCCGGACGTGAAAATACTTTCCCCTGTCCCCAAGAAGTTAATGATGAGCTTTGAGGGCACTATGGCGTTGAATGCTGAGTTGTAGTCAATGAATAGCATTCTCACATAGGTGTTCTTTTTGTCCGTGTGTGAAAGGTGAGTGTGGAGTGCAAAAGCGATTGCATCATCTGTAGGTCTGTTGGGGCGGTATGCAAATTGGAGTGGGTCTACGGTTTCTGGGATAATGGTGTTGATGTCAGCCATGACCTGCCTTTCAAAGCACTTCATGGCTACAGATGTGAGTGCTACGTGTCGGTAGTCATTTAGGCAGGTAACATTAGTGCACTTGGGCACAGGGACTATGGTGGTATGCTTGAAACATGTTGGTATTACAGACTCAGACAGGGAGAGGTTGAAAATGTCAGTGAAGACACTTGCCAGTTGGTCAGTTCATGCTCAGAGTACACGTCCTGGTAATCCGTCTGGCCCTGTGGCCTTGTGAATGTTGACCTGTTTAAAGGTCTTCCTCACATCGGCTGTGGAGAGCGTGATCACACAGTTGTCAGGAGCCCGTGTAGTACAATTCGATATTAGTCCTGTATTGACACTTTGCCTGTTTGATGGTTCATTGTAGGGCAATTCAAGATTTCTTACATGCCTTCGGTTTAGAGTCCCGCTCCTTGAAAGTGGCAGCTCTACCCTTTAGCTCAGTGCGGATGTTGCCTGTAATCCATGGCTTCTGGTTGGGTATGTACGTACGGTCACTGTGGGGACAACATCATTGATGCACTTATTTATGAAGCCAGTGACTGATGTGGTGTACTCCTCAATGCCATTGGAAGAATCCTAGAAAATATTCCAGTCTGTGCTAGCAAAACAGTCCTGTAGCTTAGCAACTGCTTCATCTGACCACTTATTTATTGACCGAATCACTGTTGCTTCCTGCTTTAATTTTTGCTTGTAAGCAAGAATCAGGAGGATAGAATTATTTTCAGATTTGCCAAATGGAGGGCGAGGGAGAGCTTTGTATGAGTCTCTGTGTGTGGAGTAAAGGTGGTCTAGAGCTTTTTTCCCCCTCTGGTTGCACATTTAACATGCTGGTAGAATTTAGGTAAAACGGGTTTAAGTTTCCCTGCATTAAAGTCCCCGGCCACTAGGAGTGCCACCTCTGGGTGAACATATTCCTGTTTGCTTTTTGCCGTATACAGCTCATTGAGTGTGGTCTTAGTGCCAGCATTGGTTTGTGGTGGTAAATAGACAGCTATGAAGAATATATATGGAAACTCTCTGGGTAGATAGTGTGGAATGCAGCTTACCATGAGATACTCTTCCTCAGGCGAGCAAAACCTCGAGACTTCCATAGATATCATGAACCAGCTGTTGTTTACAAATATACATAAACCGCCACCCCTTGTCTTATCAGAGGCTGCTGTTCTATCCTGCATATACAGTGTATAACCTGCTGGCTGTATGTTATTCATGTCGTCGTTCAGCCACGACTTGGTTAAACATAAGATATTACAGTTTTTAATGTCCCGTTTGTAGGATATACGTGATTGTAGTTTGTCCACTTTATTATCTAGTGATTGTACGTTGGCCAATAGTACCAATGGCAAAGGCAGATTAGCCACTCGTCGCCGGATCCTCACAAGGCACCCCGATCTCCTTCTGCGAAAACCTTCGTCTCATGTGATTGAAGGGGATGAGGGCCTGTTCGGGTGTCTGGAGTAAATCCCTCTCGTCTGACTCGTTAAAGAAAAATTATTTGTCCAGTTCAAGGTGAGTAATCACTGTTCTGAAGTCCAGAAGCTATTTTCGGTCATAAGAGACGGTAGCAGCAACATTATGTACAAAATAAGCTACAAACAATGCGAAAAACCAAACAAAATAGCGAGGTTGGTTAAGAGCCAATAAAACGTCAGTCATCCCCTCCGGCGCCATCTTTGTGTTCTTATGTAAATAAGGTGTTTATTTTATATATTTTATAAATGTGCCCAAATTTCTAAAAACCTGTTTTTGCTTTGTCATTATCGGGTATTGTGTGTAGATCGATGAGGATTTTGTTTTTATTTAATAAATGTTATATTAAGGCTGTAACAAAACAAAATGTGGAATAAGTCAAGGGTTCTGAATACTTTCTGAATGCGACTGTCCAGGAGTGATACCACTAGACCACAACCCAGGCTTTGTACTGGCCCAATTCTTTTATGTGTGGATTCACTCTGATTTTCTTTTTTGCAAAACGTTATTCAAGCTACTGACGGAGTAAAGTCAATGGACAGATTGTGCAAATCCATTTCTAAATGCAAAACCATGCAGTGAGGTAAGTCCAAACACCTGTGCCTGTTTAGCCTTGTTAGCTTGAGATGCGCTCTCTCTCGTTCTCTCTCTCACAAACGCACTGCTACCTGTGGGGATGGACTGAGTCGCATAAGATGGGATCCAGCAGGAGTTCCTATGCCCTCTGCTCCTCTGATCTCATCGCTCAGTGGAGATATTATGTCTTTAGACTGAGAAATCATCTTTGCAATGTGTAACAACACCAGGGACTCAACTAGGAACATTTGGACAGACAGTGAAGGACAGGACACGGATTGGCCTTTTTTATTTTGGAAAGTCAGTTGAGAACCAATTCTTATTTACAATGACGGCCTACTCCGGCCAAACCCTAACCCGGACGACACTGGGCCAATTGTGCACCGCTCTACGGGACTCCCAATCATGGCCGGTTATGATCCAGCCTGGAATCGAACCAGGCTCTGTAGTGATGCCTCAATCTAGCACTGAGATGCAGTGCCTTAGACCGCTGCTCCACTCAGCTTTATGCCTCACAACTACAGAGTTTAGTTAGCTTCTTAGCTAGCTGTAAATATTTGTGCGTCTAACGTTCTCACTCATCATTATTCACAATTCATTCAGGGTTATCTGTAATCATGGTAGCATCGACATTAATGTAGAAATGTTTAGAAACATAGTCTATTCTTACAATAAAAGGGATTCCAAACTACAATACTTACATTCATTTTTATCGGGCACAAAATGATCTGAAACACAGACAAAACTCATCAGCAAATGCATCCAACAAGTTTGTAGAGACCCAAACTTGACATAATCATTGTGTGCTAGGAATATGGGACCGAATACACCACCTTCGACTACTTTAATACACATACATATTCATTTGTCCCAATACTTTTGGTCCCCTAAAATGGAGGGACTATACACAAAAAGTGCTTTACAAAAAGTGCTGTGAATCTCAACGGTTCACCCAATATGGATGAAAATACCCTCAAATGAAAGCTGACAATGTGCACTTTAACCTCATTGTTATTGTCAAATCCAAAGTGCTGCAGTACAGAGCCAAAACAACAACAAAAATGGTCAGTGTCCCAATACTGTTGGAGTGCACTCTAGGTAGGGGTAAAGTGACTAGGCAGCCTTTATCCATCTGATACTTTGTTTACTAAGCCTACTTGGTACCGCATGCGCAGTTGTGTCGGTATTTTAAGCTAAACTGATCTTCAGTATTTTTGTTTGTATGCATGAATAACTAGGCTACTAGTTATTCATGCACTAGTTATTATTCACTAGTTATTCATGCACAGCATTTAGGCTTGCATTATTTAAGTAAGACAGCTGTGTATGTGCGGCTGCCTTCACCTAGGGTAATTCACCAATTACAAACAGCCTATCTATCTTGTAGCCTATATTAATGGCCAAAACAGCCTTGCTTTAGTGTGGTGTGTGCTGTCCATTGTGATAATACAGAGCAGCGGAGATAGGCTACTTCATAAGCACTCTATCCATGGTCTCGGAGTCTCTGCATTTGAACTTTATGTTAATTGTGGTATAGTCTGAAGTAAGCAGAATTCAATATAATTCCAAGGCAAGAACCCACCAAAATGTATCCCCCTCAATGATTTCAACTGCCCCCTTAGTCACTTTATCCTGGCACCAGGACTGATGCAATACACAGGCTTACACAACCTTCACACAGGGCCTCTCTCCTCTGCCTGAGGATTTCTCTAAATGACTTACGCAGGCTCTGATAATGTTAATATCCATAACACTGCGCAGTGTGCTCCGGCATTGTCTAATGACGTGCTTGGTCACCATGGATCATCATTAGATCAAGATGCTATAGATCAGTGTCAGACTTAACCTCATATTTTTGTTCTCTCTGCGTGCGTAAGAATCCTTTATGACTACTGTAATGTCCCTTAGTACCTCCCCTACTACGCATCCACACTGGCACAGAGCCTCATCCGCTCTAATATGTGATTACCTGCAGCTGTGAGTGTATGTGTGTGTGTCTGTCTGTCTGTGTGTGTCTGTCTGTGTGTGTGTCTGTACGTGTGTGTGTCTGTACGTGTGTGTGTGTCTGTCTGTGTGTGTGTCTGTACGTGTGTGTGTCTGTACCTGTGTGTGTGTCTGTCTGTGTGTGTGTCTGTACGTGTGTGTGTCTGTACCTGTGTGTGTGTCTGTCTGTGTGTGTGTCTGTACGCGTGTGTGTCTGTACGTGTGTGTGTGTCTGTCTGTGTGTGTGTCTGTACGTGTGTGTGTCTGTACGTGTGTGTGTGTCTGTCTGTGTGTGTGTCTGTCTGTGTGTGTGTCTGTACCTGTGTGTGTGTCTGTCTGTGTGTGTGTCTGTACGCGTGTGTGTCTGTACGTGTGTGTGTGTGTGTCTGTCTGTGTGTGTGTCTGTACGTGTGTGTGTCTGTACGTGTGTGTGTGTGTATGTCTGTGTGTGTGTCTGTACGTGTGTGTGTCTGTACGTGTGTGTGTGTCTGTCTGTGTGTGTGTCTGTCTGTGTGTGTGTCTGTACGTGTGTGTGTGTCTGTGTGTATGTGTGTACGTGTGTGTGTGTATGTCTGTGTGTGTGTCTGTACGTGTGTGTGTCTGTACGTGTGTGTGTCTGTCTGTGTGTGTGTCTGTGTGTGTGTGTCTGTACGTGTGTGTGTGTCTGTGTGTATGTGTGTACGTGTGTGTGTGTGTGTACGTTCGTACGTGCAAGCATGCGCAAGCGTGTGTGTGCATAGGTGGCAGGACAGAAACTCAGAATGCAACCTATTAGATTAGAATCTTGCTCGATGGTGTAGGTTGTCATGACATTAGGTCGTCGTGACAAATAAGATGTCACACTGGGCAGAAGATATCATCAATCATCAGAGATTCCCCCTCCGGAAGTACATCAGGTGTGTGGAGGGGGTGAGAAATAAGACTAGGATCTGTACCCACAGCGCACGGTAAATCACATCTGGAAGTGGTGTCCTTCATTTACAACTCCCTTGTTTCTCATCTTCACTAATCACAAAATATGGGATATTTTTCATGGGTATCAGGCTGTCCTTGGTTGACAGCACAGCGTAGAAACCTCACCTATACATTCATATCAGATCAGTTACTTTAAGGAGAGACATGGTAGGAGGTTGGAACATCAAATTAATGAAGCCATAGAGGTCCATACATTCACAGCATCAGTCATATCGACACATTCACAGCATCAGTCATCAGTCATATCGACACGTTCACAGCATCAGTCATATAGACACGTTCACAGCATCAGTCATATCGACACGTTCACAGCATCAGTCATATCGACACGTTCACAGCATCAGTCATATCGACACGTTCACAGCATCAGTCATATCGACACGTTCACAGCATCAGTCATATCGACACGTTCACAGCATCAGTCATATCGACACGTTCACAGCATCAGTCATATAAACACATTCACAGCATCAGTCATATCGACACATTCACAGCATCAGTCATATCGACACATTCACAGCATCAGTCATATCGACACATTCACAGCGACACATTCACAGCATCAGTCATATCGACACATTCACAGCATCAGTCTTAACGACACATTCACAGCATCAGTCATATAAACACATTCACAGCATCAGTCATATAAACACATTCACAGCATCAGTCATATCGACACATTCACAGCATCAGTCATATAGACACATTCACAGCATCAGTCATATAGACACATTCACAGCATCAGTCATATAGACACATTCACAGCATCAGTCATATAGACACATTCACATCATCAGTCATATAGACACGCTATTATTCTAAGCGACTTACTTTAATGAGATCATACTATACATTTTATTCTTACTGGTCCCCAGTTGGAATTGAACCCACAACCTTGGTGTTGCCAGCACCATACTCTACCAACTGATCCACACGAAACCCTCAGGCAGGACAAGAAGATGGAAGAGGGTGCTCTAAACTGGCCTGCCACTGTCCTCTAGTGGTGAGCATGAATAGCTTTACTCCTTCCCAGAGCCATTGACTGTTTTTACTACAGGTATCAGACGAAAGGAAACGCCAACATAAAGTGTCTTAGTAGGACAACACCCCCAGCCAGAAGAGAGTCACTGCACCTTGGCAGTGTCTGGAACTCTATTGGAGGGATGCAACGCCGTTCTTACACGGGAAATTCCATCATTTGGTGTTTTGTTGATGGTGGTGGGAACCTCTGTCTCAGGCGCCGCTCCAGAATCTGCCATACGTGTTCAATAGCGGAGGTGAATATGGTGGCCCCCATGTACTTACCACAAATTCCTGATTTTGCTAAGTTCTCTGTATTGTACAGTGGTCTCCGTTAATCTTTTCTTGTATGGTTATTAGCATTGTTTACATGGTCTCAATTTTTGCTTCAAGACACCGCCAATTTGGAAAACTGAAAAAGTTTGTTGTGGATAGTGCTACAACAATGACGTCATATCTGAATTGTGCCATCTTTATGCGTGTTCACCGTTGGGTTGAGATCTGGTGACTGAGACAGCAACGGCATATGGTTTACATCTTTTTCCTGCTATTCAAACTATTCAGTGACCATTTATGCCCTGTGGACGGGGTCTTCGTCATCCTATGGGGGCATAACCATGGTAGCCAAAATAATGGCCTGCCCAGCATTTTTATACCCTATGACCCTACTCATGACAGGATGTTAATTGCTTAATTAACTCAGTAACCACACCATGTGTAGAAGCACCAGCTTTCAATACACTTTGTATCCCTCATTTAGTAAAGTGTTTCCATTATTTTGGCAGTTAGCTGTACATCAATGGCTCCCAGCTCCAGTCCTCCAGTACCTCTAACTGCACACATATTTTTGTTGTAGCCCCAGACAAACACTCTTGATTCAACTCATCAAAGGCTTGATGATTAGTTGACTAGTTGAATCAGGTATGCTTGCCCAGGGCTACAATGATAATGTGTACTGTTGGGGGGGGGGACACTGCTGAACAGGATGGTAATAAATGGTTCTGCTCCTTCTGACTTACACAGACTAATCATATTTCTTTAGTCTTTACAAATCTGATTTCTACATAACACACAGTAATGTCCTCATCACCTACAGCTCTTTAACATAGTAGAACCCTTCCACGATGCCATTGGCTAGATTGTGCCACTAAGAACGAAGACAGACACAGATGACGTTTGTTTGTTGTTTCTGACTTTCATCTTCTCTATTTATTTGTGCATTGCACTTATCACTTTATCAAGGGTAAACAGAACCCAGAAAGAGAAACACAGAAACCACAGGAGGTTGGTGGCACCTTAATTGGGGAGGACAGGCTCATGGTAATGGTTGGAGTGGAATAAGTGGAATGGTATCAAATACATCAAACACATGGTTTCCATGGTTTCCATGTGGTTGATACCATTCCATCTGCTCCGTTTCAGCCATTGTTATGAGCCTTCCTCCCCTCAGCAGCCTCCACTGACAGAAACGGTTTACATTTTTAGTAGTAATACTTTTACAGCCGACAAGCAAACACATACAGTAGTTGTATCCAAATCGTATCACATCCTCACGTACAACAGTTTCAACAACACTCATCCACTATATAGAGAGAGGTTAGCATTTTAACATTGCCCTAAGTTAGCAGATAGACAAGAGACTTCAGTCAGCTAGGGAGCTTATAGGGGTTCTCTCTCTCTCTCTCACACACACACACACACACACACACACACACACACACACACACACACAGTACATACATACTACACAGCCACAGCTTCTGCCATTGGTATAGTCACCAGAGAAAGCAGAGAATACAGTGGACAGACAGTCTCTTTAGTTATATACTGGTCAGTCAGTGCTCACGTTAGTCCACAACTCAGGTGTGGCCTTTTCACAGAGGAAAGGGTTGACAACAGAGTAGGCTGGTCCTCCTATAGCTCTTCCCACCAGCCTCCTCTGGTTGACATCATCAGTATGCAGGGGATAAAACCGGGCTAATGGTTGTATCAGATGAAATAGATGTGCCAGTCTACCAAATGTATTGTTTTACACAGATAAGGGTTAGAGGGGGCCTATATTAGGATCTCACAAGCTTGATAGTGGTCCAAAACACTCAAGTATAGTAATGTGTTATGGAATGATGTGCCTCCATGTGTAGCAATATAAAGTCAGTCCTGTAGTCCTTCCACTAGGTCTCCCCGTCAGTGAATGCAAAAAAGATATGCTTCAAACTAATGTAAATATAAAAGCCCTCATCAATGACAGGTTGCCTTTGATCAATCAGAATTTCATTTCAAATATTTGTCATGATTTAAAAGTAAACACTTTAGAGGATACAGCAAAGGATGAATAAGACAATACACCACCTGCATGTTACTAAACACTACCCGCAATAAAATGAAAGATTCTTCATTGGGAGGGACTGAATCATCTGAAATGAGTCAATAAATGAACATAATACAAAGTAAAACTGCACATAACAATGATGAAGCTTCAGCAGTTTAGTTGTTAGATAAGTACAGCAGTGTGATAGGGGATACTTTCTCCGATATGGATAATATCCTTTACACACGGGTTCTTTCAGACTGTAGACACTACATTTACAGGAGAAATTAGGGTTAAGTGCCTTGCTCAAGGGCACATCAACAGATTTTTTTACCTAGTCAGCTCAGGGATTTGAACCAGCAACCTTCCGGTTACTAGCACAACATGCTTAGCCACAAGGCTACCTGCCGCCCACTAGCAAGTGACTGTAAAGATGAGTGAGTACTGTATGTTTAAAGCTGGAATCCATAGCGGTCAAACTGCCATGTCTGTTTGTGATATTACAAAGACGTTACTTCGGACATGATTGCACACTCGGACATGATTACACACTCGATAGAACAGCAGAGTTTTTTAAAACCAAGATGCTAGATGCTGGATATCTCTCTCTCTGAACTCCTCTCCTCTTTTCATAACAAATGTGCCTGGGGCGACCGGTGGCGCTGTTTCACCTAATGTGGATTCCAGCTTTAAGACTGGTAATAGACTGCAGCTGAGTTTACTCTCTGTGTTAAAGCTAAACACATTTTGCACCTTTCTGAGACTGAGGGCAAGAAAACACAAGAACCAACCACCGTAGGTAGTAAAGGTGGTGGTGCAACAACGAATATCCTGCCTACCTTCACCTACTATCTGTATGTCAAGTTGAGTCTCCAGGTTGTTGTCAGAACGTAAACATGTTACCCCCTGGCTTGCAAATGTCTTGTTGTCTCCTAGAACTCTCCTGTGGAGTTCTGTGGAAGCACATTGATCTAAATTGGTCATTCAAATGACATAGATAACAGTAGCTTTTCCATGAAGATAGACAACTCAGGTGGAAACTCTGTGAGATCGCTCTATACAAATTATTTGACATGGTATTTCTGAGATCACTGTGGTGTATAGACCTTACAGTCAGTGGTACAGTGCCTAATTGAATAGGCCATCCACTCCCAACACTGACTCTAGATCTTCACTTCAAAGTCACACAGGTGACTGTGACAGGAACACTGTGGTAATGCTACTGTGTGTAAAACATTGTCATCGTCTTGACAGGTGCCTGACAGGAACACTGTGTTAATGCTACTGTGTGTAAAACATTGTCATCATCTTGACAGGTGACTGACAGGAACACTGTGTTAATGCTACTGTGTGTAAAACATTGGCATCGTCTTGACAGGTGCCTGACAGGAACACTGTGTTAATGCTACTGTGTGTAAAACATTGTCATCATCTTGACAGGTGACTGACAGGAACACTGTGTTAATGCTACTGTGTGTAAAACATTGGCATCGTCTTGCTCTATATAGCACCTGGCTAACAACACTGTGACCACAGGTATGTCATTATCACCTATGTCAGGTGTTAGGTGGACAGTATCACTCTGGCGATGTCTCCATAGACAGCTGGATGACTGCATTAATTGGTTCAGGACTCTTTGCTTGGTTCAGGGCTCGGACATGTAGGACAGGGTTGAACAGTTCTTGTTGGAGAGTTGGACAGTTCTGCCACCAGATACATAGGTAGGTGGGTGGGCAGGTATCTTTCTGTTAGTCTGGCTATTGAAGTCTCTATGGAGTAGAGTCCACAGGACAGTGACAAGAAGGGAAGGAGTGGGGAGTCAGATCTGGTGGGGGCTTGATTATTGATCACAGGGGGTCGGCAGGAACTCTTTCTCTCTCTCAGCTCAGTAGAGTGCTTTTTGTCCTTGGCTGTCAAATTCTGACCAGGCATCATTCAGTTCCATAAAAATCATCTTGGCATATTGTTCATAGGGCTGTCCAGTGGCCTGGGAGAGGGGACAAGGAGGAAAACATCAGTCAGTCACGTTGTAATTTACTGCAGAGGTGAAAAGTGTCTATTGTACAGAACCTCACTATATCATATCTAGTGTTTGTTTGCTTGTGTGTGTGTGTGTAGAAGAATTATACCCGCAGAGGGTACAGGGGCACTTTCCCCACACAGATTTGTCCTGTAAATGCTTTTTTTCTTTCTCTGCAATACTACTAGCCATATAGTAATTGTATGAAATTGTCTTTAGCTAGCCCAGATAGGTTCTCAATCTCCCAACCTCATTACTAGCTACAAAGAAGACACTTCAGGCTATCAATCAAGTTAGACAGTATATACGGTATATATGCAGCTCTGGAAAAAAAGAGCTTTGGGTAAAATTGACCATTTTGTTTTATTCTATAAACTACTGACAACATTTCTCCCAAATTCCAAATAAAAATATTGTAATTTAGAGCATTTATTTGCAGAAAATAAATAAAAAATATCACCAGTCTTAACGTCAACAGTGAAGAGTCGACTCGGGGATGCTGGCCTTCTTTTTTTATTTTTAAAAAATGTTTCACCTTTATTTAACCAGGTAGGCAAGTTGAGAACACCTTTATTTAACCAGGTAGGCAAGTTGAGAACACCTTTATTTAACCAGGTAGGCAAGTTGAGAACACCTTTATTTAACCAGGTAGGCAAGTTGAGAACAAGTTCTCATTTACAATTGCGACCTGGCCAAGATAAAGCAAAGCAGTTCGACACATACAACAACACAGAGTTACACATGGAGTAAAACAAACATACAGTCAATAATACAGTATAAACAAGTCTATATACGATGTGAGCAAATGAGGTGAGAAGGGAGGTAAAGGCAAAAAAAAGGCCATGGTGGCAAAGTAAATACAATATAGCAAGTAACACACTGGAATGGTAGATTTGCAGTGGAAGAATGTGCAAAGTAGAAATAAAAATAATGGGGTGCAAAGGAGCAAAATAAATAAATAAATAAAATAAATACAGTAGGGAAAGAGGTAGTTGTTTGGGCTAAATTATAGGTGGGCTATGTACAGGTGCAGTAATCTGTGAGCTGCTCTGACAGTTGGTGCTTAAAACTAGTGAGGGAGATAAGTGTTTCCAGTTTCAGAGATTTTTGTAGTTCATTCCAGTCATTGGCAGCAGAGAACTGGAAGGAGAGGCGGCCAAAGAAAGAATTGGTTTTGGGGGTGACCAGAGAGATATACCTGCTACCTTCTAAGCAGAGTTGCAAAGAAAAAGCCATATCTCAGACTGGCCAACAAAAGGAAAAGATTAAGATGGGCAAAAGAACACAGACACTGGACAGAGGCCAGCATCCCGGAGTCACCTCTTCACTTTTAGCGTTGAGACTGGTGTTTTGTGGGTACTATTTAATGAAGCTGCCAGTTGAGGACTTGTGAGGCGTCTGTTTCTCAAACTAGACACTCTAATGTACTTGTCCTCTTGCTCAGTTGTGCACCGGGGCCTCCCATTCCTCTTTTTATTCTAGTTAGCGCCAGTTTGTGCTGTTCTGTAAAGGGAGTAGTACACAGCTTTGACGAGATCTTCAGATTCTTGGCATTTCTTTTCATTTCTCAGAACAAGAATAGACTGACAAGTTTCAGAAGAAAGATCTTTGTTTCTGGCCAGTTGGAGCCTGTAATCAAACCCACAAATGCTGATGCTCCAGATACTCAACCAGTTTTCAGCTATGCTAACATAATTACAAAAGGGTTTTCTAATGATCAATTAGCCTTTTAAAATGATAAACTTGGATGAGCTAACACAAAGTGCCATTGGAACACAGAATTGATGGTTGTGGATGATGGGCCTCTGTACATCTATGTAGATATTCCATTCAAAATCAGCCATTTCCAGCTACAATAGTAATTTACAACATTAACAATGTCTACACTGATGTTAGTTTAATGGACAAAAAAATAGCTTTTCTTCAAAAATAAGGACATTTCTAAGTGACCCCAAACTTTTGAACGGTAGCAAATTACACTAATTATATTCACTGGAGAATCTGACAGTAGGCATTGAAAACCCCCCCACCAATACCAGTCACGGCAAGTGATGCTCCTGGCAAGCTTTCTTGGCTTGAACATTAACTTTTGTCAACACATTGCTAACTTTTGTTCAACCAGTGAAACACCTGTTATTAGTGAATGTGTTTGGAGCACAGCTATCGTATAATAATCACCATAATCGTCTTAATACATACATTTTAAGAGAAGGGGGATTCAACTTAATATTAAAGTGGATTTAGTGTACCCGAAAGTAGTGTTCCATTTTTACATGAAGTGGGTAAAGTTGGTAATCATCTCACGAGGAGAACAGCACAGTTGGGAGGAGAAGCTTCATTTCCAACAGTTCTAAGCAGTCCATTTGAGATAAACCTTTGTTATTGACCAAATACTTATTTTCCACCATAATTTGCAAATAAATTCATAAAAAATCCTACAATGTGATTTTCTGGATTTTTTTTCTCATTTTGTCTGTCATAGTTGAAGTGTACCTATGGTGAAAATTACAGGCCTCTCTCATCTTTTAAGTGGGAGAACGTGCACAATTGGTGGCTGACTAAATATTTTTTTGCCCCACTGTAAATTACACAGATACTGGAACTCATCTGGGGTGCCGACTGCCTCTGCATATTGAATTCAAGAGTTCCGGTATCTGTGTAAATATTTGACTCAATATTCCACAACAGAGGATACAGACAGCTCAAGAGGTATGCAGAAAAACACAAAATAGAATTAAGCATAGTGATTATGGCTCTAAACTCTTAGAAAAAAAGGTTCTATTTAGAACCTGAAATGGTTATTTGGAGAACACTTTCAAGTACCATTTTAAGTTCCAGGTAGAATCCCTTTGGGTTCCATGAAAAACCCTTTCCACAGAGGGTTCTATATAGAACCCAAAAGGCTTCTAACTAAAACCAAAATAGGTTCTACCTGGAACCAAAGGGTTCTCCTATGGGGACAGGCAAACTTGAGGTGTTTAAAAAATGCTAAATACTTCAACTTAAAGGATGGGGGGGGGCCTAGCCTCCAGTTCACCTCCCAGCTTTCCTCACGCACCCTCAGATTTTTGGGGTGCATGATGCCCCCTGTGTGTGTGTGTGTGTGTGTGTTCATGCGTGTTTGTGTGATTGCATGAGTATGTGTGTGTGTATGCGTGTGTATGAGGTAAGTGTACATGTGTTACACTGTGTGTAGAGTTAACCTCTTCCTTCCCTCTCACCTTGTCTGGATGGACCACCAGCACAGCTTTACGGTAGACCTTCTTGACCTGCTCTGGGGTCACCAGGTCAGCCATGCCTACAGGCTTCCAGCGGGTCTCCCCCTCCCACAGCACCGTGTGCATGGTGGACAGCAGGGCCCGGATGTTACGCTCCTTCCCCTCGATCCAGTCCAGAATCTGGTGGTAGAGGGGGGAGAGTCTGGGCCAGATACAACACTGAGCTCACAGGACTTCTTCAAAATCTTGAGATAGCTAGCTTGTTTTTCTTAGGCTGTCAAAAGACAGTCCAACATTAGTTATATCTTCACTACACTCTCCAACTCTCGGTCCAAGGCTAGTGATTGACCACTGTAAGACTACCTTGAGTTTCTCGGGGTCCATCTCTTTAGCCATCTCCTCCTTTCTCATCTCTGCTATTGTCCTGGGACCTTCCTTCTTTTTGGCTCCAGCAAAGCTTTGGCCAGACAGCAGGTCATCAAAGTTAGCCATTGCAACTTTGGGCTTGGTACCTGGGAGAGAGAAAGTAACATCTTCTCTCATCCACTTATAATACAGTATATGTGCAGTCATATCATGAATGACTACCTGCACAGATCACACACATGCAGGTCAGTTTCAAGTGGCACATTTGTACATTAATACAGAGCAACAGGAGTCATTTTGGGGGGAACACAACCCAACAGTCTATCCATCCCAGTGTGATAACAACCAGTCTCCCACTGACTCACCCATGTTGGGCTGTTGTTTCCCGGCTGCATTGGGAGCAGCTCCTCCTCCCATGGCAGAGAAGCTGATGTTGTAGTTGGGTCTGTTGGAGGGGGAGGTGTGGGGCATGGAGTGGCTGGTGCTGGGCTTGGCCTGGGGGGATGGACCACCCTGACCCTGGGGTTGGGGCTGCCACCCTGGCTGCCCTCCAACACCACCACCACCGGGCTTCCAGGAGGGGAGGCCTGTGTTGGCCTGCCAGCCCCCACCATGCTGGGGCGAGGGAGGAGGCCGTGAGGGGGAGCCCATGGGGGGGAAGGCAGGGGTGGTGCCTGTAGGGGTGGTGGGCTTACTGGAGAACCCAGATCCTCCTATAGAGAGAGATGTAAGTGGAGTGTTTACAGAAACTGTAACTCAACTATTATAACATAACAGCATGACATGACATAACCAGAGGAGGCTGGGGGGAGGATATATAGGAGGGCAGGCTCATTGTAATGGCTAGAATGGAATCAATGAAACTATCAAACACATGGAAACCACGTTTGACTCCGTTCCATTGATTCCATTCCAGCTATTACAATGAGCTCGTCCTCCTATAGCTCCTCCCAACAGCCTCCCCTGGACATAACATATTTAAAGCATCAGTTAGAACAGTACTTAAAGCCTTCACTGACCTCCCAGACTTCCCCCAAGGTTTCCGATGTCAGCAAAGGGGTCCAGGGTGTTGGGTTTGGCCTGGTGTGTGGGAGTGTTGTTGACCGACCCAGTAGGACTGGTACTGGCTGACTTGCTGCCCATACTGAAACCACCTCCTCACACAGAACACACAATAACACAGTTGAAATACTATACAATACCTTATTTTATTTAGCCTTTATATTACCAGGAAGGTCAATTAAGAGCACATTCTTATTTCCAAAGAAGTAGAAACTGTTCTATAAATATGATTCTCATAAGCACCAGCAGAGGTCCCTATTTAGTCCAATCTGATATTACACATGCTTGCTTGCTCCTGGCAGCACAGTATGCTGGATGATGGCATGCCATAGCTCTCTGTTGCTCCTGGCAGCACAGTATGCTGGATGATGGCATGCCATAGCTCTCTGTTGTTCCTGGCAGCACAGTATGCTGGATGATGGCATGCCATAGCTCTCTGTTGCTCCTGGCAGCACAGTATGCTGGATGATGGCATGCCATAGCTCTCTGTTGCTCCTGGCAGCACAGTATGCTGGATGATGGCATGCCATAGCTCTCTGTTGTTCCTGGCAGGACAGTATGCTGGATGATGGCATGCCATAGCTCTCTGTTGTTCCTGGCAGGACAGTATGCTGGATGATGGCATGCCATAGCTCTCTGTTGTTCCTGGCAGGACAGTATGCTGGATGATGGCATGCCATAGCTCTCTGTTGCTCCTGGCAGCACAGTATGCTGGATGATGGCATGCCATAGCTCTCTGTTGCTCCTGGCAGCACAGTATGCTGGATGATGGCATGCCATAGCTCTCTGTTGCTCCTGGCAGCACAGTATGCTGGATGATGGCATGCCATAGCTCTCTGTTGTTCCTGGCAGGACAGTATGCTGGATGATGGCATGCCATAGCTCTCTGTTGTTCCTGGCAGGACAGTATGCTGGATGATGGCATGCCATAGCTCTCTGTTGTTCCTGGCAGGACAGTATGCTGGATGATGGCATGCCATAGCTCTCTGTTGCTCCTGGCAGCACAGTATGCTGGATGATGGCATGCCATAGCTCTCTGTTGCTCCTGGCAGCACAGTATGCTGGATGATGACATGCCATAGCTCTCTGTTGTTCCTGGCAGGACAGTATGCTGGATGATGGCATGCCATAGCTCTCTGTTGTTCCTGGCAGGGCAGTATGCTGGATGATGGCATGCCATAGCTCTCTGTTGTTCCTGGCAGGACAGTATGCTGGATGATGGCATGCCATAGCTCTCTGTTGCTCCTGGCAGCACAGTATGCTGGATGATGGCATGCCTAGCTCTCTGTTGTTCCTGGCAGGACAGTATGCTGGATGATGGCATGCCATAGCTCTCTGTTGTTCCTGGCAGGACAGTATGCTGGATGATGGCATGCCACAGCTCTCTGTTGCTCCTGGCAGCACAGTATGCTGGATGATGGCATGCCATAGCTCTCTGTTTCTCCTGGCAGCACAGTATGCTGGATGATGGCATGCCATAGCTCTCTGTTTCTCCTGGCAGCACAGTATGCTGGATGATGGCATGCCATAGCTCTCTGTTGCTCCTGGCAGCACAGTATGCTGGATGATGGCATGCCATAGCTCTCTGTTGCTCCTGGCAGCACAGTATGCTGGATGATGGCATGCCATAGCTCTCTGTTGTTCCTGGCAGGACAGTATGCTGGATGATGGCATGCCATAGCTCTCTGTTGTTCCTGGCAGGACAGTATGCTGGATGATGGCATGCCATAGCTCTCTGTTGCTCCTGGCAGCACAGTATGCTGGATGATGGCATGCCATAGCTCTCTGTTGCTCCTGGCAGCACAGTATGCTGGATGATGGCATGCCATAGCTCTCTGTTGCTCCTGGCAGCACAGTATGCTGGATGATGGCATGCCATAGCTCTCTGTTGTTCCTGGCAGGACAGTATGCTGGATGATGGCATGCCATAGCTCTCTGTTGTTCCTGGCAGGACAGTATGCTGGATGATGGCATGCCATAGCTCTCTGTTGCTCCTGGCAGCACAGTATGCTGGATGATGGCATGCCATGGCTCTCTGTTGCTCCTGGCAGGACAGTATGCTGGATGATGGCATGCCATAGCTCTCTGTTGCTCCTGGCAGCACAGTATGCTGGATGATGGCATGCCTAGCTCTCTGTTGTTCCTGGCAGGACAGTATGCTGGATGATGGCATGCCATAGCTCTCTGTTGTTCCTGGCAGGACAGTATGCTGGATGATGGCATGCCATAGCTCTCTGTTGCTCCTGGCAGCACAGTATGCTGGATGATGGCATGCCATAGCTCTCTGTTGCTCCTGGCAGCACAGTATGCTGGATGATGGCATGTCATAGCTCTCTGTTGCTCCTGGCAGCTGGTTGTTCCTCTGTTCTCAGAACCCTGTCTCTGCAGATGTTGTCCATGAATGTTACACAGGAGTAGAACTTACCTGGAGCTGCAGGTTTGTTCCAGTCCCATCCTCCCATGGCGTTGGGAGGCTGCTGAATGGTGACTACAGGGGTGGTGTGTGGGACTGGGGAGCTGTGGCCTATCAGAACACAGAAACATCAGTGACAGACCTCACAGACAATGGGCGGAAGGAGATATGAAGTCATGCAAATCATGACCACATTATCACCAATGACCATAGTGTTGGATACTATCTGACTTGAATTCCCTTTGAGCTCCTGAATTGAGCCCCTCTGTTTGTAATTGTATAATTAGCCTAGCAGTAGTCATTATCATTGGTCTATGTGCCTTGTATTCAGGCAGAGTGAAAGTACAAAGGGAGCATGTCTCTGAGTGTAAGAACGATTCTATAAGGGTTGAATAGGAGCCATGTGTCTGGGGTTAGAGCTGACAGATCATAATTACTGTTCTACAACGCTGTCTAATATATTTACTGTTTTATATACTCTTATATACAGTTTCGATGTATTCTTAGAGATTTAAAGTAATGTTAGGTTTAAGCTCTTTGTGTATGAGAAGTGTAATTACAGTATTTAGTGGACTGCAATGGACTGTAGGAATGTGTACTCCCAAGAACTCAAGGCCTCTCCTGACTGATAAGAAGTCCTGTCAAAGGAACGGAGGAGCACGAAGGTTCCAGACTCAGGCTGGGCCACTATAACACCTGACTGATAAGAAGTCCTGTGAAAGGAACGGAGGAGCACGAAGGTTCCAGACTCAGGCTGGGCCACTATAACACCTGACTGATAAGAAGTCCTGTGAAAGGAACGGAGGAGCACGAAGGTTCCAGACTCAGGCTGGGCCACTATAACACCTGACTGATAAGAAGTCCTGTGAAAGGAATGGAGGAGCACGAAGGTTCCAGACTCAGGCTGGGCCACTATAACACCTGACTGATAAGAAGTCCTGTGAAAGGAACGGAGGAGCACGAAGGTTCCAGACTCAGGCTGGGCCACTATAACACCTGACTGATAAGAAGTCCTGTGAAAGGAACGGAGGAGCACGAAGGTTCCAGACTCAGGCTGGGCCACTATAACACCTGACTGATAAGAAGTCCTGTGAAAGGAATGGAGGAGCACGAAGGTTCCAGACTCAGGCTGGGCCACTATAACACCTGACTGATAAGAAGTCCTGTGAAAGGAATGGAGGAGCACGAAGGTTCCAGACTCAGGCTTGGCCACTATAACACCTCATTTGAGTCAATTGGAGGTGTACCTGTGGAATTATTTCAAGGCCTACCCTCAAACTCAGTGCCTCTTTGATTGACATCATGGGAAAATCAAAAGAAATCAGCCATGACCTCAGAAAAGAAATTGTAGACCTCCACAAGTCTGGTTCATCCTTGGGAGCAACTTCCAAATGCCCGAAGGTACCACGTTCATCTGTACAAACAATAGTACGCAAGTATAAACACCATGGGACCACGCAGCCGTCATACCGCTCAGGAAGAACATGCCGTTCTGTCTCCTAAAGATGAACGTACATTGGTGCGAAAAGTGCAAATCAATCCCAGACCAAAAGCAAAGGACCTTGTGAAGATGCTGGAGGAAACAGGTACAAAAGTATCTATATCCACAGTAAAATGAGTCCTATATCAACTCAGCAGGGAAGAATCCACTGCTCCAAAACTGCCATAAAAAAAGCCAGACTACGGTTTGCAACTGCACATGGGGACAAAGATTGTACTTTTTGGAGAAATGTCCTCTGGTCTGATGAAACAAAAATATAACTGTTTGGCCATAATGGCCATTGTTATGTTTGGAGGAAAAAGGGGGAGGCTTGCAAGCAAAAGAACACCATCCCAACCGTGAAGCACGGGGGTGGCAGCATCATGTTGTGGAGGTGCTTTGCTGCAGGAGGGACTGGTGCACTTCACAAAATAGATGGCATCATGAGAAAGTAAAATTATGTGGATATATTGAAGCAACATCTCAAGACATCAGTCAAATGGGTCTTTCAAATGGACAATGACCCCAAGCATACTTCCAGAGTTATGGTAAAATGGCTTAAGGACAACAAAGTCAAGGCATTGGAGTGGCCATCACAAAGCACTGACCTCAATCCTATAGAAAATGTGTGGACAGAACTGAAAAAGCGTGTGCGAGCAAGGAGGCCTACAAACCTGACTCAGATACACCAGCTCTATCAGGAGGAATGGGCCAAAATTCCCCCAACCTATAGTGGGAAGCTTGTGGAAGGCTACCCAAAACATTTGACCCAAGTCAAACAATTTAAAGGCAATGCTCCCAAATACTAATTGAGTGTATGTAAACTTCTAACCCCACTGGGAATGTGATGAAAGAATAAAAGCTGAAATAAATCATTCTCTCTACTATTATTCTGACATTTCACATTCTTAAAATAAATTGATAATCCTAGCTGACCTAAACCAGCAAATTTTTACAAGGATTAAATGTCAGGAATTGAGAAACTGAGTTTAAATGTATTTGGCTAAGGTGTATGTAAACTTCCGACTTCAACTGTATCAGTGTAAAGAAAGCAGACGTATTGTGGATAGTGGATACAGTGAAACATTAGTGGAAAGATATCAGTGTAAAGACAGCAGTCACATAGTGGATAGTGGAAAGAGTGAAACGTTAATTGGTAGACAGTGCCTCTACAGATGCAGTCTGGTCATGCCTTACACATGCCAGTGTTCTGCATGGTGGGGGATAGAGAGTGAGCTGCATGCAGGAGGGGGCCAGGCTGCCCCAGGTTACCAAGATTACCTGCTGGACCCAGGAAGGACCCCATCAGCTCCTGGGGCTTGGGCATCGGACCCGCCCCAAACGGGTCCAACGCTGGGTGGACAGAGAGAAAAGCATAAACCATTACTTTACTATTCAATTCAATACATTTTATTAATCTCCGACAGGCAATTAATTCTGGCAGTCATAGGATACGCATAGATTAACATACTATGTACACATCTGTGTTAAAATGACTTTGTAAAAAAAACAGACAAATGAACCTGAATTGAGTTGATCAGTAACTATGGCTATATGGTGTTATAGTAATAATTGACATACCTGGATAGGGGCAGGGGAGGGTGGAGGGTGGGGCTATTTTCTGTGGGGTGGACTGGGCTGAAGTGGGCCCACTCCCTGTCTGGGGGGAGGCCCCAAACAGGTCCCCCAGGAGGTCCGTGGTGGTGTTGGTGGTCGGGGGCTGGGGCGAGGGGCATGGGGTGTTCACTGCCACCCCATCCAGGCCCAGGAGGTCCACCTCTTCTGGTGGAGGAGGAGGAGCAGCGGGGGGGGCGTGGGGCTGCTCGGGTCTCTTGGGGCCCCTGGTACCAGTCTGAGCCCCTCCAGGTCTCTCTCCGCTAGCGTGGCTTTGCTGGCTGGAAAGGGACAGCATCTCGTCATCAGACGGCTCGCTGTCCTCCCCGTGAGGACGACCGTCCAGACCGCCTTGGGACCGGCTTGGCTCTACATGGGAGGGGGTAGGTCACATAAGGAAAACTTGGTCTTGATTTAGTAAATAGGTTTGCTTCCCACAAAATATTCGACAGGAGAACAGGAGATATTTTGCTAAGTTATAGGTATCAGTATTGCTAACCACCACAGCAGCGTGACAAAGCTAAACTAACACATACGTGCTGTACATCACCCAGGGGAAACTGCCTCGAACAATGTGCTGACTTCCTCTAACTACAGCAGCTAGTATCTTTACTGGTCTGTGGTCTCCTCTACTCTAGACCTACCCTCCAAGTCCAGTCCCTCCAACTCATCTTGGGAGGAGAGAATGAGAACCAACGTTAGAGTAAGAAAGACTGTTCAACAGCAGCTCTCATTAGTGGTGACCATATCAGTATCTGTGTGTGTTTAGCTGTCTGTGTGCATAGTTTCTGTGTGCGTGCCTTGGTCCATCTGGGCATTGGAGTGTGTGGACCTCTGTGTCAGTGCATGTATCTGTGCCTGTGTACCAACATGTGTGTGCTCATCTGTGTCCGTTTGTATGCGTGTGCGTGCATGTGTGTATGAGTGTGTGCATCTGTGTGGACATATTTGCCTGTGTGTGTTTGTGTGTGTCCATCTGTCCTGTATGCCTCTGCAGGTGCTTGTATGTTGACCTCCCCTCTGCCCTACCTGCTATGGCCAGTGCGTCCTGGTGTTCCTGGTGACAGGAGAACAGTACGTTGGGGATGAGGTCTTTATTAGGGAACTGTTCCCAGGGAGGGGTCAGGTCCTTCTGCTTGTCAGTGCTCTCCACCTCGATGTCCACCAACACATGGAACAACTGAGGGTACTTCTCTGGAGAGTCACACGCATCCAGCTCCGGCCTAGACAGGTGTGAGTGTGTGTGTGTGTGTCAGACAAATAGTTAGTTAGTTCTCCAATCACTATTTCAAAAAAGAGCCATGTTCCATATCATGACGTACACCAACATGTAAACATGATATAGTATTTCACATTCACGTGTTAATACTTCACATATGTACTGTACAGATATTATATGAGAGAGGGGCTCACTTCGTAAACTTTAACACAGTGGTCCCTGGAGCAATGAAGCCTGTGTGGAACTGGATCTGGAATATCTGGGTGTTGGACACCTGCAAACACCAACAAGCAATCACATAGATAGATTCAGGAATCACATAGATAGATTCAGGAATCACATAGATAGATTCAGGAATCAGATAGATTCAGGAATCACATAGATTCAGGAGGCACATAGATTCAGGAGGCACATAGATTCAGGAGGCACATAGATTCAGGAGGCACATAGATAGATTCAGGAGGCACATAGATAGATTCAGGAGGCACATAGATAGATTCAGGAGGCACATAGATAGATTCAAACAATTACACTGTGGAAATGTATGATCGTAAGGGAAGGAGATTCCATCTAGATTTTAATTTAGTCTGTGCTGTGTTTATGTTCATTCAGGGCACACAATGTACATCAATGTGTTAGTGTGACAGTATCTCCCAGAGAGCGATCTCTGTCTGTAAATAACAAGGTATCAGGACATGGTCCCATACAATCAGAGCTAACAGAATCTCTCATAGCATAGCATATCATAATATGTGTGTGTGTCAGTGTTATGTTAGCATGCTAGACTAGCCATATGCTGTACTTTGGCCTGCGTGTGACAGTGTTGTCTTAGCATGCTAGGCTAGCCCCATGCTGTACCTTGGCCTGCAGTCGTCCTCCGATGGTGTTCCTCATATGATAGACAGAAATGACCACATCACCCTGGACATTCACACCTAGAGGGAAGACAACCTTCCCCTCCTGGACCCTGTGCTCTCTGAGAGGGGGGAGGGTGAGAGAGACAGACAAGCAGAAAGGAGGAGAAGGAGAAAAAGAGAAAGGTATGGTGTCATACAGTGCACTCGGAAAGTATTCAGACCCCTTTTGTTGTTCATTAGTTTACTCCAATTAGTGGAGGGATGGTAGGGTTAGTGGTAAATAAGAAAGGAAAAAATATACTGTATATGTACAGTGGGGAGAACAAGTATTTGATACACTGCCGATTTTGCAGGTTTTCCTACTTACAAAGCATGTAGAGGTCTGTACTTTTTATCATAGGTACACTTCAACTGTGAGAGACGGAATCTAAAAAAATAATCCAGAAAAACACATTGTATGATTTTTAAGTAATTAATTAGCATTTTATTGCATGACATAAAATGAATTACTTAAAAATCATACAATGTGATTTTCTGGATTTATGTTTTAGATTCCGTCTCTCACAGTTGAAGTGTACCTATGATAAAAATGTCAGACCTCTACATGCTTTGTAAGTAGGAAAACCTGCAAAATCGGCAGTGAATCAAATACTTGTTCTCCCCACTGTATACAGTTGAAGTCGGGAGTTTACATACACCTTAGCCAAATACATTTAAACTCAGTTTTTCACAATTCCTGACATTTAATCCCAGTACAAATTCCCTGTTTTAGGTCAGTTAGGATCATCACATTATTTTAAGAATGTGAAATGTCAGAATAATAGTAGAGAGAATGATTTATTTCAGCTTTATTCTTTCATCACATTCCCAGTGGGTCAGAAGTTTACATACACTCAATTAGTATTTGGTAGCATTGCCTTTAAATTGTTTAACTTGGGTCAAACGTTTCGGGTAGCCTTCCACAAGCTTCCCACAATAAGTTGCGTGAATTTTGTTCATTCCTCGTTGATAGAGCTGGTGTAACTGAGTCAGGTTTTTAGGCCTCCTTGCTTGCACACGCTTTTTCAGTTCTGCCCACACATTTTCAATGGGATAGAGGTCAGTGCTTTGTGATGGCCACTCGAATACCTTGACTTTGTTGTCCTTAAGCCATTTTACCACAACTTTGGAAGTATGCTTGGGGTCATTGTCCATTTGGAAGACCCATTTGCGACCAAGCTTTAACTTATGTCTTGAGATGTTGCATCAATATATCCACATAATTTTACTTTCTCATGATGCCATCTATTTTGTGAAGTGCACCAGTCCCTCCTGCAGCAAAGCACCCCCACGACATGATGCTGCCACCCCCGTGCTTCACGGTTGGGATGGTGTTCTTCGGCTTGCAAGCCTCCCCCTTTTTCCTCCAAACATAACGATGGTGATTATGGCCAAACAATTCTCTTTTTGTTTCATCAGACCAGAGGACATTTCTCCAAAAAAGTATGATCTTTGTCCCCATGTGCAGTTGCAAACCGTAGTCTGGCTTTTTTATGGCAGTATTGGAGTAGTGGCTTCTTCCCTGCAGAGCTGCCTTTCAGGTTACTTTTGTACCTGTTTCCTCCAGAATTTGTTCTTAACTGACTTGCCTAGTTAAATAAAGGTTAAAAAAATGGAAATGGCAGATTATTTATGGAATATCTACATACAGAGGCCCATCATTAGCAACCATCACTCCTGTGTTCCAATGGCACTTTGTGTTAGCTAATCCAAGTTTATTATTTTAAAAGGCTAATTGATCATTAGAAAATCTTTTTGCAATTATGTTAGCACAGCTGAAAACTTTTGTTCTGATTAAAGAAGCAATACAACTGGCATTCTTTAGACTAGTTGAGTATCTGGAGCATCAGCATTTGTGGGTTTGATTACAGGCTCAAAATGGCCAGAAACAAAGACCTTTCTTCTGAAACTCGTCAGTCTATTCTTGTTCTGAGAAATGATGGCTATTCCATGCGAGAAATTGCCAAGAAACTGAAGATCTCGTACAACGCTGTGTACTACTCCCTTGACAGAACAGCACAAACTGGCTCTAACCAGAATATAAAGAGGAGTGGGAGGCCCCGGTGCACAACTGAGCAAGAGGACAATACCATTAGAGTATCTAGCTTGAGAAACAGACGCCTCACAAGTCCTCAACTGGCAGCTTCATTAAATAGTAAATAGAAGGCCAGCATCCTGGAGTCGCCTCTTCACTGTTGACGTTGAGACTGGTGTTTTGCGGGTACTATTTAATGAAGCTGCCAGTTGAGGACTTGTGAGGCGTCTGTTTCTCAGTTGTGCACCGGGGCCTCCCACTCCTCTTTCTACTCTGGTTAGAGCCAGTCTGTGCTGTTCTGTGAAGGGAGTAGTACACAGCATTGTACGAGATATTTAGTGGCCTCCAAATCATGTCCAATAAGGCTGTAATGTAACAAAATCTGGAAAAAACTCAAGGGGTCTGAATACTTCCCGAAGTATAACTCTGTGAAGCATTTATTTGGGCTGCAATTTCTGAGGCTGGTAACTCTAATGCAGCAGAGGTAACTCTGGGTCTTCCTTTCCTGTGGCGGTCCTCATGAGTGCCAGTTTCATCATAACGCTTGATGGTTTTTGCGACTGCACTTGAAGAAACTTTCAAAGTTCTTTACATTTTCCCGGATTTACTGACTTTCATGTCTTAAAGTAATAATGCACTGTCGTTTCTCTTTGCTTATTTTAGCTGTTCTTTCCATAATATGGACTTGGCCTTTTACCAAATAGGGCTGTATATCTTCTGTATACCACCCCTACCTTGTCACAACACAACTGATTGACTCAAACGCATTAAGAAGGAAAGAAATTCCAGAAATGAACTTTTAACAAGGCACACCTGTTAATTGAAATGCATTCCAGGTGACTACCTCATGAAGCTGGTTGAGAGAATGCCAAGTATGCAAATGTATTATCAAAGCCAAGAGTGGCTACTTTGAAGAATCTCAAATATAAAATATATTTTGATTTGTTTAACACTTTTTTGGTTACTACATGATTACATATGTGTTATTTCACAGTTTTGATGTCTTCACTATTACGTCTTCACAGGAACAGGAGTGGAGAAATAGGCTCTGATGATTTCTTTCTTTTAACATCTTGAGAGAATGTGAGTGTGCAGTCTGTAGAGGTGCTATCTTTATCAGTATCATAAAAGCTGATAGAATTTCAAACACATAAAATATGCATCCAAGCCGAACTGACATCTTATCAGAAACATGATGGGTTGTTTTCACAGCTTTCTATTTCCTTACAAATGGTCCAACTGGAGCATTTTCTCCCCGGTCCCTAAACGTCCTTGCTCCATGAAAGAAGCAGAGATGACAGAGAAAACTTTACCGATGTCAATTTGAAGCATTCATTCTGTCGATGTATGACATTCTGGTGAGCAGGGGTTTATTTAGTCTTCTAGGGCAACATATAATGACAGAAGAGAAGCTGCATGTATCTAATTATAGACCAGTTGACTAGCAAATAGTCTACCAAAATGCTGGAAATTATAAACAGAAACATATCTAAATAAGGCAAAAAAAAATCTGCACGGCCTGTCAAAAATAATCTGTTGTCTAACTGTAGCCTACAGCGCATTTTCTATAGAAGGTTAGGGTCGGTTGCGGGCCTCAGATGTTCACTTTATCACATATAGCAACTGCGGGTGGGTGCGTGTGAACAAACAGCTGCTAGTGTGTGTGTCAAATCAAATTTTATTTGTCACATACACATGGTTAGCAGATGTTAATGCGAGTGTAGCGAAATGCTTGGGATTTCTGTTTGTGTGTGTGTCTGCACCTACTGTACCTCATCCTCTCATAGTCCTGTGCAGTAGAGAAGATCTTGGTCTCCCCTATGAGGATCTCAGAGAAGGGTCTGCAGCCGATGCGTTGTTTGTTGAAGCAAGGTACTGGACTCATAGTGACTGCCTTGACCACCAGGGGCTTGGAGTGTGGCAGGGAGGGCTTCTCTGATACCATACTGCACACATAGCCTATGTACCTGGAGAAGAGAGGCTGAGAATGTAAGGTTACAGACACTAAACTACCATAAGCACTGAGTACTATCTAAAAATAAACATACATTGTCTTTGTACATGAATACAGAGGAGGGGAATTTTTTTTGTGCTAGAAAATATCACAAAACTATCCATCTCAAAGTTACAGTATATACTTGAAATCATATTTCCTATGTCTACAGATTCTTGCAGAAAATCGTTTGCTTTTTCAGTTTAGAGAAACCAAGATGAGGCTTGATTGTTACTGTCTTCATCCATCAGCCTCTCTGTCTGGGCTGAAGGATGAAGCAGTCTTTGTTATTATGAGAAGCAGCTGTGTGGCCAAGCGGCTGGCTGTGTTAGCGTGTGTGTGTGTGTGTGTGTGTGTGTGTGTGTGTGTGTGTGTGTGTGTTCGTGCTTGCATGTTGATTAATTGGCTGCTGTATATTTCTGGCACCTCGTTAGCATCGTGGCTAATACGCCATGTACTGCAACTCAGCCATCGGAAAATAAATAGGTTGATAAAGAATTTAGGAGAGTAATGCAGGGGGAGAAGGAAGGAGGAGGGAGCTAGGTTTTTAAGTTCATCCATCATCTAAAAATAACAAAGTCAAAGTCATGGAGGTGAAGACTGTTTATGTGTTTAATCTTTTTCTCCTGTTTTCCACTGCAATGAACAGCAATCAATATAAACACACTCACACAGACCCCACAAACACGCCCCCTGTGTTGTCCTACCTCCGGTGCGAGGGCCAGAGGCCAGAGCCGGGTCTCTTGGCACTAAGCAGCTGCATGGCGGGCACTGGGTTGGAGAAGAGGTGGCAGAAGCAGAACATGGCACAGACCAGCACACCCGACGGAGCACGGCCGTCCTTAAGGAGGGCACAGACAGTCAGTAGATAGTAGATACACATAGACAACACTAGCAAGCAAACAGCAACATGCCAACATAAACCGTTATGTAGGATAACTAACAGAAGAGAAGGAAGCTGCAGCAAGCTTACAGTACTTCAATTTACACAACTCAATGCATTGCAAAAAAAGGCAGTATAGTCTTTATGATTCCTATAAGCTAGGATAGTGTTTATGATTCCTATGAGCTAGGATAGTCTTTATGATTCTTATAAGCAAGGATAGTCTTTATGATTCTTAGAAGCAAGGATAGTCTTTATGATTCTTATAAGCAAGGATAGTCTTTATGATTCTTAGAAGCTAGGATAGTCTTTATGATTCTTAGAAGCTAGAATAGTGTTTATGATTCCTATGAGCTAGGATAGTCTTTATGATTCTTATAAGCAAGGATAGTCTTTATGATTCTTAGAAGCTAGAAGCTAGGATAGTCTTTATGATTCCTATAAGCTAGGATAGTCTTTATGATTCTTAGAAGCTAAGATAGTCTTTATGATTCTTAGAAGCTAGGATAGTCTTTATGATTCCTATAAGCTAGGATAGTTTTATGATTCCTATGAGCTAGGATAGTCTTTATGATTCCTATAAGCTAGGATAGTCTTTATGATTCCTATAAGCTAGGATAGTCGTTATGATTCTTAGAAGCTAGGATAGTCTTTATGATTCTTAGAAGCTAGGATAGTCTTTATGATTCTTAGAAGCTAGGATATGATATGATTCCTATAAGCTAGCATGGTCTTTATGATTCCTATAAGCTAGGATAGTCTTTATGATTCCTATAAGCTAGGATGGTCTTTATGATTCCTATAAGCTAGGATAGTCTTTATGATTCCTGTAAGCTAGGACGGTCTTTATGATTCCTATAAGCGAGGATAGTCTTTATGATTCCTTTTTAGCTCGGACGGTCTTTATGATTCCTATAAGCGAGGATAGTCTTTATGATTCTTAGAAGCTAGGATAGTCTTTATGATTCTTAGAAGCTAGGATAGTCTTTATGATTCTTAGAAGCTAGGATAGTCTTTATGATTCCTATAAGTGAGGATAGTCTTTATGATTCTTAGAAGCTAGGATAGTCTTTATGATTCTTAGAAGCTAGGATAGTCTTTATGATTCCTATAAGCTAGGATAGTCTTTATGATTCTTAGAAGCTAGGATAGTCTTTATGATTCTTAGAAGCTAGGATAGTCTTTATGATTCTTAGAAGCTAGGATAGTCTTTATGATTCTTAGAAGCTAGGATAGTCTTTATGATTCTTAGAAGCTAGGATAGTCTTTATGATTCTTAGAAGCTAGGGCCCTTCCATGTTCCCTGTGCATGGCCAATATTTTTGGTTTCAATCCCACGTCGCTCCAATATCACTAAACAGGGACTCTTCACACAGAGTTTGTCTGTCACTATCTGCGGCCACAGTAGCTAAATATAACTTGTGTCTCTTTTGCTTAAGAAAGTTATACAGTTATAAATACATCTGGTTGAGGTAAAGTTAAGATCATAAAACTGGGCCAAGTATTTCTAAGAAAGCAACATTCTTCCTTCAGCACAAAACGTTGAGGAAGACATTTGAGGAACTCTCATATAAACTAAAAGTAATTGCTCAACACAGATGAACTTGCCATCCACAATGAAATCACATACAGAAAGATGGAAAGCATTACATTCCAGTCATAGTGTACTGTAGTACATAACTAAAAACATGTACAGTATACTTTAAAGCATGTACAGTATACTTTGAAACATGTACAGTATACTTTGAAATATGTACAGTATACTTTTCCCTACCCATAATTATTTTGCTACAGCAAATGACAGGACCAGGACTTTTATTATATACTATTCGACTGTAGTCTATACTTCCCTCTTGAATACAGAGAACATCTGTCTTTGCTTAAGTTCTGCAATGCCAGTGAAAGAGCTCAGTGGAAACTAAAGCTGAAACAGAAACAATTGGAGCAGTATTCCAAGCTGTGTTTCTCTTGGACCCCAGGCAGTCCCACAAACCCAGAACAAACCCAGGACAACCCAGGATGGTAGAGAGGCAACAATGAGAGGGGGAGGAGGAGGAGGAGATGGAAGGAGAATGGAGTGAGAGGAATGTTGTGTAAACAAGAAAGAACTGAGGATGAGTGTGAATGATGGTTCTCAGGACCGAGGCAACAATAAGAGGGGGGAAAGAGGAGGTAGGAGATGGAGGGAGAAAGGAGAAGAGAAAGGATTGGTGTGTAAACAAGAGAGGAGGAACAGAGGAAAAAGGACAGAGTGAAGAATGTGAATGTGAATGAACACTCCTGTGGGTCTCATCTTACCGAGCAGGTGATGACACACACATTCTTGGGGTTCTGTTTGAGCCAGTTGTGCATGTTCTTACACACCGCAAACAGGTTGTGCAGGCTGGGAGCCTGGCGGGATGGCCAGTTACACTCTGAGACCTGGAAATGGGAGGGGAGGGGGGTAAGAGAGATGCGGAGGGGAGAGAGAAGAGGGGTGAAGAGAGAGAGAGAGGGGAGATGAGAGGGAGGGAGGGGGATGAGGGAGTGGGAAAGAGAGAGGGGGAGTAAGAGAGTGGGGGAGTAAGAGAGTGGGGGGAGTAAGAGGGTGGTGGGAGAAGAGGGGAGGAGAGAGAGAGAGAGAGAGAGAGAGACAGACAGACAGTCAGACAGACAGACAGACAGGAGAACGATTATAAGTAACGTCCTTGCAGTGAAAGCAACAGGTGCACAAATCACAAGTTACCATGATGAGTCATGTAATTATAATGACTTTAACAGACAAAAAAATATGGATGAATCCATCGATGACACCCCCCCATTGTTTCCTATGAGAATGCTCAGTGGCGCATTTGATGATCAGGAAGTGTCATTTCAGTGTGTCGCCATCTTTCTACATGGAGGAGTTTTTGGAAACATTGCATGCGCAGTTTGTACAACTTTAGGAAGTGAGGTTGCAGGCTAGCTCAGTACTGCCACCTCTCATGGAATATCTGAAGTTGTAGGCCAACCAGGGTACTGCAGGCTGCCATTAACAACTAAATGATCCTTATAACTTCGTCTGTGTGGGATTTCAAAGTAATCGGTTCAAAGACATACATCTGGTGAAATACAACAAATTATTTGTTACATGATTGTGTTCTAATTTTCTTTTTATATCCATCTATCCATATATCCGAATATTGACCACAAAGAGCGCCATTTCCCCATTCACTACCCCTGTCTGCACATTATGCCCTGAATCTATTCTACCACGGCTAGAAATCTGCTCCTCTCTGTCCCCAACGCACTAGACGACCAGTTTTGATAGCCTTTAGCCGTACCCTCATCCTACTCCTCCTCTGTTCCTCGGGTGATGTGGAGGTTAACCCAGGCACTGCGTGTCCCCAGGCACTCTCATTTGTTGACTGTAATAGAAAAAGCCTTAGTTTCATGCATGTTAACATCAGAAGCCTCCTCCCTAAGTTTGTTTTACTCACTGCTTTAGCACACTCCGCCAACCCTGATGTCCTTGCCATGTCTAAATCCTGGCTTAGGAAGGCCACCAAAAATTCAAAGATTTCCATACCCAACTACAACATTTTCCATCAAGATAGGACTGCCAAAGGGCGAGGAGTTGCAATATACTGCAGAGATAGCTTGCAAAGTTCTGTCATACTTTCCAGGTCTATGCCCAAACAGTTTGAGCATCTAATTTAGAAAATGAATCTCTCCAGAAATAAGTCTCTCACCGTTGCCGCCTGTTATAGACACCCCTCAGCTCCCAGCTGTGCCCTGGACACCATATGTGAATTGATTGCCCCTAATCTATCTTCAGAGTTCGTTCTGTTAGGTGACCTAAACTGGGATATGCTTAACACCCCGGCAGTCCTACAAGCTAAAATAGATGCCCTCAATCTCACACAAATTATCAAGGAACCCACCAGGTACAACCCTAAATCCGTAAACATGGGCACTCTCATAGATAAGGTGTCTGGTAACATGGCTGAATACAAACAGTGCAGCTATTCCCTCCGCAAGGCTATCAAACAAGCTAAGCGCCAGTACAGAGACAAAGTAGAATCTCAATTCAACGGCTCAGACACAAGAGGCATGTGGCAGGGTCTACAGTCAATCACAGACTACAGGAAGAAACCCAGCCCAGTCACGGACCAGGATGTCTTGCTCCCAGGCAGACTAAATAACTTTTTTGCCCGCTTTGAGGACAATACAGTGCCACTGACACGGCCTGCAACGAAAACATGCGGTCTCTCCTTCACTGCAGCCGAAGTGAGTAAGACATTTAAACGTGTTAACCCTCGCAAGGCTGCAGGCCCAGACGGCATCCCCAGCCGCGCCCTCAGAGCATGCGCAGACCAGCTGGCCGGTGTGTTTACGGACATATTCAATCAATCCCTATACCAGTCTGCTGTTCCCACATGCTTCAAGAGGGCCACCATTGTTCCTGTTCCCAAGAAAGCTAAGGTAACTGAGCTAAACGACTACCGCCCCGTAGCACTCACATCCGTCATCATGAAGTGCTTTGAGAGACTAGTCAAGGACCATATCACCTCCACCCTACCTGACACCCTAGACCCACTCCAATTTGCTTACCGCCCAAATAGGTCCACAGACGATGCAATCTCAACCACACTGCACACTGCCCTAACACATCTGGACAAGAGGAATACCTATGTGAGAATGCTGTTCATCGACTACAGCTCGGCATTCAACACCATAGTACCCTCCAAGCTCGTCATCAAGCTCGAGACCCTGGGTCTCGACCCCGCCCTGTGCAACTGGGTTCTGGACTTCCTGACGGGCCGCCCCCAGGTGGTGAGGGTAGGCAACAACATCTCCTCCCCGCTGATCCTCAACACTGGGGCCCCACAAGGGTGCGTTCTGAGCCCTCTCCTGTACTCCCTGTTCACCCACGACTGTGTGGCCATGCACGCCTCCAACTCAATCATCAAGTTTGCGGACGACACAACAGTGGTAGGCTTGATTACCAACAACGACGAGACGGCCTACAGGGAGGAGGTGAGGGCCCTCGGAGTGTGGTGTCAGGAAAATAACCTCACACTCAACGTCAACAAAACTAAGGAGATGATTGTGGACTTCAGGAAACAGCAGAGGGAACACCCCCATCCACATCGATGGAACAGTAGTGGAGAGGGTAGCAAGTTTTAAGTTCCTCGGCATACACATCACAGACAAACTGAATTGGTCCACTCACACAGACAGCATCGTGAGGAAGGCGCAGCAGCGCCTCTTCAACCTCAGGAGGCTGAAGAAATTCGGCTTGTCACCAAAAGCACTCACAAACTTCTACAGATGCACAATCGAGAGCATCCTGGCGGGCTGTATCACCGCCTGGTATGGCAACTGCACCGCCCTCAACCGTAAGGCTCTCTAGAGGGTAGTGAGGTCTGCACAACGCATCACCGGGGGCAAACTACCTGCCCTCCAGGACACCTACACCACCCGATGCTACAGGAAGGCCATAAAGATCATCAAGGACATCAACCACCTGAGCCACTGCCTGTTCACCCCGCTGTCATCCAGAAGGCGAGGTCAGTACAGGTGCATCAAAGCTGGGACCGAGAGACTGAAAAACAGCTTCTATCTCAAGGCCATCAGACTGTTAAACAGCCACCACTAACATTGAGTGGCTACTGCCAACACACTGTCAATGACACTGACTCTACTCCAGCCACTTTAATCATGGGAATTGATGGGAAATGATGTAAATATATCACTAGCCACTTTAAACAATGCTACCTTATATAATGTTACTTACCCTACATTATTCATCTCATATGCATACGTAGATACTGTACTCTATATCATCGACTGCATCCTTATGTAATACATGTATCACTAGCCACTTTAACTATGCCACTTGGTTTACATACTCATCTCATATGTATATACTGTACTCGATATCATCTACTGTATCTTGCCTATGCTGCTCTGTACCATCACTCATTCATATATCCTTATGTACATATTCTTTATCCCCTTACACTGTGTATAAGACAGTAGTTTTTTTGGAATTGTTAGTTAGATTACTTGTTCGTTATTACTGCTTTGTCGGAACTAGAAGCACAAGCATTTCGCTACACTCGCATTAACATCTGCTAACCATGTGTATGTGACAAATAAAATTTGATTTGATTTGATTTGATTTGATATTATCCTGACCAACTTGCCCTCCAAATACAATGTCTGCTGTTTTCAATCAGGATCTCAGCGATCACTGCCTCATTGCCTGCATCCACTATGGGTCCACGGTCAAACGACCACCCTTCATCACTGTCAAACGCTCCCTAAAACACTTCTGCGAGCAGGCCTTTCTAATTGACCTGGCCCGGGTATCCTGGAAGGATATTGACCTCATCCCGTCAGGGGAGGATGCCTGGTCGTTCTTTAAAAGTAATTTTCTCACCATCTTAAATAAGCATGCCCCTTTCAAAAAAATATAGAACTAAGACCAGATAGTTCACTCCAGACTTGACTGCCCTTGACCAGCACAAAAACCTCCTGTGGCAGACTGCAATAGCATCAAACAGTCCCTGTGATATGCAACTCTTTCAGGGAAGTCAGGAACCAATATACACAGTCAGTCGGGAAAGCAAAGGCTAGCGTTTTCAAACAGAAATTTGCATCCTGAAGCTCTAACTCCAAAAAGTTTTGGGACACTGTAAAGTCCATGGAGAACAAGAGCACCTTCTCCCAGCTGCCCACTGCTCTGAGGCTTGGTAACACGGTCACCCTCGCTACATACTCGTCGCCAGACCCACTGGCTCCAGGTCATCTATAAGTCTATGCTAGGTAAACCTCTGCCTTATCTCAATTCACTGGTCACGATAACAACACCCACCCGTAGCACACGTTCCAGCAGGTATACCATAATGATCATCCCCAAAGTCAACACCTCTTTGGCCGCCTTTCCTTCCAGTTCTCTGCTGCCAATGACTGGAACGATTTGCAAAAATCGCTGAAGCTGGAGACTTTTATTTCCCTCACTAACTTTAAACATCAACTATCTGAGCAGCTAACCGATCGCTGCAGCTGTACATAGTCCATCTGTAAATAGCCCACCCAATCTACCTACCTCATCCCCATATTGTTTTTATTTACTTTCTGCTCTTTTGCACACCAGTATCTCTACTTGCACATCATCATCTTCTCATTTATCACTCCAGTGTTAATCTGCTAAATTGTTATTATTTCGCTACTATGGCCAATTTATTGCCTACCTCCTCACGCCATTTGCACACACTGTATATTTACTTTTTTTCTATTTTGTTATTGACTGTACACTTGTTAATTCCATGTGTAACTCTGTGTTGTTATTTGTGTCACACTGCTTTTCTTTATCTTGGCCAGGTCGCAGTTGTAAATAAGAACTTGTTTTCAACTAGCTTACCTGGTTAAGTAAAGGTGAAATCATAAAAATAAAAATAAACTATAATGTGGATCCTGTTTTCTGGAAACGGTACCATGGTCGGCCGTCCACTTGAACACCTGAATGCGAGGGGTTCGCCCCTGGTGCATGTGTGTATAATGAAAAAGGAGTGATAATGGTAGACCCCTCAGGAAACCAACACTCGACCCCTCTGTTGGAAAAAAAACTCTGATGTAAAAAACTACAGACCAGTATCCTTTCTTTCCTTTCCAAAACACTTGAGCGTGCTGTCTCTGACCAACTCTCTCAGAATGATTTTCTTCACCCTAACAAGTCAGGCATCAAGAAGGGTCACTCAACTGAGACTGCTCTCCTCTGTCACTGTCACGCCCTGACCATAGAGAGCCTTTTATTCTCTATGGTGGTTAGGTCGGGGTGTAACTAGGGTGGGTTATCTTGGTTATTGTATGTCTATTTTGGCCTGATATGGTTCCCAATCAGAGACAGCTGTTTATTGTTGTCTCTGATTGGGGATCATATTTAGGCAGCCATTTCCCCCACTGTGTTTTGTGGGATCTTGTTTTTGTGTAGTTGCCTGGGAGCACTGCATTTACTGCACATTTTGTTTTTTGTTTATTGTTTTGTGAGTTTCATTTAATAAACTTGTGGAACTCTACGTACGCTGCGCCTTGGTCCGACATTCATTATAACGATCGTGACAGTCACGGAGGCTCTCTGCTCTGCCAAAGCTGACTCTCTCCTCTGCTCTCATCTTCCATCAGGTGAACCATCAGATCCTCCTTTCCACCCTCTCAGGGCTGGGTGGCTCAGGCTCTGCACACTCCTGGATGTCATCCTACCTGGTCGCTCCTACCAGGTTACGTGGAGAGGATCTGTGTCTGCACCACGTGCTCTCACTACTGGTGTTCGCTAGGGCTCGGTTCTAGGCCCTCTCCTCTTTATTCTTTACAACTCTTTTCTCAACTCCATCATATCCTCTCATGGTCTCTCCTATAATTGCTAGGTAGATGACACTCAACTACTTCTCATTCCCCCCTTCTGACACCCACGTGGCAACATGCATCTCTGCGTGCCTGGCAGATACCTCAGCTTGGATGTCGGCCCACCATCTCAAGCTCAACCTCGACAAGACGGAGCTACTCTTCCTCCCGGGAAAGGCCTGCCCTCTCCAAAACCTCTCCATCACGGTTGACAACTCCATGGTGTCCCCCTCCAAGAGTGTAAAGAACCAAAGCTTGAACCTGGACAACACCCTGTCATTCTCTGCGAACATCAAAGCAGTGACTCGCTCCTGCAGGTTCATGCTCCACAACATCTGTAGAGTACAACCTTTCTTCACACAGGAAGCGGCGCAGGTCCTAATCCAGACACTTGTCATATCCCGTCGGGACTACTGCAACTCCTGAGTGGCGCAGCGGTCTAAGGCATTGTATCTCTGCGCAAGAGGTGTCACTACAGTCCCTGGTTTGAATCCAGGCTGTAACACATCTGGCCGTGATTGGGTGTTCCATAGGGCGATGCACAATTAGCCCAGCGTTGTCAAGGTTTGACTGGGGTAGGCCGTCACTGTAAATAAGAATTTGTTCTTAACTGACTTGCCTAGTTAAATAAAGGTTAAAAAATATAAATGTAACTAGTAGAAAGAGGAGGAAGGGAAGCACTACTAAGGTACACAATAGTACATTTTGGTAGATAGAAGGTACTCTTTGGTAAAAGGGGTAAATTGGTCATCAAAAAGAAAGGAGGACCAAGGCACTGTATGTATGGATGTTCAATAGAAACAAAGTTTTAAGTGTCAGATTTTTAAAACTTTGTTTCTATTGAACATGCCATACAAATAAAGGCATTTTAATTCATTTAATCAAGAATTACCAGTCTTCTAATTTCCCCCCAACAATAACAAAGTGCACATCTTTTCCAACTAGCACTGACTTTGCTGATAACTTCTTTATTGAGGAAGAATGTACTCACTACGTCTGTGGTATGTGGTGGTCTCAACTAGCTATATTAAGATGAATGCACTAACTGTATCTAACTTATCTGGATAAGAGTGTTTGCTAAATGACTAACATGTTAATGTAAAATGTAACTGCTGGTGTCTTGGTGACCCATAAACTGAATGGAGCGATTGAACCAGATTAATTCCAAGGATAACATCTAGTCATTGAACAGTAAATCAGTTGAAGTGGGAAGCTGACATAGTAGTGACTGGAGTCTCACAGTGAGAGAAACTGAGCCATGTCTTACTCTCCAAGTTCAGTCTTTGATTCGGATTTAGGTCTATGCATAGGACAATGCACTTTCACAGTGTTCAGTGAGTATGCTATGTTTGCCATGAAACACAATACCTGGTGCCAATGGCACGTGTCAAACTCATTCCACGGAGGGCCTAGAATCTGCGGGTTTTCACTCCACCCTTGTACTTGATTTATGGATTAAGGTCAGTAATTAGTAAGGAACTCCCTTCACCTGGTTGTCTAGTTAATTGAAAGTAAAAACCACAAACCTGCAGACACTCGGCCCTCCATGGAATGAGTCTGACACCTGGGCTATGGGTAATGTGTTGTAATGTATTATAAATCATTGCATACATGTTGGCATAGTGTGTTTTAGCATTACCGTATAACAGAGAGTGACTGAACTGAGGCTAAGTATAGTATCTCTGTGTGTTGATCTTGGTAGGCCTTGGTAGACCTCCATCTCGTGCTCTCTGTCTCACCCGGTTGGAGAACTTCGCGCCTCGGTAGTTGCGCTGTGACAGGTTGAAGACAGTGTAGTGGTCAGCGTGCCGTGAGTCCAGAAAGGAGCGCATATCCTCCACATGGTTCTGGTTGCCGATCTGCAATGCCTCTGCAGGATATGACATCACTGGCAGGTGACAGAGAGGGAGACATTGGCAGGGGACAGAGAGGGAGACATTGGCAGAGGACAGAGAGAGGCATTGGCAGGCGACATAGAGGGAGACATTGGAAAAAGACAGAGAGGGAGACATATGGGCAATCCCAGTCACCATAGAGGTGATGATGAGGCATGCCAGGATATACAGTACTATGCTATTATTAAACACTGTCATGACGTTCCATGACAGTGTTTGATTTGATCCATACTATTAACTCCTATTTTACCAGGTAAGTTGACTGAGAACACATTCTCATTTACAGCAATGACCTAGTGAATAGTCACAGGGGAGAGGAGGGATGAACGAGCCAATTGGAAGCTGGGGATGATGAGAGCCAGATTGGGGATTTCATGTGCAGTAGGAAGGCTGTAAACATATAAAACAGACAGGGAATCATACTAAATGTCGAAAAGGTGAGAGTACAGTTTGTGATTTATGTATAGTTATATTCTTCTGTTTAAAATTGGGTTTAAAATAATATAACTGCAGGTGTTTTATAACAGGTTTGACTGGCATGTGCAGCTACATGTGGGGTGTTATAGAGAATAATTATGAGTTTTCAGTGAGAGGAGGGGTCAGAGGTGACACGCTATGCATGATGGGATAGGGGCCCCCAAGTAACGCCTGCGTGACTGTGTCCTCTGCATCTGTAGGACAGACTGCTGTTACATGCATCCTCACAACACTGAAAGAGTGTGTGTGTGTGTGTGTGTGTGTGTGTGTGTGTCAGGAGAAGGAAGAGTGAGTAGTACTGTGGTTTCCACAGCACAGCTCTCCTCTGTTTACAGCACTCAGGTGTGGGAGGTGGAAGCGTGTGTGTGTGTGTGTGTGTGTCAGGAGAAGGAAGACAGAGTAGTACTGTGGTTTGCACAGCTCTCCTCTGTTTACAGCACTCAGGTGTGGGATGTGGAGGCGTGTGTGTGTGTGTGTGTATGTGTGTGTGTGTGTGTGTGTGTTGTCTGCTATGAGGGGCCCATCACAAGGTTGGAGCATCATTTGTGTTTTTATTAGGGGTGTTTTATTTTATTAGGGGTACACCCACTCTCCCAGAAATCTCACCCTCTGTCACCTGCAGATTTAAAGTAGATGTTGTGCAGGGGAAAAAGTGAGGCAATATTTATAGGAGGCTGGAGACTGAGAGATCCAGATGTCTAACGCTGGCTAGGTTGAGAAGAAACCTTTGAAGCCCGAAGACAGGCTTACTGTTCCCCATAATGAGAAAATTAAACTACAGTTCGAGAATGATGTTTCTATACAGTACTCACCTATGATTCGTGATGTGATGTAGGCAATGTCCAGCTCTCCTTTTGTGTATCTGTAAACAGAGATGTTTTGTCAAATAACATATAATGCAATTCAGATGATGTAATTACAGTGTTTAGAACACTGTGTCGACTGTTTTGTGTTGTCACATTTGTATCTAATGTAATGGTTAAAAATGACATTGTAGCAAGCTGTAGAGGAGTAGACATACACAGACAGGGGTCAGTAGCCTACTAGCCAAAGCTACACAATTCAAGTGACAATAGAAGTAGCCTAAAGTGTATGAGGCTGGGGCCCTGTTGCTTGTGGTGTAAATGTAAATCCACTATCTAGGCCACTGGTCTGTTAGTGAAGTGCTGGGGTGGATGAGTGCCATATAGCCCTGAGGGCTTCCCATCCTGGCCTTGCATGATTACCCAACAGCCCAGCCACCTGGGTAAACTGAGGCAGGGAGAGAGGGGAGTAGGGGGAGGCAGGGAGGGAGGAGGGGAGGCAGGGAGGGAGGGAGGGCCGGCAGGGAAGCAGAGATGGAGGCACGGAGGGAAGAGGGGGAGGCAGGAAGGGAGAGCAGAGAAGGAGGTGGGGAGGAGGGGAAGCGGGAACAGGAGGAAGCATCAGTGGGCAATTCCTCTTAACGAGGTAATTGGGCCAAAAGCAGCATTTTATTTTGATCCAGTGTTTTGTTGTGCTCTCCTGCAGCGTGAACAGTGTTAGCTTATCTGGATAATATGGCTAGCGCTAGCTCTGCTAACTGTACTAGCTGCTGCTAGCGTAATCAAATCATCAAATCAAATTTTATTGGTCACATACACATGGTTAGCAGATGTTAATGTGAGTGTAGCGAAATGCTTGTACTTCTAGTTCCGACCGTGCAGTAATATCTAACAAGTAATCTAACAATTTCACAACAACTACCTTATACACACAAAGTGTAAAGGAATGAATAAGAATATATACATATAAATATATGGATGACCGATGGCCGAACGGCATAGGCAAGATGCAGTAGATGGTATGGAGTACAATATATACATATGAGATGAGTAATGTAGGGTATGTAAACATTATATAATTATATGGCATTGTTTAAAGTCACTCGTGATACATTTATTACATCCAATTTTTAATTATTAAAGTGGCTAGAGATTTGAGTCAGTATGTTGGCAGCAGCCACTCAATGTGATGGCTGTTTAAAACTTCTTATGGCTAGGCTCGACAATATTCCGCTAAAAAGGCAGCGCGCGAAATTCAAAAGTATTTTTTTTAAATATGTAACTTTAATACATTAACAAGTGCAATACACCAAATGAAAGATATACTTCTTGTTAATCTACCCATCGTGTCTGATTTCAAAAAGGCTTTACAATGAAAGCACAACAAATGATTATGTTAGGTCAGAGCCAAGTCACAAAAACACACACAGCCATTTTTCCAGCCAAAGAGGAGTCACAAAAAGCAGAAATATAGATAAAATGAATCACTAACTTTTGATGATCTTCATCAGATGACACTCATAGGACATCATGTTACACAATATATGTATGTTTTATTTGATAAAGTGCATAGTTATACCCAAAAATCTCAGTTTACATTGGCGCGTTACGTTCAGTAATGTTTTGCTTCCAAAACATCCGGTGATTTTGCAGAGAGCCACGTCAATTTACAGAAATACTCATAATAAACATTGATAAAAGATACAACTGTTATTCACAGAATTAAAGATATACTTCTCCTTAATGCAACTGCTGTGTCAGATTTCAAAAAAACTTTACAGAAAAAGCAAACCGTGCAATAATCTGAGTACGGCGCTCAGACAACAAATCAAGCAATACTGATATCCGCCATGTTGGAGTCAACAGAAGTCAGAAATAGCATTATAAATATTCACTTCCCTTTGATGATCTTCATCAGAATGCAATCCCAGGAATCCCAGGTCCACAATAAATGTTTTCTTTTGTTCGATAAATTTCATCTTTATGTCCAAATACCTCCTTGTTGTTAGCGCGTTCAGCCCAGTAACCCAAATTCATGACGCATGAGCAGATGAAAAGCCAAAAAGTTCCATTACAGTCCCTAGAAACATGTCAAACGAAGTATATAATCAATCTTTAGGATGTTTTTATCATAAATCTTCAATAATGTTCCAACCGGAGAATTCCTTTGTCTTCAGAAATGCAATGGGACCCAAGCTAACTCTTACGTGAACGTGCGGCACAAGCTCATGGCACTCTGCCAGACCACTGACTCACTCAGCCCTCATTCCCCCCTCCTTCCCAGTAGAAGCATCAAACAAGGTTCTAAAGACTGTTGACATCTAGTGGAAGCCTTAGGAAGTGCAATTTGACCCCATAGACACCGTATTCCACCCCATATTCGATAGGCAATGAGTTGAAAAACTACAAACCTCAGATTTCCCACATCCTGGTTGGATTTTTCTCAGGTTTTTCCCTGCCATGTGAGTTCTGTTATACTCACAGACATGATTCAAACAGTTTTAGAAACTACAGAGGGTTTTCTATCCAAATCGACTAATAATATGCATATATTACCAACTGGAACTGAGTAGCAGGCGGTTTAATCTGGGCACGCTTTTCATCCAAATGTGAAAATGCTGCCCCCTATCCCAAACAGGTTTTAACAGTCTGATGGCCTTGAGATAGAAGCTGTTTTTCAGTCTTTCGGTCCCAGCTTTGATGCACCTGTACTGACCTCGCCCTTCTGGATGATAGCGGGGTGAACAGGCAGTGGCTCGGGTGGCTGTTGTTCGTGATGATCTTTTTGGCCTTCCTGTGACATCGGGTGGTGTAGGGAGCCTGGAGGGCAGGTAGTTTGCCACCGGTGATGCATTTTGCAGACCTCACTACCCTCTGGAGAGCCTTACAGTTGTGGGTGGAGCAGTTGCAGTACCAGGTGGTGATACAGCCCAACAGGATGCTCTCGGTTGTGCATCTGTAAAAGTTCTTGAGTGTTTTTGGTGACAAGCCAAATTTCTTCATCCTCCTGAGGTTGAAGAGGTGCTGTCGCGCCTTCTTCACTACGCTGACTGTATGGGTGGATAGTTGTTTAGCTCAGTTACCTTAGCTTTCTTGGGAACAGGAACTATGGTGGCCTTCTTGAAGCATGTGGGAACAGCAGACGGATAGGGATTGATTGGATATGTCGGTAAACACACCAGCCAGCTTGTCTGCGCATGCTCTGAGGACGCAGCTAGGGCTGCCGTCTGGGCCGGCAGCCTTGCGAGGGTTAACACGTTTACATGTTTTACTCACGTTGGCTGCGGTGAAGGAGAGCCCGCAGGTTTTGGTAGCGGGCTGTGTCAGTGGCATTGTATTGTCCTCAAAGCGAGCAAAGAAGTTTTTTCGTTTGTCTGGGAGCAAGATGTCGGTGTCCACAACGGGGCTGCTTTTCTTTTTGCAATCTGTGATTGACTGCAGACCCTGCCACATAAGTCTTGTGTCTGTGACTCTACTTTGTCTCTATACTGACGCTTAGCTTGTTTGAGGGAACAGCTACACTGTTTGTATTCGGTCATGTTTCTGGTTGCCTTGCCATGATTAAAAGCAGTGGTTCGCGCTTTCAGTTTTGCGCAAATGCTGCCATCTATCCACGGTTTCTGGTTCTGGAAAGTTTTAATAGTCATCGTGGGTACATCACCGATGCACTTGCTAATAAACTTGCTCACAGAATCAGCGTATACACCAATGTTGTTGTCTGAGGCTATCTGGAACATATCCTAGTCCACGTGATCGAAGCAATCTTGAAGCGTGGAATCAGATTTGTCGGGCCAGCGTTGAACATACCTGAGCACAGGCGTTTCCTGTTTAAGTTTCTGTCTATAGGCTGGGAGCAACAAAATTGAGTCGTGGTCAGATTTGCCGAAAGGAGGCCGAGGGAGGGCTTTGTATGCGTAGCAGAATTTAGAGTAGCAATGATCCAGAATTTTGCCAGCCCGGGTCGCGCATTCGATATGCTGATAACATTTAGGCAGCCTTGTTTTCAGATTAGCCTTGTTAAAACCCCAGCTACAATAAATGCAGCCTCAGGATATGTGGTTTCCAGTTTACATAGAGTCCAATGAAGTTCTTTCAGGGCCGTCTAGGTGTCTGTTTGGGGGGGATATATACACGGCTGTGATTATAATCTAAGATAATTATCTTGGTAGATAACGCAGTCGGCATTTGATTGTAAGGAATTCTAGGCCAGGTAAACAAAAGGACTTGAGTTCCTGTATGTTGTTATAATCACACCATGACTCGTTAATCATAAAACATACACCCACGCCCTTCTTCTTACCAGAGAGATGTTTGTTTCTGTCGGCGCGATGCGTGAAGAAACCGGGTGGCTGTACCGACTCCGATAACGTATCTCGAGTGAGCCATGTTTCCGTGAAACAGAGAATGTTACAATCTCTGATGTCTCTCTGGTAGGCAACCCTTGCTCGAATTTTGTCTACCTTGTTGTCAAGAGACTGGCCATTGGCGAGTAGTATACTCGGGAGCGGTGTGCGATGTGCCCGTCTACGGAGCCTGACCAGAAGACCACTCCGTCTGCTCCTTCTGCGACGCCGTTGTTTTGACTAGCCTACTGGGATCCGGTCCATTGTCCTGGGTGATGGTCCAAACAGAGGATCCGCTTCAGGAAGGTCGTATTCCTGGTCGCAATGTTGGTAAGTTGACGTTGCTCTTATATCCAATAGTTCCTCCCTGCTGTATGTAATAAGACTTAAGATTTCCTGGGGTAACAGTGTAAGAAATACTACATAAAAACACAACATACTGCATAGTTAATCTCTGCTAACTGTACTAGCTGCTGCTAGCGCCAGCTCTGGTAACTGTAGTAGCAGCTGCTAGTGCTAGCTCTGCTAACTGTACTACTGTCGCTGCTGCTAGTGCTAGCTCTGCTTACTCTGGCTGCTGGTGGAGGCTCCTCAGAGGAAGGGGAGGCCCATCCTCCTCAGTGAATTTCAGAAAAACAGAAATAGTGAAATATTAAAAAAGTTATCATTTATTGATAAACTATACTAAATATTTTCACATGTCACCAAATAATTGATTAAAACACACTTTTGCAATGAAGGTCTACCTTAGCCTCAACAGCACTCTGTAGGGTAGCAACATTGTGTAGCTGGAGGACTGTTTCCATCTTCCTCTGGGTACATTGAGTTCAATACAAATCCTAGGAGGCTCATGGTTCTCACTCCCTTCCATAGACTTACACAGCAATAATTACAACTTCCAGAGGACATCCTCCAACCTATCAGAGCTTTTCCAGCATGAACTGACATGTTGCCCACCCAATCAAAGGATCAGAGAATTAATCTAGTACTGAAAGCATAAGCTGCAGCTTGCTGACTGTACACTGTACTCCATGATTGTAGCGGGTTTACTAATGCGTTAGTTTTAGTAGCTATGTTGACTATGACGTTAAATCAAATCAAATCAAATTTATTTATATAGCCCTTCGTACATCAGCTGATATCTCAAAGTGCTGTACAGAAACCCAGCCTAAAACCCCAAACAGCAAGCAATGCAGGTGTAGAAGCACGGTGGCTAGGAAAAACTCCCTAGAAAGGCCAAAACCTAGGAAGAAACCTAGAGAAGAACCAGGCTATGTGGGGTGGCCAGTCCTCTTCTGGCTGTGCCGGGTGGAGATTATAACAGAACATGGCCAAGATGTTCAAATGTTCATAAATGACCAGCATGGTCGAATAATAATAAGGCAGAACAGTTGAAACTGGAGCAGCAGCACGGCCAGGTGGACTGGGGACAGCAAGGAGTCATCATGTCAGGTAGTCCTGGGGCATGGTCCTACGGCTCAGGTCCTCCGAGAGAGAGAGAGAGAGAGAAAGAGAGAATTAGAGAATGCACACTTAGATTCACACAGGACACCGAATAGGACAGGAGAGGTACTCCAGATATAACAAACTGACCCTAGCCCCCCGACACATAAACTACTGCAGCATAAATACTGGAGGCTGAGACAGGAGGGGTCAGGAGACACTGTGGCCCCATCTGAGGACACCCCCAGACAGGGCCAAACAGGAAGGATATAACCCCACCCACTTTGCCAAAGCACAGCCCCCACACCACTAGAGGGATATCTTCAACCACCAACTTACCATCCTGAGACAAGGCTGAGTATAGCCCACAAAGATCTCCGCCATGGCACAACCCAAGGGGGGGCGCCAAACCCAGACAGGATGACCACATCAGTGAATCAACCCACTCAGGTGACGCACCCCTTCCAGGGACGGCATGAGAGAGCCCCAGTAAGCCAGTGACTCAGCCCCTGTAATAGGGTTAGAGGCAGAGAATCCCAGTGGGAAGAGGGGAATCGGCCAGGCAGAGACAGCAAGGGCGGTTCGTTGCTCCAGAGCCTTTCCGTTCACCTTCCCACTCCTGGGCCAGACTACAGTCAATCATATGACCCACTGAAGAGATAAGTCTTCAGTAAGGACTTAAAGGTTGAGACCGAGTTTGCGTCTCTGACATGGGTAGGCAGACCGTTCCATAAAAATGGAGCTCTATAGGAGAAAGCCCTGCCTCCAGCTGTTTGCTTAGAAATTCTAGGGACAATTAGGAGGCCTGCGTCTTGTGACCGTAGCGTACGTGTAGGTATGTACGGCAGGACCAAATCAGAGAGATAGGTAGGAGCAAGCCCATGTAATGCTTTGTAGGTTAGCAGTAAAACCTTGAAATCAGCCCTTGCTTTGACAGGAAGCCAGTGTAGAGAGGCTAGCACTGGAGTAATATGATCAAATTTTTTGGTTCTAGTCAGGATTCTAGCAGCCGTATTTAGCACCAAATGAAGTTTATTTAGTGCTTTATCCGGGTAGCCGGAAAGTAGAGCATTGCAGTAGTCTAACCTAGAAGTGACAAAAGCATGGATTCATTTTTCTGCATCACTTTTGGACAGAAGGTTTCTGATTTTTGCAATGTTACGTAGATGGAAAAAAGCTGTCCTTGAAATGGTCTTGATATGTTCTTCAAAAGAGAGATCAGGGTCCAGAGTAACGCCGAGGTCCTTCACAGTTTTATTTGAGACGACTGTACAACCATTAAGATTAATTGTCAGATTCAACAGAAGATCTCTTTGTTTCTTGGGACCTAGAACAAGCATCTCTGTTTTGTCCGAGTTTAAAAGTAGAAAGTTTGCAGCCATCCACTTCCTTATGTCTGAAACACATGCTTCTAGCAAGGGCAATTTTGGGGCTTCACCATGTTTCATTGAAATGTACAGCTGTGTGTCATCCGCATAGCAGTGAAAGTTAACATTATGTTTTCGAATAACATCCCCAAGAGGTAAAATATATAGTGAAAACAATAGTGGTCCCAAAACGGAACCTTGAGGAACACCGAAATTTACAGTTGATTTGTCAGAGGACAAACCATTCACAGAGACAAACTGATATCTTTCCGACAGATAAGATCTAAACCAGGCCAGAACTTGTCCGTGTAGACCAATTTGGGTTTCCAATCTCTCCAAAAGAATGTGGTGATCGATGGTATCAAAAGCAGCACTAAGGTCTAGGAGCACGAGGACAGATGCAGAGCCTCGGTCCGATGCCATTAAAATGTCATTTACCACCTTCACAAGTGCCGTCTCAGTGCTATGATGGGGTCTAAAACCAGACTGAAGCATTTCGTATACATTGTTTGTCTTCAGGAAGGCAGTAAGTTGCTACGCAACAGCCTTTTCTAACATTTTTGAGAGGAATGGAAGATTCGATATAGGCCTATTGTTTTTTATATTTTCTGGGTCAAGGTTTGGCTTTTTCAATAGAGGCTTTATTACTGCCACTTTTAGTGAGTTTGGTACACATCCGGTGGATAGAGAGCCGTTTATTATGTTCAACATAGGAGGGCCAAGCACAGGAAGCAGCTCTTTCAGTAGTTTAGTTGGAATAGGGTCCAGTATGCAGCTTGAAGGTTTAGAGGCCATGATTATTTTCATCATTGTGTCAAGAGATATAGTACTAAAACACTTGAGCGTCTCTCTTGATCCTAGGTCCTGGGAGAGTTGTGCAGACTCAGGACAACTGAGCTTTGAAGGAATACGCAGATTTAAAGAGGAGTCCGTAATTTGCTTTCTAATAATCATAATCTTTTCCTCAAAGAAGTTCATGAATTTATCACTGCTAAAGTGAAAGTCATCCTCTCTTGGGGAATGCTGCTTTTTAGTTAGCTTTGCGACAGTATCAAAAAGGAATTTCGGATTGTTCTTATTTTCCTCAATTAAGTTAGAAAAATAGGATGATCGAGCAGCAGTAAGGGCTCTTCGATACTGCACGGTACTGTCTTTCCAAGCTAGTCGGAAGACTTCCAGTTTGGTGTGGCGCCATTTCCGTTCCAATTTTCTGGAAGCTTGCTTCAGAGCTCGGGTATTTTCTGTGTACCAGGGAGCTAGTTTCTTATGAGAAATGTTTTTAGTTTTTAGGGGTGCAACTGCATCTAGGGTATTGCGCAAGGTTAAATTGAGTTCCTCAGTTAGGTGGTTAACTGATTTTTGTCCTCTGGCGTCCTTGGGTAGACAGAGGGAATCTGGAAGGACATCAAGGAATCTTTGTGTTGTCTGTGAATTTATAGCACGACTTTTGATGTTCCTTGGTTGGGGTCTGAGCAGATTATTTGTTGCAATTGCAAACGTAATGAAATAGTGGTCCGATAGTCTAGGATTATGAGGAAAAACATTAAGATCCACAACATTTATTCCATGGGACAAAACTAGATCCAGCGTATGACTGTGACAGTGAGTGGGTCCAGAGACATGTTGGACAAAACCCACTGAGTCGATGATGGCTCCGAAAGCCTTTTGGAGTGGGTCTGTGGACTTTTCCATGTGAATATTAAAGTCACCAAAGATTAGAATATTATCTGCTATGACTACAAGGTCCGATAGGAATTCAGGGAACTCAGTGAGGAACGCTGTATATGGCCCAGGAGGTCTGTAAACAGTAGCTATAAAAAGTGATTGAGTAGGCTGCATAGATTTCATGACTAGAAGCTCAAAAGACGAAAACGTCATTTTCTTTTTTGTAAATTGAAATTTGCTATCGTAAATGTTAGCAACACCTCCGCCTTTGCGGGATGCACGGGGGATATGTTCACTAGTGTAGCCAGGAGGTGAGGCCTCATTTAACACAGTAAATTCATCAGGCTTAAGCCATGTTTCAGTCAGGCCAATCACATCAAGATTATGGTCAGTGATTAGTTAATTGACTATAATTGCCTTTGAAGTAAGGGATCTAACATTAAGTAGCCCTATTTTGAGATGTGGGGTATCATGATCTCTTTCAATAATGACAGGAATGGAGGTGGTCTTTATCCTAGTGAGATTGCTAAGGCGAACACCGCCATGTTTAGTTTTGCCCAACCTAGGTCGAGGCACAGACACGGTCTCAATGGTGATAGCTGAGCTGACTACACTGACTGTGCTAGTGGCAGACTCCACTATGCTGGCAGGCTGGCTAACAGCCTGCTGCCTGGCCTGCACCCTATTTCATTGTGGAGCTAGAGGAGTTAGAGCCCTGTCTATGTTGGTAGATAAGATGAGAGCACCCCTCCAGCTAGGATGGAGTCCGTCACTCCTCAGCAGGTCAGGCTTGGTCCTGTTTGTGGGTGAGTCCCAGAAAGAGGGCCAATTATCTTCAAATTCTAACTTTTGGGAGGGGCAGAAAACAGTTTTCAACCAGCGATTGAGTTGTGAGACTCTGCTGTAGAGCTCATCACTCCCCCTAACTGGGAGGGGGCCAGAGACAATTACTCGATGCCGACACATCTTTCTAGCTGATTTACACGCAGAAGCTATGTTGCGCTTGGTGATCTCTGACTGTTTCATCCTAACATCGTTGGTGCCGACGTGGATAACAATATCTCTATACTCTCTACACTCGCCAGTTTTAGCTTTAGCCAGCACCATCTTCAGATTAGCCTTAACTTCGGTAGCCCTGCCCCCTGGTAAACAGTGTATGATCGCTGGATGATTCGTTTTAAGTCTAATACTGCGGGTAATGGAGTCACCAATGACTAGAGTTTTCAATTTGTCAGAGCTAATGGTGGGAAGCTTCGGCATCTCAGACCCTGTAACGAGAGGAGTAGAGACCAGAGAAGACTCGGCCTCTGACTCCGACTCGCTGCTTAATGGGGAAAACCGGTTGAAAGTTTCTGTCGGCTGAATGAGTGACACCGGTTGAGCATTCCTACAGCATTTCCTTCCAGAAACCGTGAGAAAGTTGTCCGGCTGCGGGGACTGTGCCAAGGGATTTATACTACTATCTGTACTTACTGGTGGCACAGACGCTGTTTCATCCTTTCCTACACTGAAATTACCCTTGCCTAACGATTGCGTCTGAAGCTGGGCTTGTAGCACAGCTATCCTCGCCGTAAGGCGAGTACAGCGACTGCAATTAGAAGGCATCATGTTAATGTTACTACTTAGCTTCGGCTGTTGGAGGTCCTGACGAATCGTGTCCAGATAAAGCGTCCGGAGTGAAAAAGTTGAGGGAAAAAAAATATATATATATATATAAACGGTAATTAAAAAGTAAAAACCGTAAAGTTGTCAGGTAGCAAAATAGCTAATATGATGACAACGCTGTAGGCTGTGTGTAGAGGTTAGCAGTTATGATATGAAGGTTTGGGTTGGAAAGTATATATTTTTTGCCTGGACACAGACAGCTGATGTGTTGTGCACTGAAGTCCACAAGCAAAGGGAAAATGTGAGAGGAGGAGAGCGTGTAGATGCGAGAAGGAATTATACAATTTTTTTATTAAAAAAAATATTTCACCTTTATTTAACCAGGTAGGCCAGTTGAGAACAAGTTCTCATTTACAACTGCGACCTGGCCAAGATAAAGCAAAGCAGTGCAACAAAAACAACAACAGAGTTACACATGGGATGAATAAACGTACAGTCAGTAACACAATAGAAAAATATATGTACAGTTTGTGCAAATGTAGTGACATTAGTGAGGTAAGGCAATAAATAGGCCACAGAGGCGAACTAATTACAATTTAGCATTAACACTGGAGTGATAGATGTGCAGATGATAATGTGCAAGTAGAGATACTGGGTTGCAAAAGAGCAAAAAAATAAATAACAATATGAGGTTGAGGTAGTTGGGTCTGCTATATACAGATGGGCTGTGTACAGGTACAGTGATCGGTAAGCTGCTCTGACAGCTGACGCTTAAAGTTAGTGAGGGAGATTTCCAGCTTCAGTGATTTTTGCAATTCGTTCCAGTCATTGGCAGCAGAGAACTGGAAGGAAAGGCGGCCAAAGGGGGTGTTGGCTTTGGGGATGACCAGTGAAATATACCTGCTCAAGCGTGTGCTAAGGGTGGGTGCTGCTATGGCAACCAGTTTGCTGAGATAAGGTGGGGCTTTACCTAACAAAGACTTATAGATGACCTGGTGCCTGTGGGTTTGGCGACAAATATGTCGCGAGGAACAGCCAACGAAAGAATACAGGTCGCAGTGGTGGGTAGTATATGGGGCTTTGTTGACAAAACGGATGGCATTGTGATAGACTTCATCCAATTTGCTGAGTGGAGTGTTGGAGGCTATTTTGTAAATGACATCGCCGAAGTCAAGGACCGGTAGGATAGTCAGTTTTACAAGGGTAAGTTTGGCAGCATGAGTGAAGGATCCTTTGTTTTGCGAAATAGGAAGCAGATTCTAGATTTAATTTTGGATTGGAGATGCTTAATGTGAGTCTGGAAGGAGAGTTTACAGTCTAACCAGATGCCTAGGTATTTATAGTTGTCCACATATTCTAAGTCAGAACTGTCCAGAGTAGTGATGCTAGGCAGGCGGGCGAGTGCAGGCAGCAATTGGTTGAAGAGCATGCATTTAGTTTTACGAGCATTTAAGAGCAGTTGGAGGCCACGGAAGGAGTGTTGTATGGCATTGAAGCTTGTTTGAAGGTTTGTTAACACAGTTTCCAAGGAAGGGCCAGATGTATACAGAATGGTGTCGTCAATGGTGTCATCAATGAGCAAAGTAATCATGCGGTTTGTATGTGGCTGCTATGAAAGTGAACTATGTTTGCTTGTGACCAGGGGTGTATTCATTCCAACGATTCTCTTGAAAAACATTTCTTAAAATGGAAACTAATGGAACGAAACAGAATCTCTCATTTGCAACTGTTGGAATAATTATTACATCCTAGATCAGCTAGATGCAGGCAAGTGTGTGCAAGGCGGTATTGAATGTGTCTGTGACCTTGACTACTCAAATGTATGCACCTACGTTGTAAACGTTGATTTCTAGGCTAGGATGTTGCAACCTCATGATGGGTATTGGGAAAATTTGAGTATCATGTAGTAGCTTAACCTATTGATGTTACATTGAGCTGAGTGAATGGAATATGAATGACAGTGATCCAATATGCTTGCTGTAATAGAAATAAGGCCATGCTCATTAAAAAAAAGAATTGTCCCTCATTGTCCATCCCTCATCTTAAAACGGCACCGACCGCCACTGATGGCTTCAGGACTGCAGATCCAGCCCAGGCAATTTTAGCAGGAGAAGCAGGTGTTGTGATGCATCGACGCATGAGGCCAGCGGTGCTATAGCGATGCAGATTAGCAGCCTCTGACTGGATGCTGGAGTGTGTGCCCCCTGACTCCCCTTGTGAAGCAGATCATTACAGTAGACACTAAACAGACTTGATAGTATCTTGGTGAGGGTAAGAGAGGTGAGGTCGATTTACACATACAAAGGTGCATAGGCTACTGTATTCTGTGCCCTGCCAGGTACACACAAAAACACAAGTATGCATTAGGCCAGGAGAGCTACAGCTGCCCTTGGCTGTATTACATTAGAGACATTAGACCTGTGCTCTAACAGTAAGTGAGTCTCCTGTGGCAATACCTCACACACTCAGCAGTGTGGTCACAACACAGCAAAGCAAACCACTGTAAGTGGGTTAAACCCCCGTTGGCCATTGCATTACAGCTCTCCTCTGAACCGGTCTCCCACTTATCATCCCGTTTATATCGGTCACCTAGATAACCCTAGCTCAACCCAGGCCACGATGGGGTCATGTGACTCCCCAGGTTTCAATATGACCTCATCATGACCAGGGAAGGGCAAAAATCTGAAAATGCTAATAGAAAATACCACAAAGATCATAATAAACTAAAAAAGCATATTTTTTATGTATTTAATTACAATACATGTATTTTGTATTTTGACATACAAAAATACATTTGCAAGTAGCCGGCCAAACAGCAACAACGTCTGCTAAATGGTCAAACGGTAAATGTGAAAATGCAGATACCAAAAGATACTTCAAGCTCTTAGTTGAATAGTCTGGGTAGCCATTTGACGAGATGTTCAGGAGTCTTATGGCTTGGGGGTAGATACCAGCAGAGCTGTTGTTGCCTACCCTTACCACCTGGAGGCGGCCCGTCAGGAAGTGTCTTCAGAGTTGGAGTGTGCTACTGGCTAAAAAACAAGAAAACGGTGCAGTCTGGTATGCTTTATGTAAGGACTTAGAAATGATTCATACATTTACTTTTAATCATGAAACTTGAGGGTGACTTTCTCTTGAGTCATTTTCTATTAAGGTATGTTTATTTTACTCAAGTATGACAATTGGGTACTTTTTCCACCACTGCAAAGGATGGGAGAAGGGAGGAGACAAGACGAGACTAGGCCAGAAACAATCTTATCAGCAGAAAATTGTGATCGACACACTGAATCAATGTGCCCTATCTCTGCCCAGTCCCTGCTCTGTGAATTACACTGTTCCAAAGGGTCCAGAGGTGTGTGTGTGTGTGTGTGTGTGTGTGTGTGTGTGTGTGTGTGTGTGTGTGTGTGTGTGTGTGTGTGTGTGTGTGTGTGTGTGTGAGAGTGTGTGTGTGTGTGTATGGCAGTGTTAAAGAGAGTGTGTGGACAAGGCGTGAGTCTCAAGAGACCTGCTGACAGTACAGGGTTTGTCTGGTGAAGACGCCTGCGCAGAAATACTCTCTCTCAGGACCCAGCGGTGCCAAACTCGACAGCCTCTCTCTCCCTCATTCCTCTCCCCTGCCTGTCCTTCATCCCTGTACACCCCTTCTACTGTTCCTCCCCTTCTCTTCCTCCACTCATCTGTTTTCCCTCTAGTCTATTATATCAGCTATCTGATTAGCTAATATTTTATCACAGATACAGTTCAAAGAATACTTATAAACTGGGTGGTTCGAGCCATGAATGCTGATTGGCTGACAGCCGTGGTATATCAGACTGTATACCGTAGGTATGACAAAGCATTTATTTGTATTACTCTAATTAGGTTGGTAACCAGGTTATAATAGCAATGAGGCACCTCGGGCTTTATGGTATATGGCCAATATACCAAGGCTAAGGGCTGTTCTTGGCACGACACAACGCGTAGCCACATACCACAGCCCCTCATGCCTTATTGCTTAAGTGTATCACAGTGGCAATATAGTCTAAAGTGTTATCTCATTGTTGCTGTAATGTAACGGTAGAACCATAGCGGTGTATCTCTGTGTATAAAACCATGTGTAATCAGCCCGGGAATTGTTACTCCATTCCATGTTTCACAGCTCAAGGAACCCTGGCAACCAAGGGATGACATGTAAAGATCTCACCTGGGTGAAAACAGTCTCCTCCTCTCATACTAGAGCCCAGCAGGCACACAGAGCGCTACTAGGCCCAGTCTCAGAGCGCTATACGGTAAGAAAGTGGCACTTCCTGGATCCTCGTTTTGTAGGCTAAGAACAAACCTCACATTTGCATCGTCAAAGTCATAAAAACATGGTCATTTAAGATACACTGTATATTAAAATGTATACGTGTTTCAGAGTGAATTTACCTACCATATGCCGGTATTAAACTAATTTGACGGCCAAGAAGAAGCACAATGCCGAAAAGTTCCAACCGTTTCATTAGAACTACACACATGAACTACAACTCCCACCAGCTGTATATCTCCCATAAGTAGACAGCTTGCCTTTTCAACAAAAAAACTATTTTTTTGCATGTTTAAAAAGTACTGGCTGGCAATGGTCAGTAAAAAAAAACATTGTAATCTAATTTACCGCCCTATGAGTCAGTCTAGCATGGGAACCATACTTGGGTCAGACTTGGGTGGGAGGGGAGGCAGTGATATTTCTAGCCTTAGCCAAAAGAAACCATTGCATGGACCCACATAAAAAAATACTTCAGTTTACTATAGAATACTAATGTACTTAATATAGAATTCTGTAGTAATGTCACGTTCTGACCTTTATTTCCTTTGTTTTGTCATTGTTTGGTATGGTCAGGGCGTGAGTTGGGGTGGGCAGTCTATGTTTGTTTTTCTATGATTTGGGTATTTCTATGTTTCGGCCTAGTATGGTTCTCAATCAGAGGCAGGTGTCATTAGTTGTCTCTGATTGAGAATCATATTTAGGTAGCCTGGGTTTCACTGTGTGTTTGTGGGTGATTGTTCCTGTCTCTGTGTTTGCACCAGATAGGACTGTTTAGGTTTTCACATTTCATTATTTTGTAGTTTATTTCATGTATAGTTTTTCCTTTATTAAACAAACATGAATCATCACAACGCTGCATTTTGGTCCGACTCTCCCTCACCTCAAGAGAACCGTTACAAGTAAACTGTAGTATACTGTAGAATACTATACTACACACTGTAGAATCTCTCGGTCATGTGTACAGTCGTGGCCAAAAGTTTTGAGAATTACACAAATATTAATTTTCACAAAGTCTGCTGCCTCAGTTTCTATGATGGCAATTTACGTATACTCCGGCATGTTATGAAGAGTGAACAAATTAATTGCAGAGTGCCACTTTGCCATGCAAATGAACTGAATCCCCAAAAAACATTTCCACTGCATTTCAACCCTGCCACAAAAGGACCAGCTGACATCATGTCAATGATTCTCTCGTTAACACAGGTATGAGTGTTGACGAGGACAAGGCTGGAGATTACTGATTGAGTTCGAACAACAGACTGGAAGCTTCAAAAGGAGGGTGGTGCTTGCAATTATTGTTCTTCCTCTGTCAACCATGGTTTCCTGCAAGGAAACATGTGCCGTGATCATTGCTTTGTACAAAAAGGGCTTCACAGGCAAGGATATTGCTGCCAGAAAGATTGCAACTAAATCAACCATTTATCGGATCATCAAGAACTTCAAGGAGAGCGGTTCAATTGTTGCGAAGAAGGCTTCAGGGCGCCCAAGAAAGTCCAGCAAGCGCCAGGACTGTCTCATAAAGTTGATTCAGCTGCGGGATCGGGGCACCACCCGTACAGAGCTTGCTCAGGAATGGCAGCAGGCAGGTGTCAAGAAGGGCAGCAAAGAAGCCACTTCTCTCCAGGAAAAACATCAGGGACAGACTGATATTCTGCAAAAGGTACAGGGATTGGACTGCTGAGGACTGGGGTAAAGTCATTTTCTCTGATGAATCACTTTTCCGATGTTTGGGGCATCCGGAAAAAAGCTTGTCCGGAGAAGACAAGGTGAGCGCTGCCATCAGTCCTGTGTCATGCCAACAGTAAATTATCCTGAGACCATTCATGTTTGGGGTTGCTTCTCAGCCAAGGGAGTGGGCTCACTCACAATTTTGTCTAAGAACACCATGAATAAAGAATGGTACCAACACATCCTCCGAGAACAACTTCTCCCAACCATCCAGGAACAGTTTGGTGACGAATAATTCCTTTTCCAGCATGATGGAGCACCTTGCCATAAGGCAAAAGTGATAACTAAGTGGCTCGGGGAACAAAACGTCGATATTTTGGGTCCATGGCCAGGAAACACCCCAGACCTTAATCCCATTGGGAACTTGTGGTCAATCCTCAAGAGGTGGGTGGACAAACAGAAACCCACAAATTCTGACAAACTCCAAGCATTGATAATGCAAGAATGGGCTGCCATCAGTCAGGATGTGGCCCAGAAGTTAATTGACATCATGCCAGGGCGGATTGCAGAGGTCTTGAAAAAGAAGGGTCAACACTGCAAATATTGACTCTTTGCATCAACTTCATGTATTGTCAATAAAAGCCTTTTGACACTTATGAAATGCTTGTAATTATACTTCAGTATTCCATAGTAACATCTGACAAAAATATCTAGAGACACTGAAGCAGCAAACTTTGGAAATTAATATTTGTGTCATTCTCAAAACTTTTGGCCACGACTGTAGTACTTCGTATTTAATTTTGTAGTATTCTGAAGAATAGTATAGTAAATACTTCAGCATTCTCTACAAAAGAATCTGTAGTAAATACTACATAAATATCTACAAAAACACAACAACAAAAATAACTATACGACAGTATTTAAATTTGCACTTTTCCCTCCACCATTTCCCAATGAGAAACCTACATGCCAAGTATAGGCCATTATTGTATTCCCTATGGTTATACAAAAAGAGCAGAAGCTATGAACTCTCCATTCAGAACCCAGTCCTACCTACCTACAGGTTATGGAACATTTGCTCTTTTAGTATTTCTCCTGTTGGCTTCCTGAAGAAGAAAGCCTCTACTTCAAGTGCGAAACATAAGAAAACAAAAACACTTTAGTAAATACTACAGTCATGTCCACAAAAACATGACATTAAATAATACAGTCATGTCCACAAAAACACTAGAATAGCAATGATCCAAGATTTACTACAGTAAATACTAGTCATGTCCACAAAAACACTACATGAAATACTACCGTCTCCAAAAACACTATATTCATTACTATAGTATATACTACTCTTTTTTTTATACTACATTATTTATACTATAGTATAAACGGACATACACCTAAGTCAGGTCTCCCTTGTAAAGGAGGTCTTCAGTCAGCAAAAACACTACAGTGGATACTATAGTATTCCTACCATAGTATACATTATAGTATTTTTTCATATGGGGAGATTAGCTATAACAGAGCTATTGGCAGGGGCAAGGGCACGTCAATTTACCCCAGCCAAGGAGCTCCAATGTGGGGCACAGTCACAACATATTCCCTTTGCCAGAGTCAGGGGATATGTAGTGTTCTGGGGTCAGGAAAGGTACGGGTAAGGGGATGGGGGTGGTTGTTGGGACTTACGTGGCCACCTGGTGCATGACTTTGGTGGAGGTGTCCTTTAGAGTGTCCTTCAGGTTATCCTTGAAGTTGCTGAAGAATTTGCCGGCTCCGCCCTTCACCATGTCCAGCAGGCCTCCGCCATAGTTTGCGTCCATATCTGGAGATGGAGGACCTTAAAATTAAGAATGAAAGGAGAAACACACAGAAACACACTGAAAATGTAGACGGAGACAGACAGAGACAGACAGAGACAGACAGACGGAAAGGAGACAGATGGAGACAGACATGTAGAGACACACTATTTGCAGTACAGCACAGACAAACAAATACAACAACATGGGCACAGAGACAACATACAACATATACAGTAACAAGCACACTACCTGGACTGATAAACTGTTAAAGTTAGAGAGCGAGAGAGAGAGAGAGAGAGAGAGAGAGAGCTGCAGTCAACTGTGGTACTGTGCTACTTCAAGAGAAAGCGCTCATCTTGGACCTCACCCAAGTCCTATGTCTGACTCAGCAACCTGGTCTAAGCACACTCCTCCCTTCCCCATCCCATCCATCTGTACAAAGCACATGGCACCGAGCTACCACAGCCGCTACCTCCACCACCACAACTATTACCACCACCACCACTACTATCACTACCACTACCACCACCACCACTACTATCACTAACACCACCACTACTACTATCACTACCACCACCACCACTACTATCACTACCACCACTACTACTATCACTACCACCACTACCACTACTACCACCACCACCACTACTACTATCACTACCACCACCACTACTACTATCACTACCGCCACCACTACTATCACTACCACCACTACTACCACCACTACTACTATCACTACCACCACTACTACCACCACCACTACTACTATCACTACCACCACCACCACCACCACTACTACTATCACTACCACCACCACTACTACTATCACTACCACCACCACTACTATCACTACCACCACCACTACTATCACTATCACCACTACTACCACCACCACTACTACTATCACTACCACAACTGCTATCACTACCACCACTACCACTACCACCACTACTACTATCACTACCACCACCACTACTACTATCACTACCACCACCACTACTACTATCACTACCACCACCACTACTACTACCACTACCGCCACCACTACTACTATCACTACCACCACCACTACTACTATCACTACCACCACCACTACTACCACTACTACCACCACCACTACTACTATCACTACCACCACTACCACTACTACCACCACCACTACTACTATCACTATTACCACCACTACTACTATCACTACCACCACCACTACTACTATCACTACCACCACCACTACTACCACTACTACCACCACCACTACTTCTATCACTACCACCACTACCACTACTACCACCACCACTACTACTATCACTATTACCACCACTACTACTATCACTACCACCACTACTACTATCACTACCACCAACACTACTACTATCACTACCACCACCACTACTACTATCACTACCACCACTACGAATACTACCACCACCACTACTACTTTCACTACCACCACCACTACTACTATCACTACCACCACTACTACTATCACTACCACCACCACTACTGCTATCACTACCACCACTACCACTACTATCACTACCACCACCACTACTATCACTAACACCACCACTACTATCACTAACACCACTACTACTATCACTAACACCACTACTACCACCACTACTATCACTACCACCACTACCACCACTACTATCACTACCACCACCACTACTACTATCACTACCACCACCACTACTACTATCACTACCACCACTACCACTACCATTATCACTACTTGCCAGCTCAGCCCTGCACTATGTCCGTCAGCAGAACTCCTCCATTGTTGGTGTACATATCTGGAGATGGAGGACATGGTCAGGTCTCCTTTATAAAAGAGGTCTCCTGATCTCGCTTGGATTTCCTTGACAAATAAAGGTTATTAAATAAAAATAAAAACTACCACCATCACTACTACCACTAATACAAGCCTCAGAGCATCAACACACATAGTGTTCCTCTATAGAAGGTCTTGGACAGTAGTTATTAAGTGCTGTAGCTCTATGGTCTTTACAGAGCAATATAAATCTAAGAGCTTATCGATCAAGCAAAGGAGAGCTTCAAGTGGGTGATTAAGCCTGAGCAGGGGCTCCATTCTGGCATCTAGGAGGCACCTGCGTGTGCACTGACTGCATTCCTTTGACTTGATTGCAACACATTTAATGGAGTCTCAGATCCATCATGATGGTAAAAGGGACATTTTGTGGGAATTCCTACTGAAATGGAGGGCTGTCTTTATGTCCTGATAAAAGTGTGTGTGTGTGGGGGTGGGGATAGTTGGGTGGGGAAAACAGCTTTACCATACCACATAAAGGCATCCACGCACGCAGACACACACAGTTAGAGTGAGAGTGAAAGCCAGCAAGCCTCTTTTCGAGACACAGGCACTTGAGACTGTCGACCGGATTCATTCAGCAATCTCATTGGGAAACGCCACTGCTAAATGAGAGAGATTGCTAACCTTCTCCTACACACTTATGATGCAGAAATATGTCTCTCCCTCTTCTCCTTCACTCTAAATTCAGACTGCCAACACTCCTAAGAGGCCTGGTATCTGACAGGCAGAATAATTTCCAATTCCACCTGAATATGCTTGTGTTTAAAGCCAAGTTGAGTAAACGCAGCATTCTATATCCTAAATGAAGGGCATGATCAAGTTCTAATTCCTAATTCTAAGGGTGTAATAGAATTCTAATTCTTAGTTCTAACGGTGTGTTCTAGTACTAGTTAAGCAAGACATGTGTCCGCGACATGGCTGGTTTTCCCTTTGTAATCCGTTATTGTCTCTAGACCCTGTCACATAGAGCTGAAGTCGGAAGTTTACATACACCTTAGCCAAATATATTTAAACTCAGATTTTCACAATTCCTGACATTTAATCCTATTAAATTCCCTGTCTTAGGTCAGTTAGGATCACCAATTATTTTAAGAATGTGAACTGTCAGAATAATAGTAGAGAATTATTTATTTCAGCTTTTATTTCTTTCATCACAATCCCAGAGGGTCAGAAGTTTACATACACTCAATTAGTATTTGGTAACATTGCCTTTAAATTGTTTGACTTGGGTCAAACATTTCGGGTAGCCTTCCACAAGCTTCCCACAATAAGTTTGGCCCATTCCTCCTGACAGAGCTGGTGTAACTGAGTCAGGTTTGTAGGCTTCCTTGCTCGCACACGCTTTTTCAGTTCTGCCCATAAATTTGATATAGGATTGAGGTCAGGGCTTTGTGATGGCCTCTCCAATACCTTTACTTTGTTGTCCTTAAGCCATTTTGCCACAACTTTGGAAGTATACTTGGGGTCATTGTCCATTTGGAAGACCCATTTGCAACCCCGCTTTAACTTCCTGACTGATGTCTTGTAATGTTGCTTCAATGTATCCACATAATTTTACTTTCTCATGATGCCATCTATTTTGTGAAGTGCACCAGTCCCTCCTGCAGCAAAGCCCTCCCACAACATGATGCTGCCACCCCCGTGCTTCACGGTTGGGATGGTGTTCTTTGGCTTGCAAGCCTCCCCCTTTTTCCTCCAAACATAACGATGGTCATTATGGCCAAACAGTTATTTTTTTGTTTCATCAGACCAGAGGACATTTCTCCAAAAAAGTACAATCTTTGTCCCCATGTGCAGTTGCAAACCGTAGTCTGGCTTTTCTTATGGCGGTTTTGGAGCAGTGGCTTCTTCCTTGCTTGGCCTTTCAGGTTATGCCGATTATAGGACTTATTTTACTGTGGATATAGATACTTTTGTACCTGTTTCCTCCAGCATCTTCACAAGGTCCTTTGCTGTTGTTCTGGGATTGATTTGCGCATTTCGCACCAAAGTACGTTAATCTCTAGGAGACAGAACGCGTCTCCTTCCTGAGCGGTATGACGGCTGCGTGTTTATACTTGCGTACAATTGTTTGTACAGATGAACGTGGTACCTTCAGGCATTTGGAAATTGCTCCCAAGGATCAACCAGACTTGTGGAGGTCTACCATTTTTTGGGCTGATTTTCTTTCGATTTTCCCATGATGCCAAGCAAAGAGGCACTGAGTTTGAAGGTAGGCCTTGAAATACATCCACAAGTACACCTCGAATTGACTCAAATTATGTCAATTAGCCTATCAGAAGCTTCTAAAGCCAGGACATTCTTTTCTGGATTTTTCCAAGATGTTTAAAGGCACAGTCAACTTAGTGTATGTAAACTTCTGACCCACTAGAATTGTGATACAGTGAATTCTAAGTGAAATAATCATTCGGTAAACAATTGTTGGGAAAATTATTTGTGTCATGCACAAAGTAGATGTCCTAACTGACTTGCCAAAACTATAGTTTGTTAACAAGAAATTTGTGGAGTGGTTGAAAAACGAGTTTTAATGGCTCCAACCTAAGTGTATGTAAACTTCCAACCTCAACTGTACGTCTATTTATGGTTTCTGGTTTGCGCAGGTTTTAACAGTCACAGTGCGAACAACATCCGCTATACACTTCCTGATGAACTCAGTCACCGTGTCCGTGTATATGTCAATGTTATTCTCAGAGGCTACCCGGAACATATCTCAGTCCGCGTGAATAAAACAATCTTGAAGCATGGATTCCATTTCATCCGACCAGAATAGACCTGAGCATGGTTACTTCCTGTTTGAGTTTCTGCCTTTAGGAAGGGAGGAGCAAAATGGAGTCGTGATCTGATTTTCCCCAGCTACAATAAATGCGGCCTCAAGTTCTGTGGTTTCCAGTTTGCATAAAGTCCAGTGTAGTTCCTTGAGGGCAGTTGTTGTATCGGATTGAGGGGGAATATACACGGCTGCGACTATTACCAAAGATAATTATCTTGGGAGGTAACATGTTTGGCATTTTATTGTAAGGTATTCTAGCTTGGGTGAACAAAAAGACTTGAGTTTCTGTATGTTATCACAATCACACCATGAGTAGTTCATCATGAAAGATACACCACCGTCTTTCTTCTTCCCGGAGAGTTCTTTACTCCTGTCTACGCAATGTACTGAGAACCCAGCTGGCTGTATAGACAGAGACAGTATATCCCGAGAGAGCCATGATTTGGTGAAACAGAGTATGTTACAGTCCCTGATGTATCTCTGGAAGGAGTTCCTCTGCCTGAGCTCGTCTATTTTATTGTCCAGAGACTGAACATTAGCAAGTAATATCCTCGGAAGCGGTGGATGGTGTGCACGTTTCCTGAGTCAGACTAGAAGTGCATTCCGAATACCTCTTCTCCGCCGGCAGCATCTTGGAGCAGCCTCTGGGATAAGTTTAGTTGCCCTCGGGGTACGAACAAAGGATCCAATTCGGGAAAGTCGTATTCCTGGTCATAATGCTGGTGAGTTACCGCTGCTCTGATATCCAAGATTTATTTCCGTCTGTATGTAATTACACAAAAAACATTGTGGGCTAATAATGTAAGATATAACACACAAAAAAACTAAATACTGCAAAGTTGCTTAGGAGCTAGAAGAGCTTCCATGTCTGTCGGCACCATCTTACATTGAGCAGGTAGCATTCTCCTGTTATCCACCAAAACCAGATTAGTCGGTCGGACTGCCAGATGGTGAAGCGTGAGTCATCACTCCAGAGAATGCGTTTCCACTGCTCCAGAGTCCAATGGCGGCAAGCCATTACACCACTCCAGCCGATGCTTGGCATTGCGCATGGTGATCTTAGGCTTGTGTGCGGCAGCTCGGCCATGGAAACCCATTTCATTAAGCTCCCGACGAAGCTGACGTTGCTTCCATAGGCAGTTTGGAACTCGGTAGTGAGTATTGCAACCGAGGACAGATGAGTTTCACACACTACGTGTTGCAGCACTCGGCGGTCCCATTCTGTGAGCATGTTTGGCCTATTACTTCGCCAGACAATTCTGTGCTTTCACATTTGCAGCAACAGTTTGGGGAAGGTCCTTTCCTGTTTCAGCATGACAATGCCCCCATGCACAAAGCGAAGCCCACACAAAAATGGTTTGTCAAGGCCAGTGTGGAAGAACTTGACTGGCCAGCACAGAGCTCTGACCTCAACCCCATCGAACACCTTTTGGATGAATTGCAACACCGACTGCGAGCCAGGTCTAATCGCCCAACATCAGTGCCCGACCTCACTAATGCTTTTGTGGCTGAATGAAAGCAAGTACCCGCAGCAATGTTCCAACATCTAGTGGAAAGCCTTCCTAGAAGAGTGGAGGCTGTTATAGCAGCAAAGGGGGGACCAACTCCATATTAATGCCCGACTTTGGAATGATGTGTTTGACAAGCTGGTGTCCACATACTCCATTTTCAACTGTTCTGCCTGCGGCTATGGAATCCTGACCTGTTCACAGGACATGCTACCTGTCCCAGACCTCCTGTTTTCAACTCTCTAGAGACAGCAGGAGCGGTAGAGATACTCTTAATGATCGGCTATGAAAAGCCAACTGACATTTACTCCTTGGCCATGTTCTGTTATAATCTCCACCCGGCACAGCCAGAAGAGGACTGGCCACCCCTCATAGCCTGGTTCCTCCCTAGGTTTCTTCTTAGGTTTTGGCCTTTCAAGGGAGTTTTTCCTAGCCACCGTGCTTTTACACCTGCATTGCTTGCTGTTTGGGGTTTTAGGCTGGGTTTCTGTACAGCACTTTGAGATATCAGCTGATGTAAGAAGGGCAATATAAATACATTTGATTTGATTTGATTTTGGTAATGTAGTGTAATTATAAAATGAGTGAAATACTTTTCCTTAGATTTTTTAAAATTAAATATGTTAAAAGCAGCTTTTCTGTGTTGGAATGGTGTGGGCATACCCCAACAACAGAATGGTGTGGGCATACCCCAACAACAGAATGGTGTGGGCATACCCCAACAACAGAATGGTGTGGGCATACCCCAACAACAGAATGGTGTGGGCATACCCCAACAACAGAATGGTGTGGGCATACCCCAACAACAGAATGGTGTGGGCATAACCCAACAACAAAAATATCCATGCGAGTAGACTGCTGATTGGCCAGCTCAGGCAATGAGGCAGGATATATGCAAGAAATAGCAAACATTTTTGAAACAGTCTATTTGAGACACAAGTTTGTAGGTTTTTTTAAAGTGTTTTTTCTCCAACTTATGCGCTGGCCACAAATACGAGTCAAGAACATTATTTGGGTATGAGTTAACAGAATATGAACTTTTAAAAATGAAGTTTTCACTGGACAGTTGCTTTAAGACTCATTGTACTTCTTGAACATTACTTAGCATCTTCCTTCAGACTATTTAACCAGTCAGCTTGTCCCTCTTTTAATGCTAGAGGAACACTTCAAAGCCTCCTCCACAGCCATCCCTTAGAGTTGGTTACTGCTCTCTGAACCCCGACCAAAACGCCCCCCTCTCACTCTCCTCCTGTTCATCCTTCCATCCTCCCTGCTCCAGTCAGGCACCTTTGATGTGAGAGAAAGGCCCAGTCAGAGAGCCGCTGGCCCAGAAAGAGACTTGGCCCCGGTCAGAAAGATCAATACAGACATAGTCTCAATGTGCCTCTCTCCTTCAACAGTCCCAACCTTCATCCTTTATACCTTCTATCCGGTGCAGGGTGAATGAGACAGACAGACAGACAGACAGACAGACAGACAGACAGACAGACAGACAGACAGACAGACAGACAGACAGACAGACAGACAGACAGACAGACAGACAGACAGACAGACAGACAGACAGACAGACAGACAGACAGACAGACAGACAGACAGACAGACAGACAGACAGACAGACAGACAGACAGACAGACAGACAGACAGACAGACAGACAGACAGACAGACAGACAGACAGACAGACAGACAGACAGACAGACAGACAGACAGACAGACAGACAGACAGACAGACAGACAGACAGACAGACAGACAGACAGACAGACAGACAGACAGACAGACAGACAGACAGACAGACAGACAGACAGACAGACAGACAGACAGACAGACAGACAGACAGACAGACAGACAGACAGACAGACAGACAGACAGACAGACAGACAGACAGACAGACAGACAGACAGACAGACAGACAGACAGACAGACAGACAGACAGACAGACAGACAGACAGACAGACAGACAGACAGACAGACAGACAGACAGACAGACAGACAGACAGACAGACAGACAGACAGACAGACAGACAGACAGACAGACAGACAGACAGACAGACAGACAGACAGACAGACAGACAGACAGACAGACAGACAGACAGACAGACAGACAGACAGACAGACAGACAGACAGACAGACAGACAGACAGACAGACAGACAGACAGACAGACAGACAGACAGACAGACAGACAGACAGACAGACAGACAGACAGACAGACAGACAGACAGACAGACAGACAGACAGACAGACAGACAGACAGACAGACAGACAGACAGACAGACAGACAGACAGACCTGTGTACTGCAGTAGTGACATATGGGTCTCTATTGTGGGTCAAACAGGAACAGGAACTTTCCCAACAAACAGGCTCTAAGCTCTTCATTATAGATGCTGCTGATAAGACAAGAGTCTATGATTAATCTGTCTGGAAGGGACAGGCAGCTTGGCATCACTACTCACTATGTGGGAGATACACACCCACCAAACATGATTGATATAGCAGCAGATATGCACAATACAAAAACTATATTTTGCAATTTGTTTCATTAGTCCATTGTTGTCAGTAATCAAGTTTCCAAGATATGTAACTTTCAAAATACAGAAATCATCCCTGTATGATGTACAATTTTCCTTTAAGACTTAAATATTTACAGAGGACTGAAGTGACGTCATCCAGCCATCTATTATTCACTTAATGTCAATAAAACAGCTCTAATGTAAGAGCGCTGCCCTGGAGTTGGGGAGATGGGAAGTTTGCATTTCCAATGGGAAATTTCTCACATAATATACATTTTCTGATGCTAAGCTGATGGTGCGCTGATGGTGCCTGGTGGTCTCACCAATCCCTTTCAAACACACTGGAGATTTACAGTGCATAGACCAGGGGTAGGTAACCCCGGTCCTGGAGTGCCGCATCACCTGGAAGACCAGGTGTGCTGAATTTAGGCAATCACTGAACTGATCAATTAGCTCAGTTGGTCAGATGTGGTGCCTAGTTGGAACAAAATCCTGCATCACCTGCAGCTCTCCACGAAGAGCGTTACCTACCCCTTACCTACCCCTTACGTAGACTCTGCTATGTGGGAAGACAATGGGAAAACCTCCAATGCAGTCTCAGACCCTAACCACTAACCAAACCCCTACTACTTAGCTGCAACATGTCTATCCACCTGTCTCTGTGTCTGCCTCTGTGTCAGTTGGTCAGTCAGTCGTTCAGTGTGCTGGCTTGCCTGCCAAACACGACTGACCAGATGGAGATGGGAGTCTGCAGAGCTCTGATGTTTACTGAGCTACACTGCACAGACACACAGAGAAGCAGAGGGAGCAGGAGATACAGACCACATACAGCCAGCCAGCCAGCACAGGCAGACTCACCTGACACTCAGCCATCTCAGAGGTCTATGTCCCCCTCTCCCTCCTCCCTTCTCTCTCCTCTCCCCTCCCCTCCACATCGTACACTTCCCCTCAGCTCAGATAGATCCAGTACCTAAGGCCAGGTCTTTCAGTGCACTGCAGTGAGCTGTGGATATATCCAACCTGTTCTCAGAGCATTTTGTATTATTCTGTACATAAATCTGAGACACTCCATTAGGTATATGCCACATTTGATATGGTTTCATAAGACAGATTGTTACTTAAGGCAAAAACAAAAGGAGGGTGGGCGTATAACGCAAATGTTTAGCAACCCAAAGGTTGAGAGTTCGTATTTCATCATGGACAACTTAGCATTTGAGCTATTTAGCAACTTTTCAACTACTTACTATTTTCTTGCTACTTTGCAACTACTTAGCATGTTAGCTAACTCTTCCCCTAACTTTAACCCTTTTAGCTAACCCTTCCCCTAATCCTAACTTTAACCTAACTCCTAAACCTAACCCTAACCCCAAGCCTAGCTAATATTAGCGAGCTAGCTAATGTTACACACCTAGCCACCTAGCTAAAATTCGTAACATGTGATTCGTTTTTGCAAATTCATAAAATATTTTACATTTTGCAAATTCGTAACAAATCATACGAAATGGGTGAAGGACTTACACAAATGAATACATACCAGACGAAACGTGATATATCATACTCAATGAAGTGTCTCAGATTTACAGTGGCAAGAAAAAGTATGTGAACCCTTTGGAATTATCTGGATTTCTGCATAAATTGGTCATCAAATTTGATCTGATCTTCATCTAAGTCACAACAATAGACAAACATAGTGTGCTTTAACTAATAACACACAAATTATTGTATTTTTCTTGTCTATATTGAATAAATCATTTAAAAATTCACAGTGTAGGTTGGGCAAAGTATGTGAACCCCCTAGGCTAATGACTTCTCCAAAAGCTAATTGGAGTCAGGAGTCAGCTAACCTGGAGTCCAATCAATGACACGAGATTGAAGATGTTGGTTAGAGCTGCCTTTCCCTATAAGAAAACACTCACAAAATGTGAGTTTGCTATTCACAAGAAGCATTGCCTGATGTGAACCATGCCTCAAACAAAAGAGATCTCAGAAGACCTAAGATTAAGAATTGTTGACTTGCATAAAGCTGGAAAGAGTTAAAAAAGTATCTCTAAAAGCCTTGATGTTCATCAGTCCATGATAAGACCAATTGTCCATAAATGGAGAAAGTTCAGCACTGTTGCTACTGTCCCTAGAAGTGGCCATCCTGCAAAGATGACTGCAAGAGCAATGCGCAGAATGCTCAATGAGGTTAAGAAGAATCCTAGAGTGTCAGCTAAAGACTTACAGAAATCTCTGGAACATGCTAACATCTCTGTTGACGAGTCTACGATAAGTAAAACACTAAACAAGAATGATGTTCATGGGAGGACACCACGGAAGAAGCCACTGCTGTCCAAAAAAAATATTGCTGCACGTCTGAAGTTTGCAAAAGTGCACCTGGATGTTCCACATACTGGCAAAATATTCTGTGGACAGATGAAACTAGTTGTTTGGAAGGAACACACAACACTATGTGTGGAGAAAAAAAGCCTCATCCCAACTGTAAAGTATAGTGGAGGGAGCATCATGGTTTGGGCCTGCTTTTCTGCCTCAGGGCCTGGACAGCTTGCTATCATCGACGGAAAAATGAATTCCCAAGTTTATCAAGACATTTTGCAGGGGAATGTAAGGCTATCTGTCCGCGATGTGTCAGTGTGCATTGCGCCCGGCCCGCCACAGGAGTCGATAGAGCGCAATGGGACAATGACAACCTGGCCAGCCAAACCCGGACGGCGATGGGCCAATTGTGCGCCGCCTCATGGGTCTCCCAGTCGCAGCAGGCTGCGACACAGCCTGGGATCAAACCAGGATCTGTAGTGATGCAGTGCCTTAGACCGCTGCGCCACCCGGGAGGCCCACAAATAAATGTATTGGAAATGTTGTTAATTCCAAGATAGCTAAACCGTTGTCTTAAACTCAGGGCAGTGAGAGAAAGCTCATGAAAGCAATTGAACATGTTGAATTGACTCACAAACTTTCTCTGAAAGTTTCAGTACGGATTATTTTAAACCCAAGAACATGTTTAGAACAGTAATCTCAGTAAGAAATATGCTAACATGATTGCCATTGCTAGCTAGATAGCTAAAACGGTTGCCTAGCAACAAACATCTTAAGAAGATTTGTAAGAAGATATTTGGGAAGTTCATTCAATCTTAAGATAGAGGAGGGCAATTGAGGAATTGCACTTAAACTATGTACTACTACATAGTACTACTACATATTGCACTTGTACTATGTACTACTATGGACTATGTAGATGGTCTAATCATAATGTGTGCATGTTCTATTACATCAATTTAAGTTTTATTAAAATATTGGTAGCTTAATAAAAGACTGTAACATGAGATCACTGCTATGATGAGATCAGCTCTACTCACACAAAATAAAAATGAAAGCAGAACAATATAGGCTACAATATAAGGAGACACCCTTATTACATGATGCAATGCGTGGAAACACTAAGACAGAAATGTCTAGATAATATATTTTAACCTATTTACACTGATCTTATTCAAATTAAATATATTTCAGGGAGTATCACACAGCGACAGGCGTGTTCTGCGTCGCATACAACAGATCAGCATTATCCCCAGCTTGGCCTTGCCTGCTGCGCGTGAGCTACACCGCCTCCCATGGTGAGCCACCGCTTACCTGAGCTGTCCATGGTGCTGCAGTCGTTCTCCCGCAGTGGGCCTGCCTTCGGTCCTCCTAGGTTTGCTGCTGATACCAAGCCGATTCCGCTGCGTCTCCCTCCTCCGTTATTGAAGCCTCCGCTGCTATCGACCAACTGTAAAGATTCATAGCCATCATAACTGCATGGCTTTTTCTTATAGCCACCAAGTAGGCTCATCTCATGAGCACTGCGCCGTGGATTTGAGAATTACATTTTAAAAAAGACAAAAACAGCTAATGAATGGCGTGAATGCACATATTCTGGACGATAAATCTCAGATATATTCTTAGAAATAATCCACCAGATATGTGTTAGTAGTTCCAGCACCGTGTCTCCCTGATTTATTTTCTCCGGGATATCAAGAGCAGGACGCTGTCATCAGGTCCGTATTCACTACACCGAACATCCACGGTTGCTCTGGCTGCCAGTCCCGGTTGAGTTAATGGGTCCTTTCCGGCTTTATGCTGGCTCCAAGCCAATCCTGACAATACCATGCCGGCAGTAGGTGACTAAATGATCGCCTGATTCATCGTTATTTATTTACAAAGCAGGAATATTTGTCAGAAAATATACATTGATGATGAATAGGCTGTTGTGATGATAGCCCACTGGATATCCTACACAGGATTCTATACGAAAATATTCACATATTTATTTCTAATAACGTATTTTCACAGGCTACAGTAGTTAACAAGATATCTTCATAACTAATTATAAGGGTTAAATTAACAATACAAACCACTTAAGAATTGCACTGTTGGTTAGAGCCTGTAAGTAAGCATTTCACTGTAAGGTCTAAACCAGTTGTATTCAGCGCACATGACAAATAAACTTTGTTTTGATATGATTTCAGTTTCTTATAATCTACATAGGCGACAGTCTCCATTGCTAAGGGGCTTTAATTCGACCCATGTATGGGCCAGCTGGAGGCTATACAGTATAGCACCTCCACAGGAGGATAATAAAGAAATTAAAGTGGTGAAGTATTTTAGTCAGCACTGTAGGACAGCATAGTTATTTATCAGGGAGGGGGAGCACTTCAGTCAGTTGATAACTAAAGATCTCGACTCTTCCCCCAGCCCCAGGCGATCCCCCCCAGCCCTCACAAAAAGAGATTCCACAAATGGCACCATATTGCCCATAGACCTCTGGTCAAAATGGCCAATGGTAAAAAGCAGTGGTGTAAAGTACTTAACAAAAATACTTGAAAGTATCACTAGTCCTTTTTTTTGGTATGATTACTTTACTATTTATATTTGTTGACAACTTTTACTTTTACTTCACTACATTCCTAAAGAAAATATGTACCTTTTACTCCATATATTTTCCCTGATACCCAAATGTACTCGTTACATTTCGAATGCTCAGCCAGGACAGCAATGTCGTCCAATTCACACACCTATCAATCATTCCTACTGCCTCTGATCTGGCGGACTCACTAAACACAAATACTGCGTTTGTAAATGATGTCTGTGTTGGAATGTGTGCCTTGCTGCCGTAAATAAAAAAAACAAGAACATTATGCCATCTGCTTTGCTTAATATAATAATTTTTGATGCATAGCATTAAGTTGAACTTTTTACTTGTACTCAAGTATAACAAGTTAGTACTTTTTCCATCACTGTACTTTAAGGAGAAGTTTACCCAAAATCCAGAAACTCCCAAGTGATTCCATACATTGAAACTAGTTCAGGGGAGTTTGCCATCTTTCCCCCTTCTCTCCTACTGTAGTGCTGTACTGAAACAGATGCAGAAATGGGTCACGTGACTCGTGACATTGCTGAATGCAGGCCTCACTCTGCTCCGTTACCAGTGAATACCTGATTCAGAAATCTGCGAAGTGGGGACAAATTCATTGTTTTATTGAAAGCATAGGAACTGCACGTTAGGCCCTTATTCACAGATGCAAGTTTTTTTCAGAGGTGAAGACATTGTTACACATTAGTTATATAAATAAACAACAAGTTATAACTATGTCTGATGACTAAATACTCGCGAGTGATGAAGAAAACTACTTGAGGGGCGCTGATGGTCTCGTCAAACCGTATTGTTTGGAGTGTGAGTATGCAGACGAAGAATTTAGGCAAAGTGAGCTTCAGATGGCCGCAGCCCCTCTAGACACCGAAGCTGCAGCAGTAGCTGGACCACAGCCCCAACCCATCCCCAGGATCAACACAGACCGGTAGTAGCTGGACCACAGCCCCAACCCATCCCCAGGATCAACACAGACTGGTGCTGCAGCAGTAGCTGGACCACAGCCCCAACCCATCCCCGGGATCAACACAGACCGGTAGTAGCTGGACCACAGCCCCAACCCATCCCCAGGATCAACACAGACTGGTGCTGCAGCAGTAGCTGGACCACAGCCCCAACCCATCCCCAGGATCAACACAGACTGGTGCTGCAGCAGTAGCTGGACCACAGCCCCAACCCATCCCCAGGATCTACACAGGCTGGTGCTGCAGTTGTGGCAATTGTGCTTCAATGCTGCAAATTATGTTTGTGCTGCAGAGATTTCAAATTTGTGAAATATGAGAATTCAAATTCCTACAAAAATGGAGGAACGTAATGATGATGAGGAGCAGTTAGTTTGCTTTTGCGACCAAGGGGATTTTGCAGCCCTATTGATCCCATGTTCCAAAAAAATGATTTGGAGATGCATCCCTGTTTCACCTGGGTCAAATGGACAGTTATCTAACGAGTAAGTGGCAACTTTACTTTATTGAATGATCGCTTATGATCAACCTCTATGAACGGGACTGTTAGTGGGTTTATGTTTTCATATTAGTCTGAAACACTATATATCCTATGTTCATTTATCACAATGTTTTGGGAGTATTCTATTCTGCAAATAAAGGTGACACAATATCTATTGTCTCTCAACCCCAGCTGTTATAAATATATAGGGAGCATATGCTAACCTGTAGAGCACCTATGCCTCTATGTCTACATTATATGATGCAATGGTACTAACACAATAAGAACACTGCAAACTTCATGAGTCAGACTGGGCTACATACCTCCGCGCCTTTGTTTTGTCGCTTTCTCTTCTCAAACACGTATTTGTATTTTGGCACTGCTCCAGATCCAGTCCATGGACATACAGTAGAAACAGCTGTATTTTAGCAGTCGGCTATATAAAATAATTATCATAAATAAATCTAAAATGTTTTAGGTGGAAAAGTACACATTTTGTGACTCAAAACATATAGTACTTCTGACCAAAATAGCTAATTTGGCCATGTGCTTTCAATAAAAAAACGATTTTGTCCATACTTTGCTGATTTCTGAATCATGAATTCACTGGCAAAGGAGGAAAGCGAGGCCTGCATCCAGCAATGTCACGAGTTATGTGACCTGCTTTTGCACCGGTTTCAGTACAGCGCTACAGGGAGAGAGGGCAAGCTCCACTGAACTAGTTTCAATGTATGGAATCACTTGGGAGTTTCTGGATTTTGGGTAAACTTATCCTTTAAGTACATTTAAAACCAGATACTTTTAGACTTTTACTCAAGTAGTATTTTACTGGGGGACTTTCACTTTTACTTGAGTTATTTTCTATTAAAAGGTATCTTTCCTTTTACTCAAGTATAATAAATGGGTGCTTTTTCTACCACTGGTCAAAAGTATTACACTATATAGGGAATGGTGTGCTATTTGGAACGCACACCAAGACAGCTACTTGGTGTTCTGCAGCATGCTTCCTTCCTTGGCCCAGTTCCCTGGCAACTAAAGGGCTGAATGGTTTCTCAAAGCTGAACCCGGGCCTGGGAAACCCTTTACAACAGGAGCCCTGGACTGAAAGCACAGCAGGCAAGGGAATGTCCAAAAGGAGAAATGATTCCAGACGTAACCGGATGCAAAGTGCCGCTCTATTGTAGGATTTAGTTTCCTCTGACAGCTAACCTCCCAACATCAGACATTTAGCCCAGATGCACTACTACTCCTGCAGTCAGTCTCCAATACAAATGGTTACACTCCTCACTCGCTGAGAGGACTGGACTTGGGCATCAAAAGCAATGTAATGTCCTGGCATTGACCTTTTGACCACTATTTTATGTCTATGGTCACAGAACTGTGTGATGCAAGAAGGGATCACTTGGATGATGAGAGTGCCCACTGTACTGTATTTGGGATCCAAGTTCGAAAAGCCGAAAAAAAATCACACTACAATGACAACTACACTTCCACATAATCCAGAATAATGGACAGATAAGCGAATATGAACAAACAGGGAGAGATTATCGTAAACCTGCTACATAAAAAACAAATGACATCCATTAAAAGAATCTATCTCTATAGCCCAGCCTACTACTACCTTTATTAACTTACTATATAGGTTTAAATGCCACATTGCATTCCTTTACAGGAGAGGTTTAAGCACAGTGGGTTAAGGAAGTTGTAGTTTAACAAAGATCTTGTGATGTTTTATAAGACCTTCGCCTCATAAACAGATGTTTATTTCACTCTTCCAGTTATGCCTCTTCAAAAACTGCTATACTTCATGATTTTTAAGACGTATGGATATTGAGGACAACAATAGGCTACTTGAATCCAGCCCAGCCATACAGCCATTATCTTCACTAAACTGACTGACCTAAAATAATATTTTCTGCTTGAATCGGTGGATTTGCCATCATATTTAATGGTGGACAGTGGATTAATGATTATCCCTACAGGTTAAAGCTTTATTGACCTGTAAAATCTGCTGGCTAGGGTTAGGGTTCACTGGCAGACAGTAGCCTAAATTACTTGATCTGTGTGTAGCCTATTGTCCATGCAGCTGTCTTTACATTTTGAACTAAATAGATTCTTGCTTAGCCTAATGAAGAATCTCTAAACATCTTTCCAATCATCATCAAAGGAATCATGATGGAATGAAAATAAAACATAGTATTGCTATATAGCACAACCCACTGGGCACAGAAGTCAATTCGATGTCTATTCCACTTCATTTCGTTGAAATGTATGCATAAGAGAAATATGCTCTTAAAAGGGTTAAAAATCAAGTTAAGCCTTCATGTGGTTATTTGCTCTTAATTAGCCTATAGGCAAGTAATATCAATACACCATATTAATAAGCTATTACACTAACACCTGCACTGAAAAATGTTGTCCTGAATGTATCTAGTTTCGATAATATAATGTAGTCGTCAGTATTAACGGTTTTACTAGTCTGGTGTGAAACGGAAACCACGCATCTCATCATGTGACACCACCGTGCGGCATAGGACAGGAGGCGGCACGACACTGCCACCATATGAAACCAGAACTGGCCATCGCTTCAGCACCTGAATCATGCAAGGGATTTCCCTACAATTTTTTCCTCAGCAAAACCCATTCCCTTTGAAATCTGAGCTAAATAATTAATTTAAGAATGATAGCAAATAATTAGTAGAATATTTAGTTGGTTTCTCTATATTGTCGTCGTCTTCTTCAACCTGCCCCTCCACTGCCAGTAAACGCGTATTCAGCAACATGAATCATCCACGGCATAGCCAGCTTTTCTTTTACTTAGCATATAGTTTTCCATTTTAATGAGTCAGTGACTTTAAAAACTATGAGAATCATTAGCTAAGCACATATTACATATTTTAGGGTTTCCCCCCATTTAAAATAGTGAGTCATTAATAATCTCAGATCATGCCTAAAAATCCCCCGGTCATATTTGTCATTCAGTGCGCTTGGTTGTTTAGGCCACGGCGGTTTCACCATTCATATGAGTGCATGTTTTTGGCTCATAATTATTAGAAAATGCATTAAAAAAAGCTTAAAGCGGCAACAGGAAAAGGTATGTAACGTCATACAGAGTCTGAACGCACAGGGCTGTTTTCCCATCGTTACGCATTTCCTCGCCTAAAGATAGGCCTGTAACCTGACAAAACACCTGCACGGAATAGAACCAAACATCATCGATGCTATGGGATATTCAAATGTCTAATATTATGGTAAAAACGCAGATAGACTTCTACTGATTGCCAAACCATGATATGCAGAATATCTTTATGCGGATCTAGCCAACATAATTCCTGGGGCAGAGAAGATAATCATTATGTAATGTTCAAATCTAATCGGGGAGAAACACATGACGACGATGCTACTCCGAAACAATAATTTCAGTGTCATTTGAAACAAAATTTATCTGGTTTAAAACGAATTATGCAAAAAAAAAAATGTATAAAAAAATACAGCCCGTTTCGCATACCTTTCAGAGCGCTCGCTGTCATTATTTCTGGAACGCGGACGTCCTCAGCCCCTGAGATCCGCGCGGGGACCCCAGCTGCGCTCTGAGAAATGCCAACCTTTTTGTCATTCGATTTGTCATTCACTGCCAGAGCAGTCAAAGGTCAAACGACCGATACTTCCTTCTGTACCTCAACCTGTAAGTGGTGGCGGTGCACGGGCGACGTGTATAATGTCAGCTCCTGCGGTTGGCTAAAATTACAATTACTAATGACTACGACATCATCATATGATCATCTTATATTTAACGTGAGCTTCACTGAAACGAATCCCGCGACCTCAATTCGCTGATCTAACAACAATATGAAGCCTATCCATGTGAGCCCAAGTGTTCCGGATGTCACATAGATCCATATACTGGAAAAATGCGCAGATTAGCGCCTCAGAATGCTGACTACACAGCGCATCACATTTTTCCGTAGCCTACTAATAAAACATAGGCAAGCAAAATCTGAGTAGGGATTTGGGGACTGGATAGATGGAAATTAAAATGAACTCACATGTGCTGACATTTACATGAGACTGCCATGCTGACCACACCACTTGTTATGTGCCCAATCGTTGAAAAATAAATGTACACATACATGTTATTCAATCATTGCATCCACACTGCTTGCGCGTGTCAAGGAGAGTCTGCATAGCTAGGCACTAAAATATACTTGATTATATTTGTGACTTGGCCGCTGCAAGCCCTGCCTTTCCCATCTCCTCCACGTGATGGAAGCAGTCTCCAAAATAAAATTTGATTTGATTTGATTGTTTTTTAGCAGCATATACCCACTGGGTGACTGAAAGGTGAACTGAGGTCCACACTCCAGTCAAGTTGGTGGTGGTAATGCAACCTAAAGTTGGTTGCCAACCACCATATAAAGTCATAAGAAGAAGCCTAACGGAGGAGAGATTACTAGAAACGAATTTGGTTTACACTCTTATCTGTGGATTAATTGTCAGAGTAGAGGACCTTGTGAATTTCAGGTAAAATAAGGGAGGGGTGCTGTAACGGTCACATTATACTTCATTAGAATGCATGGTGGACTGGATTCATACAGATGCTGCATCACCACAGTATGCCTATAGAGTTCTATGATAGCATATATAATATGTTAGCAATGGCGTTCCCACTCACCACTCACAGTAGAAACCCATCAGTCTTCTATACAGTGCCTTCATAAAGTAGTCACATGCCTCGAGTGGCGCAGCAGTCTAAGGCACTGCATCACAGTGCTTGAGGTGTCACTACAGACCTGGGTTCGATCCCAGGCTACGTTGCGACCTTGAGAACCTATGAGGTGGCACACAATTGCTAATCCCCCTCATGCTTGAGGCATCACTACAGACCTGGGTTTGATCCCAGGCTGTATCTTGAGATCGGGAGACCCATGAGGCACAATTGGCCCAGTGTCGTCAGGGATAGGGGAGGGTTTGACCAACCCTGACGACGCCTTGTCCCATTGTACTCTAGCATCTCCTTGTGGTGGGCCGGGTGCACCTTGTCCCATTGTACTCTAGCATCTCCTTGTGGTGGGCCGGGTGCACCTTGTCCCATTGTACTCTAGCATCTCCTTGTGGTGGGCTGGGTGCACCTTGTCCCATTGTACTCTAGCATCTCCTTGTGGTGGGCCGGGTGCATGCATGCTGACTTCAGTCGCCAGTTGTACTGTGTTTCTTCTGGCTGACTTCTGGGTTAAGTGGGCAGTGCAGGGTTCTGGGTATGCTTGTAATCTTTAAGGACTGACAAGGTTTTCGGGAACAGAATGGATGTAAAAATACTTCCACTGCAGAGTATTTTGTGTAAATTTAATCCCACTTTGTAACACAACAAAATGTGGGAAATGTCAAGGGATGTGAATACATTCTGTAGCACATACAAATACTATTCAGAGAATGCAACTGAAACTGAATGTAGCTTTGAATGGTAGACATTTAGTTTCTACTGTAAGCATATTCATAGTAGGCATGGTGCCTGGAACTGGTGTTTGACCTTGAGAAGTCAAAGACCTGAAAGGAAATTGTGAGAAAATATGTTTATTTTCCTTGGAATATGCCAGAGTTTGGACAGCAACATGACTTCTGGACAGAAAACATTCAGTGTGTGGTGGTGGGGTAATACACAGTGTATGAAAACATGACTTCTGGACAGTGTGTGGTGGTGGGGTAATACACAGTGTATGAAAAGCTTTCCTCATCACTCATTCACCATAATGGGCTTGTCATACTCATACTGGCCCAATTACAGTTTACACCAGCGACTGTTTGCATATTGTGTTATTGAAATCTAACAGGGAGACACATCCTCCCACAAATACTGTCCAACCACACTGACCCCTTTTCTGATACAGCCATTCAGACGTATTACACGTTCCATTGGTTAAAACACTCTTTGGTCCCTTTTAATTCAGTTATAGACCAATTCATGAGAATCATTTTACATTGTTTAGTCTTATAAGGTTATATTTGGTATAACGAAAATCAACAAAACAGTTTTAAATTGAACACAAAAACATATTAATGTAATCCAACTTTGATAAAGATTAACATCTTAATCTGACGGAACTCTAAAAGTAAACCACATTATAGGGTGTGCTGTTTAGAAGAAAACAATAGTCTTTTCAGTTTAAATGAAAGAAAAATTAGATTTCAACAGTTAGTTAATTACAAGTGCGAATTGATATACATGTGTGAATTAGAAATGTATTTTTGAGATACCTTCGGAGAGTAAGGTCATGGCCAGGGTCTGCCATTATCAACAGCAACCATGGAGCAATCAGGGTTAAGTGCCTTGCTCAAGGGCACATCAACAGATATTTCACTGTTTTGGCTCAGAGACTCGAACAAGCAACCTTTCGGTTACTGGCCCAACGCGCTAACCGCTAGGCTATCTATGTAAGAGTAATAAGAATGTAAGAGGCAAAGGTGCATGAAGATGGAGGAATTCAGGTATGACTTCATTGCTTTAGCGCTACTCACAGAGTTGTTCAACTATGGTGCCGTAATATACAGTGCACTGCGTTACACAAAACAAGAGTAATGCAGAACACTCTATAATACGGCGAAAAAAGCTAATTAGGCGTTTGCGGTAAGTACATTGGGGCCACCATCTTTATGCATGTCCGGCTATTAAAGGCATACTTAGGGTTGCACAACTCAGGCTCTCAAGTTCTGCAGTCCTGCTGATTTCCATTTCTCCCTGGGGCTTCATACTTATTATCTGGAGAGGGGAAATCAGTCTCTGGTTAACAGGTAAGGATGAAAACCGTACACTGTAGCCCTTGAGGACTGAAGGTGTGGCCCCCTGATTTATAGTTGAAGTCGAAAGTTTACATACACCTTAGCCAAATACATTTAAACTCAGTTTTTCACAATTCCTAACATTTAATCCTAGTAAAAATTCCCTGTCATAGGTCAGTTAAGATCACAACTTTATTTTATGAATGTGAAATGTCAGAATAATAGTAGAGAGAATGATTTATTTCAGCTTTTATTCCTTTCATCACATTCCCAGTGGGTCAGAAGTTTACATACACTCAATTAGTATTTGGTAGCATTGCCTTTAAAAGGTTTAACTTGGGTCAAACGATTCGGGTAGCCTTCCACAAGCTTCCCACTATAAATTGGGTGAATTTTGGCTCATTCCTCCTGACAGAGCTGCTGTAACTGAGTCAGGTTTGAAAGTCTCCTTGCTCGAACAGGCTTTTTCAGTTCTGCCCATACATTTTCTAAAGGATTGAGGTCAGGGACTTGTGATGGCCTCTCCAATACCTTGACTTTTTGCGACCCATTTGCGACCAAGATTTAACTTCCTGACTGATGTCTTGAGATGTTGCTTCAATATATGGGATGGTGTTCTTCATCCTCCAAACATAACGATGGTCATTATGGCCAAACAGTTCTATTTTTGTTTCATCAGACCAGAGGGCATTTCTTCAAAAAGTACAATCTTTATCCCCACGTGCAGTTGCAAACCGTAGTCTGGCTTTTTGTGGGCGGTTTTGGAGCAGTGGCTTCTTCCTTGCTGAGCGGCCTTTCAGGTTATGTCGATATAGGACTTGTTTTACTGTGGATATAAATACTTTTGTACCTGTTTCCTCCAGAATCTTCACAAGTTCTTTTGCTGTTGTTCTGGGATTGATTTGCACTTTTCGCACCAAAGTACGTTCATCTCTAGGAGATAGAAAGCGTCTCCTTCCTGAGCGGTATGACAGCTGCGTGGTCCCATGGTGGTTATACTTGCGTACTATTGTTTGTACAGATGAATGTGGTACCTTCAGGCATTTGGAAATTGCTCCCAAGGATGAACCAAACTTGTGGAGGTCTTCAATTTTTTTTCTGAGGTCTTGTCAAGCAAAGAGGCACTGAGTTTGAAGGTAGGCCTTGAAATACATCTACAGGTACACCTCCAATTGACTCAAATGATGTCAATTCGCCTATCAGAAGCTTCTAAAGCCATGACATCATTTTCTGGATTTTCCCAAGATGTTTAAAGGCACAGTTAACTTAGTGTATGTAAACTTCTGACCCACCTGAATTGTGATACAGTGAATTATAAGTTAGATAATCTGTCTGTAAATGATTGTTGGAAATATTACTTGTGTCATGCACAAAGTAGATGTCCTAACCGACTTGCCAAAACTATAGTTTGTTAACAAGAAATTGTGGGGTGGTTGAAAAACAAGTTTTAATGGCTCCAACCTAAGTGTATGTAAACTTTTGACTTCACCTGTATGTAGTGCATACGATTGTATTTGCAGACATGTTTTGGTAGCAACTGCCAAGCTAAAGAGGCTCCTAACAGCTCATGTGCATGGCCTGCACTCCTACTGTGTCACCTCTGCTCTGCTCAGGGCATTGGGATGTGCTGTGTGTCCATCTCAGGTCTGCTAAGGATCTTAGTGCTGAGAAGAGAGTTGATGTAAGGCCAGATCCTGTCGGTCTCTGTGCCAGAAAACGTGTGCAGGATGCCCTTTGACCTGGGGAGGAGAATAAGGTCACACTTTAGATGTATCGTTGCATTGATACCATGTAGCTTAAACACATTATATTGTAGTAACATGATAATAATATTGAAACTAAATTGTAATTACTATGTAACTGATCAGTTATGTACTTTATCTGAAATGTCCATGTAAGAATATAAAGTATGGCCAAAAACGTTAAATAAGCAATGGTGAGAGAGTACGAAGGTGGGTACAGTATTTCTGACCATGGACATTAATAATAAACTGACTACACAAGATTAGACTAGACTTTACAGGGCAAGCTATTTACACAGTGCTTTTAAAAATGTGTCAGTGATGTGAAGAGTGGACGTACTTGTACAGGTCTATGACTGGCTTGGCCACGTCCTTGTAGTGCCTCAGTCTGGCCACTAGGGCCTCTGGTTGGTCATTATCATGCTGGATCAGAGGCTCTCCGCTGAGGTCATCCCTGCCCTGGAGGGATGACACAACACAGAGAGATTCTTACAGCAATGGCGTAAACTCATGAAAACTGTACACAGAGAGTTATCTTGAACCCCCCACATTCAAATTATCCAAAGATTGTACTGATCATAAACAAATACAAGATAATCTGGTACCCTATTCTCACAGCCTTCTGTAGAAACCATTGCTTAGTGCTGGGTTCTGGGAGGAACAGACAGACTAACCAGAAGTCTAAACATGTGTAAAGGTGAGAAAATGGTGACAAACTGGTGATTAAAAGGAGAGAATCACTACATTACGGACCTGTACGCGTGGAGGGTTGAATCCCATGTTGTAGACCCTGCCGCTGGCTGGGTGGATCCAGCGGTCACTCAGCCGGTCCTTCAGGGTCTCATAAGGGATGTTGAGGCTGATGACCAGGTCCAGATCACAGGTACTGTTCAGAGCCTTGGCCTGGGCTAGGGTACAGGGAAACCCTGAGGGAGAGAAGAGAGGGATGAGGGCGACTGTGGGGAGGGTGCGAGTTTGTATGTGTGTGTCTGTCATGTCTCCCCATCAAGTCTTGTTTACAAGTGTGTGTGTGTGTGTGTGTGTGTGTGTGTGTGTGTGTGTGTGTGTGGTGTGTATATATGTGTGTGTGGTCTTACCATCCATCAGCCAGCTGTGGCGAGTCATCTCCTCCAGCCTGGGCAGTAAGAGCCGTGTCATCACATGGTCCGGCACCATCAGACCCCTCTCTATGTAGGTCTTAGCAAGAACACCAGCCTCTGTGGAGAGAGGGAGGGAGGGGAGAGAGGATGTAGAAGAAAATAAGATGATGATGATGGCAACCATACCTGATATGTAAAACACATGAATACATTTTGAAAGAATTCTGATATGAGAGCTGGACTTTAGGCTAGAGGCAGGGGGGCAGAGCAAACCAATCTAGGAATACCATTTATGGCTTTAAAGTAATTGTCCAGTGTTTCCAGATTTCTTTGAAATATGACCTATAATTACTTACAATATGAGTGAAATATTTTTCCTCCAAAGAATTGTAATTAATTATGTTAAAAAGCAACTTTTCTGTTTTGGAATCATGTGGGCGTATACTGGTCATTAAAAATATTCATGCGAGTAGACCGCTGATTGGCCAGGGGACTCCCTAAAACCACACCATTTCAATACATCTATAATTGGAAGTGACTTTTCGTAGTAAGTTAGGAGAGCATTTTCGCTAACCTAACCTTAACCCTTTTCCTAACCTTGAACTAATTCTCCTAACCTGTTACATTAAGCTGATCCTCTTCAGGAGAATGAGATCATACTTTGAGGAAATAGCAAGCATTTTTTAAACAGTCTGTTTGAGATACAAGGTTGTGTTTTTTAAGTGTATTTTCCTCCAATTTATGCTTTGGCCACAAATATAAGTATAGGACGACTCAACAAAATTATTTGGGTATGAGTTAACAGAATATTAACTTTTAAAAATGACATTTTCACTGGACAGTTACACAACACCTAAGCGATTACCCATTCACCCTGCTTTCTTTTCCTGCTTTTCCCCCTGCTTTAGTCACAGCAGTCAGTCACGTAACTTGCATCTAAGACGGATCTCCAGACAAAACTACAGTCTCTAAACTACAGTCTTCAATAATTGATTAATGTCATTGAATGACCGACTGACCAATCTGGATCACGACAATGTTGTTACAGTGGCAACAATAGAAGTACATAAAGTCAAAGCATACTATTGTTGTGTCCACAGAATTAAACGGAACATCTCTATGGTTTTTCTATGGTTCAATACAGAGTATGACGTGTTTATACAAGTGCTACTATAGGCCTATGTACTGTAAATAATTCCAGTATAGTAAATTTGGAAACTGGGTTTAGTTTAGTAAGGCATGGCCTTAAAGCAGTACTGACAACTGTAATTACAAGTATACACATGTGTTTTGGGTTTGCCCTGAATGCATCACATTTCATTTGTGGGCTAAAGAGCTGGGCACACGTTCTGATTAAAATAGGCTCCATTTAATGGACTCAGAGAAGTCAAATCAGAGAATTTACAAACATCACTCAATATAATTTAGGAGGTATTCTGATGCAGCATTGTTATAACAGCAAGGTAATTAGGAGATGAACATTATAACAGCAGTTCAACATCTTAAACACACTATAACAGGTTTTTACTTGCCACAGCCTTACACAAAGTAAACTCTTTATAGCTGGGATTTTAAAAAAAAACCTTTAATATGTGTATTTTAATGTGGACAATTCCGTAGGTTTGCCATCTCTTCTAACTTGAACTATTGTTTTAGTGGCTTGGATGATAGGAGTTTCCTGATTTGAGAAATGCTCCACTGTTATTGGATACAGTCTGGCATGGTCCCAACATGGAAGCCACTCTCTTCACTTCGCCTGAACTTGGGCCTCTGCTGGTGTTACAATATTATTGGAGTTTACAGAAGTGAAAGCTCCGACAACAGGTTTAGGCTGTTGGGGGTGAAGGTTTAGATGTGGCAAATGAAATGTGTGTGTGTATATATATATATATTATATATGTGTGTGTATATAATTATATATATATATATTTTTTTTTTAAATGTGTGTTTGTATATATTATAAATGTGTATGTATATGTATATATATATATATATATATATATATATATATATATATATATATATATATATATATAAGAAAACATAGAAAAATAATACATTAAACATTGATTGTTGAATTGTAAATGATAAGTAGATGGTGAGTAACTTATCAAGAGGCCAACCTGTATTTGCAGCTATATTCTCCCGAAGGAAGTCGCCACTGGACAAGTGTTTGAGTCCAAAGCTCTGCGCAATTCTTTCAGATATGGTCCCCTTCCCAGAACCTGGTGGACCCATGATCACAGCTCGGAACAGTTTGGCCATTATCCACTATAGCCTGAGACACCACAGACTGTATCTGTATCTGGAGGAGACAAAAGAAAAGCACAACATACTTTTTGCAATCATTGAAACATTGATAAGCATATTTCAATGTTGCCCATGGTGTGCACTGTGCAACTTATCATCAAAGTCTGTGCACAGAGACGTTCTGTTCCTTTCTGTTCCTTTGAGTGAACAGGAACATAGTTATTAAAGTGCATTATAATAGTTTCATTTAACATAGTTATTGAAGTGCATTATAATAGTTTCATTTAACATAGTTATTAAAGTGCATTATAATAGTTTCATTTAACATAGTTATTGAAGTGTATTGCAGGAGCAAACAATTTCTTTCCATATTGGTTACTTACGATTAATAAAGGCTAAAGAAAAACGAAACTTGCAGTTTGCAAGGTTGATAAAGAGCCTCATTCATCCTATCAGCGAGAGAAATTGAACTTCCTAGATTTATTTTCGTACAGATGTCGGATTTAAACTATGGAGAAAAACAACAGGGCAACAGTCACGCATAATGAGAGATACCTCGCGGATGCCTACAATCACTCCTCACCTCCGATTTCTGCGTGTGTCCTGCAAAAGTATGCGTTATAAAGCACGTCGTTCACGCAGACCAAGTCAGATTTTTTTCCTGTTTTCAAAGGACAGTATGTTGCCTGCGTCTTTAAGAAAGGGATTCTCTCTGCGAATGGATGGAGGAGCTGACACAACGCCCTATTTCTCAGCACCGCCCCGACACATCATCCAGAAAAAATGTGCGCAGGATCTATTGGTAATGCTTAGGAATCTGGTACCTGTAGTTTTCTATTGTGCGGGAGACATGAGGAATTCATTGTAGCAACCATATGTAAATCTATGGCTGAGACATGAGGACTAGAAGAGTATAGAATATAACGGATTAGAATAATAGAACCTGGATCGTCTGCACGACTGCAGATCACTTTAGCTCACTGACCTAAAGTCTACAGGCATCCGTTTATGCAGCTATCACAAGTATATAGATCTACGGTAAGGTCATCAATCATGCATAGACCTAGTTTGTGTGACCCACCTCTACTTGGTCAATACACTATTACACACTATTAGGTTAAAGGATCACTGCGTTGCCAGAAAGTTTACTTTACTGTATGAAAGGCCAACTTCGTGCATTGATGTTCCATTAGAATGCAATTAAAGCTATTCAGAACTATTTGGGAGTAATATTTATTGGCACGTCTCCAGAGGGGAGAGTAGAGAGGGGGTAGGATCTTGATCATGTCTGCTTAATGAATGGTATAAATCCGAATTAATGTTTCCAGTCATGTGTAACACAACTATTGACAAAACACTGTGAATCCCAAAATGGACACAATTGTTGACAGCAACAGTCAATACAGCTCGCGCGCAACGGTAATTCTCGCATTTCGGGTGTCCCTCTGAAACATTGGCCATCACACATTACTAGCTTAATCCTAGATCTGTTTGTGCTTTCGCCTACTCCATTGTCATTGTCAAGCCAAACATGACAATTTCATACGGAGATGGCAAGAAAACAGAAACAGACTGGCACCCAGGCTACATACCATTACGCGCAGAGACGCTGTCATTCCGCGCAACATTTGCAGACCAAGGAATGTAGCCTACTTGTTGCGAACCAGACGGCGGCGTCAGTGTCCTAAAGCTGTCAAATGCTGCGCATGCACAGCCTATTGTTGTCTTCAGTCAATGGAACCTGCCTAATCCATCAGACGAAAATACATTGGAAGATTATACATTTACTCACTAGCTGTTTTTTTTTGTCACATGGTTGAGAGATTTCAATAACAACAAAAAATGGCGACAATCACGTTGTTCTATGTGGGTCTTGCTGCGTCATAAAAAAAAATTGAAACATGGGAATGAAACGCGCAAAATGCAAGTAAGTAAGTCTAATATGTCAGATATTGTACTGCAAGTAAATATAAAAAGATAATTGCTAATGTTAATTTGGACTACATAGTACTTGTTTTTAACTAGAAAGGGGTGTGTGTAGGCTGGGCGTTAGCGTTAGCGTTTGCTGCACATTAATACGACTCAATAGAAAAGAAAGCATTGCTGTTTGACATGGTCTTCTTATTGAATATCAAAGTTATTATGGCAATTTATGTATTTTCAAATTTGTCAAATGATAGACAGCCTATTTACAAAGGTTTTTAAATAACCTTACTCTTGTTTTATTTAGGCTATATAAACAGCAACAAGCAATTGAAATGTGTTGATTGCATTCGATTTTCTTATAATAGTGATCATATGTTTTGAAAGAAAGTACGTTTATTTAATATGATGGTGGGCTCTTCACGATTATTGAAGGGTCTGATATGGCTATTATAAGAAGTACAGTCTATCTATGGTAAGTTTTGTAGCTAGGCTATTTACATTTTTACAATTGAATTATGCAACCAATGTTATGTGTTTTGCTCGATTCAACTGTTCTCTCAACATTGCGCAGCTTTTTATTTTTTAAATAATTGCTGGCAAGTGCTCGTGCAATCCTGTGATATCAAACAGAACCAGCTAATCGAGTTGTTTACATGAAGCGGAGGGCGGACAGAGCTAGGGAGGAGTCTCTGCGATCAGACTACGCGACTGGACTGCTGGAGAGGCTTCGCGCGCTGAGGGCGGAGCCCCAAGAAATCATAACAAGTCTTACGTCAGCTCTGTGGTATAAATTATGCAGTTCAAACACTGTACTGGGTAAAACAGTGCTGGCGTCGACCAATTAACACGGTGTTATACCTGTAAAAAGACATGTTCAAACAAGTTTAGGAAAAAGATGATACACTACAGCTGTTACACATGTATGATATTGGGATTACATTCATATGAGGTGAGAGACATCGTACTCATGGTAGTAAAATACCTTTCTAGAATTATGTAATGACTGTATTGAATTCATAGCACATGCAGAATTATCTCTTGTGAATAATTACAAAGATTTGCAGGTTTTGTTAAATGCAGTTCCCTGTGTAACCTATAGTATAGAGAAGCCTGTTTACATTACTTCTGCATGCGAATGTGTTCTCATTCATGTAATTCGAGACTGTGGAAAACACGAGTACAAACATGATTTATGGTTTTAGCATATTTTCATAATCTCCAAAGGCACCCCCACCTGCCGACCCTATATTATACAGCGTCTTCTCATTCTCCTGTCCCCCCTATTTATAGCATGGTTCCATCTGCAATAAAACAGTGTGACTGACTGTGGGGTATTATTGTTGCTCTGGACTCCCAGTGCTGTGTGTGTCTTTGACCCTGGCCTGGTATTATGAAGACGGATGGCATTCTGACACCTTGGCAGGGCGTTTGGTTGCACTGCCACCACCACTGCTGATGCTGTACCTTCACTGTGCTGCAACTCAGACTGACTGGGCCCCTGGCTCTTGGCTCATGTCTCCTGTCTGCTAAATCTGACATCCAGGCTGCCCTGGTTCAGTTATCACTGTGCTGATGCTGTCCATTTTAAAGGTACAGTACTGTGATAACTGAAGGATGGCTGCCATCTTGACACACCTGACCCACTGACTATGTGATGATGGATGGATGGAGGGAGGGAACTGGTGCTGCAGTGAAGGAAAAAGGAGGAACTTTTGTGTCTCTGAAATAATTACATATGGGATATTACAATGTTGTGTCTCTGACTTACATTTTTTTAAACTACATACAAATATTTGGATAATTAGAAAATGTATGATTATAGCCTAAATGTTTTTATTTTATTTGACTAAAATTTGTGTATGATGTATTATGTCATAAGTTGAAAGTGAACAAATTCTTCTTTTATAGCATTTGAGTCATTCATGTTTTTCATTAAATGCAAATAAATCAGAAAGAAACTGAAAATAATATGTAGTCATGTTATTTATAATACTCAAGTGTGGGGCCACGACAGTAATTTAATTACATTTCCAGAAATAAAATGCAATTATTAAAGACATTGTAGCCTGTGATGTTTTGTGTGAAATTATTGATAATTAAAGATATAAAATATCTAAAATAAAAACATCACATTTTCAAATTGATGAATAACTCTGATTAGATTTCTATATAATAAATAATACAAACACATTTGTAAAAGTTAATAATACATTTTTGGTATGATTGTATAATAGAAATAACAACATATAAGTAAAGGTATTTACATAAGCCTCCTGTTTGACACATGTCCTTAGAATGTTAGCAATACAGGAAGTCAATGCGGAAATCCCCTCACAGACAAACAAAAGGTCACATCACATCTTTCACCCTCACTCTGGCCCCTCCCTCCTTATCCCCTCTCTCTTACCCCTCCCTTTCTCTGTCTCTGCCCCCACCCTCCTCTCTATCCCGCTCGCTCTCCTTTCTCTGTCTCTGCCCCCACCCTCCTCTCTATCCCGCTCGCTCTCCTTTCTCTGCCCATACATGTTTTTCCACTCACTCACCACAACAGATATCAATCCACACGGTTCAGTTTAACTGGACAGATCAACGTTTTAAATGGTTTTGAGGATTAAAAAAAGGTTCCCGAATCACCCTAATCACACAATATAACTTTGGAGATATGGCAATCAGTGGAAAATCAATTCTGGTAAATAATAAAACCACTGACAGAGAAATTTGGAAACAAAGAACTGTAGTTAAAAGTCGACTTCTGTTTCACATGCCTATTTTGAAAATCAATGTTTTATTTTCTCCTATAGCTGTGAGAATGTAGTGGTTTGCTAACGGTGACCTGTGGTTTTTGCTTTTCGTTCACTACACTGTAATGGCATTCCCTTGCCTTTCAGTTTACTGGAGACCCCGAGGATATCTGTGAACCTGGAAGTTCCAGCTGAAGCTATAACAAATCATCATTCACACTTACAGCACCACAGTCTCATAATGACTACTTTATAAGCACTTCTGTGATTGACACTTTTGGGACTGTTACATATGAATGGTTCTATTAATCATATAGAATGTATTTAAAAAAAATTGTAAGCATGTATCACATACTTACTAGCCTACATACCTGTATACAGTATTTTTAAAAGTTAGTTTTAATATGGTAGGTTTGTAATACATTTGGCCTACACCTTGCACTTTCATATTGTGTCAGTGACGACAACATTCTTGGGAAATTTCTGCCCACGGTTCCTGGGAAACGAACACATTTGTAACACATCAGATATGGGACGGGAAGTCCCTCTCCTACAGACAGACTGGACCATCTTAAAAGACCTGGCTCTCTATTTCCTCCCACCTAACTACGAGGATGTCAGTTTCCATTTGACAGTTGGCCTCCTTTTTGGACTACGTGCCAATACTGTAAATAAGAAATGTTGATGATCATATTTTGAAATATGATCAGATGGGGAAAGAAATGGAGGAGCATAATTCCCTATTACATCTCAATTGCAACAGAAAAAGCCCTTTCCCATCTTTTGAACAGAGAAAGGGTTATTAATTAAAGATGTAAATCATTTATGAAGATGGTCAGAAACAAACACAATTGTGACTGGGGTGTTCCTCACCAAGGACAATCAATGTTTCCTGTAACCCACAACTGATGGATTTTTGACATGCAAATCTAAGTGATATTACTGTAACAGTTAGAAGGAATTGATTTTTCCATGTGTTGCAAATTATATAATGAAATGCTTTTAGAGTCTCGGTGCATTTGTATTGAGCTATACCAGACACTGAGTGCCTGTTAAAGAGGCAAGATATATCTACTGTATATATATATTTTTGGGTATCGAATCCACATTAGACTAATGTATGCATCAAATCAAATCAAAGTTTATTGGTCACGTCCACAGTTTTGCAGGTCCTAGCATTAGCTAGGAATACAACAACAATACACACATAATCCAACAGTTCAATTAAGACACATTAGAAGGAGCAATGTCAGAGTCCGGAATATAAATACATTTATAAACTGGATGGTTCGAGCCCTGAATGCTGATTGGCTGACAGCCGTGGTATATCAGGGCGGCAGGTAGCCTAGTGGTTAGAGTGTTGGGCCTGTAACCGAAAGGTTGCTAGGTCGAATCCCCAAGCTGACAAAGGTAAAAGTTGGTCCTTCTGCCCTCGAACAAGGCAGTTAACCCACTGTTCCAAGACTGTCATTGTAAAATAAGAATTTGTTCTTAACTGACTTGTCTAGTTAAATAAATATCAGACTGTATACCACGCATATGACAATTTTTTTTTTTTTACTGCTCTAATTACAATGGTAACCAGTTTATAATAGCAGCAAGGCCCCTCAGGGGTTTGTTGTGTATGGCCAATATACCACGGCTAAGGGATGTATAAATGAACTCTGCATTGCGTAGTGCCAAAGAATAGCCTTTAGCCGTGGTATATTGGCCCTATACCACCTTATTGCTTAAATGTATGTATGTAAATGGTGTGTATAGACAGTATGGACAGTATATGAATAGAAAAGTTATGTACAGCAGTAGCTATATAAGATGAGCCATGACTAGAATACAGTATATACATATCAAGTGGATAAAAGAGTAAACATTATTAAAGTGACCAGTGTTCAATGACTATGTACATAGGGCAGCAGTCTCTGAGGTGCAGGGCAGAGTACCGGGTGGTAGCCGGTAGTGACAGTGTCTAAGGTTCAGGGCAGGGTACTGTGCATGGTGTATTACATGAGTAATATACATAGAACATTACTATGCAAATAACTCCCAAAAGCCTACATGGCAACAGAAATTGTGACATTTATAATAACCTCACACCCTTTTGTGTGGATTTTAAGACCCATGAAAGATGAGGGAGGGTTTTATTATCTCCACACACACACACACACACACACACACACACACACACACACACACACACACACACACACACTTCAATGGATGTGAGTTGCTTCAGTTTACTGCTCCCCCAGTCTAGGGTTAACAACATATATGACAGTGTCTGTGGGCTAAAGGATCACTTGACTGAAGGAGTAATGCACCAATCAGAATGCGTGAAGCTGAGCATGATGCACTATTTTCGGGAATAGGGACGATACTTGACAGGAAGGGTTAGCTAGAAAGATTATGTATGTGCTTTCGACCAGAAAGGAAAGAAACTCGTCGGGCAAAAACAAATTCGTTTGGAATATTGACATGACTAAGGATATTGTCTTGTCAAGATCAACTCAGTCTTTATAGTTTCACAACGGATAATTATATTCTGGATCTACGAACAGAACGATACGGAAGTAAACTTGCCATCTGGCTAGCTTGCTAACGGCTAGGTGAGTAAAAACACATACAATCTGTTTTAAATTGATATTGAGTAAAATACCGGCCATCAAGCCGCTGATATTCTTTTAACTAGAATCGTTATTAGATTCACACCTGCTTATTGCGGGCTGTTACAAATGCACTGGATCTCATAGTTGAGGAACCCTCAACTCCGTTCTCTTGTATCGAGGAGGAGTTGAGTTTTGATGACTGGTCGCGGGATTTACAAGCAACAATATTGAGTCACTGTCAGTCGATTCTTGTACAGATGTCAATTCTGAAAACGCTTAACTGTACCTGTTTGTCCTGTACAACTGCGGTCCTTCCGCGGGGTACTGACATTCATACTCCCAATAAAAACTTTTAGCGAATACAACCACGGACTTTAGCTCGTTACTCGTACAACGTAAACTGAGATTCAGTTGAGTCTGTGCTATCCGGCATCCTTGGGAGGTCTCTACCCTAAACCATAGCCCTAACCTTAACCCGTACATTAAATGTGCAATATGCAGACATTGCTCCACCATTTCCACCAATTTTAATAGATCGCCAAATTAAAGTTTGTGACAAAACAAAGTGTAGAGAATCGAACCATCTAAGCCGCTGTAAAATAAAAATACATTTTTCATAACCCAAAATATTATATTTTCAGCTGTTTGAAGCTGTTGTACAAACCCGAAAGTAAAAGACGCAAAAACTGAAGAACGGAAAGCATAGAAATGGCGCACATAGAACAGTTCTACCGCTTATTGGACTTATTGGCTTTAAATGAGAATGGCAGATCTATAACGGTTCGCTCAAAAGTTACATGTTGCAGCTTTAATCTCCACTGTAACCATTTAAAATGTCAACTACAATGTATAACTAACTGTACGTGTATAACTACAACCAGTTAGAAAGTCGTACTTTTCCGAGTTTCCTTGTTCCGACGAAGGCTTGAACACAGCAAGGGACATCCCAAGGAACCCGAATAGCACGGACCCAATTGGAGTTCAGTTTACGTAGTTATGAGCAGCGAGGGAAAAGTCGGTGATTGTATTCACTTAAAGTGTATTAAAATTACGAATTTAACACCCCACGGAAGGACCGTATTTGTACAGTACAAACATAGGTACATGTTGCTAAGGGTTTTCAGAAATAGCATTTTTTTACAAGAATCAACTAATTTTGACACAATGTTGTTGTTGCTGCGACCAGTCATTAAAATCCAACTCCGCCTCGATATAAGAGAAGCGAGGGTTTATGGAGCCAGATAGCTGCCAAGAAATTGAACTTACACATCGTTAGGCTTGTAAGAAAATCCATGCATAATTTGTCAGGATCATAAGAAAAGCCATGCGTGAAACATGACATTTCATCTGTGAACATACAAATATCATTGTAGGTAATGTTTTATGAGCTAAACTATGTAGAATAGTTGGAAATGACAACTCCCTATTACATCAGACAGTTCAGGCTGTATTTGATTTATCCATAGAGAACTGTGCAATGTGTGCATTGAGCTCACAGAAAAAAACTGAACAAAATGGAATTCAAATAATTCAACAGATGTCGGTCAACTGACATTTCGGTTAGTCGCCCAGCACTATAAATCGGTTGTTGATCATTGTTAGACAGTCATTTTCAAGTCTTGCCATAGATTTTCAAGCAGATTTAAGTCAAAACTGCCCCTCAGGACCATTCACTGGCCACTCAGGACCATTCACTGTTCTTGGTAAGCAAATGCAGTATAGATTTGGCCTTGTGTTTTAGGTTATTGTCCTGCTGAAAGGGGAATTCATCTCCCAGTGTCTGGTGGAAAGCAGACTGAACCAGGTTTTCCTCTAGGATTTTGCCTGTGCTTAACTCCATTCCATTAAAAATGTTATCCTGAAAAACTCACCAGTCCATAACGATTACAAGCATACCCATAACATTATGCAGCCACCATTATGCTTGAAAAATGGAGAGTGGTACCCCGTGATGGGTTGTGTTGGATTTGACCCAAGCATAACACTTTGTATTCACAACAAAAAGTTAATTGCTTTGCCACATTTCTTTTGCAGTTTTACTTTAGCGTCTTATGGTAAACAGGATGCATGTTTTTGAATATTTTTATTCTATAGAGACTTCCTTCTTTTCACTCACACTGTCGATTAGGCCAGTATATTGTGGAGTAATTCATCCTCAGTTTTCTCCTATCACAGCTATTAAACTCTGCAACTGTTTTAAAGTCACTATTTGCCTCATGGTGAAATCCCTGAGTGGTGTCCTTCCTTTCTGGCAACTGAGTTAGGAAGGACACCTGTATCTTTGTAGTGACTGGGTGTATTGATACACCATCCAAAGTGTAATTAATAACTTCACCATGGTCAAAGGGATATTCAATATCTGTTTTTTTTTATCCATCTACTAATAGTTGCCCTTCTTTGTGAGGCATTGGAAAACCTCCCTGGTCTTTGTGTTTGAATCTGGGTTTGAAATTCACTGCTCGACTGAGCGACCTTACGTATACTTTTATGTGTGGGGTATAGAGATTAGGTAGTAATAATAAAATCGTATAACTTATTTAGGTTTGCCATAACAGAGGTTGAACAGTTATTGACTCAAGACATTTCAGCTTTTACATTTTTTATACATTTGTAAAGTTCAAAAAACATAATTCCACTTTGACATTATGGGGTATTATATGTGTGTGTGTGTGTGTAGGCCAGTGACACAATCTTAATTTAATACATTTTAAATTCAGGCTGTAACACAACAAAATGTGGAAAAAGTCAAGGGGTCTGAATACTTTCTGAAGGCACCGTATGTATTTTTTTCATGCATATAGAAACACCCCATTTTAAATGTTACCTTAAATCACACTATACACACATCAATGATTAGCCTACACCTCTCACCTTGATTGAGTGCCAACGGAAGAGGAGCAGCCTAGGCAAATTATTAGGGAAAAAGTTTCCAGTGTGCTTAAAACCTCTCTGGGATAGGGGGTGGTATTTTCACGTCCAGATGAAAAGTGTGCCCAAAGTAAACTGCCTGCTACTCAGGCACAGAAGCTGGGATATGTATATTATTTGATTAGATTTGGATAGAAAACACTCTGAAGTTTCTAAAACTGTTGGAATATTGTCTGTGAGTATAACAGAACTGATTTGGCAGGCGAAACCCCGAGCACAAACCATCCAGGGAATTTCTTTTTTTAGGTCAATCTGTTTTCCATTGGTTTCTATGGCAACCCTGTTTTAATAGAAATATGCTTGCAGTTCCTATAGCTTCCAGTAGATGTCAACAGTCTTTAGAAATTGGTTGATGTTTTTCTTTTGAGAAATGAAGAAGTAGCCATTTCCTTTCTGGGTGTATAGCCAAGTGTACTGTTTTGTTTGTCGCTCCACTTTCATTTTATCCACTATTGAACGCAGTTTATCCCGTCTTATATTTTATAGATTATTTACGTTTTAAAATACCTGAAGTTGGATTGGGAAAGTTGTTTGGACAAAGTTTGGTATTGTCATGCCAATCATCCACCACCATCACCTCATGTTTCAGAATTATAATGCACAGCTCCATGTCGCAAGGATCTTTACACAATACCTGGAAGCTGAAAATGTCCCAGTTCTTCCATGGCCTTCATACTCACCAGACATGTCACCCATTGAGCACATTTGGGATGCTCTGGATCGACGTACGACAGCGTATTCCAGTTCCCGCCAATGTCCACCAACTTCACACAGCCATTGAAGAGGAGTGGAACATTCCACAGGCCACAATCAACAGCCTGATCAACTCAATGTGAAGGAGATAGCTTGCGCTGCATGAGGCAAATGGTGGTCACACAAGATACTGACTGGTTTCTGATGCACGCACCTATTTTTTTGTTTTTAGGTATCTGTGACCAACAGATGCATACAGTGGGGCAAAAAAGTATTTAGTCAGCCACCAATTGTGCAAGTTCTCCCACTTAAAAAGATGTGAGGCCTGTAATTTTCATCATAGGTACACTTCAACTATGATAGACAAAATGTGGGGAAAAAATCCAGAAAATCACATTGTAGGATTTTTAATGAATTTATTTGCAAATTATGGTGGAAAATAAGTATTTGGTCACCTACAAACAAGCAATATTTCTGGCTCTCACAGACCTGTAACTTCTTCTTTAAGAGGCTCCTCTGTCCTCCACTCGTTACCTGTATTAATGGCACCTGTTTGAACATGTTATCAGTATAAAAGACACCTGTCCACAACCTCAAACAGTCACACTCCACTATTGCCAAGACCAAAGAGCTGTCAAAGGACACCAGAAACAAAATTGTAGACCTGCACCAGGCTGGGAAGACTGAATCTGCAATAGGTAAGCAGCTTGGTTTGAAGAAATCAACTGTGGGAGCAATTATTAGGAAATGGAAGACATACAAGACCACTGATAATCTCCGTCTATCTGGGGCTCCATGCAAGTTCTCACCCCGTGGGGTCAAAATGATCACAAGAACGGTGAGCAAAAATCCCAGAACCACACAGGGGACCTAGTGAATGACCTGCAGAGAGCTGGGACCAAAGTAACAAAGCCTACCATCAGTAACACACTACGCCGCCAGGGACTCAAATCCTGCAGTGCCAGACGTGTCCCCCTGCTTAAGCCAGTACATGTCCAGGCCCGTCTGAAGTTTGCTAGAGAGCATTTGGATGATCCAGAAGAAGATTGGGAGAATGTCATATGGTCAGATGAAAACAAAATGTAAGTTTTTGGTAAAAACTCAACTTGTCGTGTTTGGAGGACAAAGAATGCTGAATTGCATCCAAAGAACACCATACCTACTGTGAAGCATGGGGGTGGAAACATCATGCTTTGGGCTGTTTTTCTGCAAAGGGACCAGGACGACTGATCCGTGTAAAGGAAAGAATGAATGGGGCCATGTATCGTGAGATTTTGAGTGAAAACCTCCTTCCATCAGCAAGGGCATTGAAGATGAAACATGGCTGGGTCTTCCAGCATGACAATGATCCCAAACACACCGCCCGGGCAACGAAGGAGTGGCTTCGTAAGAAGCATTTCAAGATCCTGGAGTGGCCTAGCCAGTCTCCAGATCTCAACCCCATAGAAAATCTTTGGAGGGAGTTGAAAGTCCGTGTTGCCCAGCAACAGCCCCAAAACATCACTTCTCTAGAGGAGATCTGCATGGAGGAATGGGCCAAAATACCAGCAACAGTGTGTGAAAACCCTGTGAAGACTTACAGAAAACATTTGACCTCTGTCATTGCCAACAAAGGGTATAGAACAAAGTATTGAGATAAACTTTTGTTATTGACCAAATACTTATTTTCCACCATCATTTGCAAACAAATTCATTAAAAAATCCTACAATGTGATTTTCTGGATTTTTTTTCATAGTTGAAGTGTACCTATGATGAGAACTTGCACATTTGGTGGCTGACTAAATACTTTTTCCCCCCACTGTATCTGTATTCCCAGCCATGTGAAATCCATAAATTAGGGCGTAGTGAATGTATTTCATTTGTTTGATTTCCATATATGAACTGTAACTCCGTAATATTTAAAAAATTGTTGCATGTTGTATATATATAAGATGTTTTATTAACCCCTCTTTGGCGCACACAAATGTTTGTTTTTACAGCTTTGTTGCTATGTATACATACATACATTTTGCATACATAGTACTTTTATATACAGTACCAGTCAAAAGTCGACACCTACTCATTCAAGGGTTTTTCTTTATTTTTACTGTTTTCTACATTGTAGAATAATAGTGAAGACATCAAAACTATGCAATAACACATATGGAATCGTGTAGTAACCAATTTTTTAAAAAGAAATTATAATATATTTGAGATTTGAGATTCTTCAAAGTAGCCACCCTTTGCCTTGATGATAGCTTTGCACACTCTTGGCATTCTCTCAACCAGCTTCACCTGGAATTCTTTTCCAACAGTCTTGAAGGAGTTACCACATATGCTGAGCATCTGTTGGCTTCATTTCCTTTACTCTGCGGTCCAACTCATCCCAAACCATCTCAATTGGGTTGAGGTCGGGTGATTGTGGAGGCCAGGTCATCTGATGCAGCACTCCATCACTCTCCTTCTTGGTCAAATAGCCCTTACACAGCCTGGAGGTGTGTTGGGTCATTGTCCTGTTGAAAAACAAACAATAGTCCCACTAAGTGCAAACCAGATCGGATGGCGTTTCGCTGCAGAATGCTGTGGTAGCCATGCTAGTTAAGTGTGCCTTGAATTCTAAATAAATCACAGACAGTGTCACCAGCAATGCACCATCACACCTATTCCTCCATGCTTCACGGTGGGAACCTCACATGCGGAGATCATCCATTCACCTACTCTGCGTCTCACAAAGACATGGCTGTTGGAACCAAAAATTTTAAATTTGGACTCATCAGACCAAAGGACAGATTTCCACCGGTCTAATATCCATTGCTGGTGTTTTTTGGCCCAAACAAGTCTCTTCTTCTTATTGGTGTCCTTTAGTAGTGGTTTCTTTGCAACAATTCGACCATGAAGGCCTGATTCACTCAGTCTCCTCTGAAAAGTTGATGTTGAGATGCGTTATATTCCGCATAGACATATTTAATGTAATCCTTATTATGTCCTGTTATATTCCTATCAGTGGAGAGATGTAGAATTAATGTAGGCCTATTTTGTTTGTGTGTGTGTGTGTGTGTGTGTGGCAGCCCAATTCTGATATTTTTTTCCAATAATTGGTATTTTGATCAATCACATCAGATCTTTTCACATCAGATCTTTTTCAGAGCTGATCTGATTGGTCAAAAGACCAATTAGTGAAAAAAAGTTACAAATTGGCCCACTTGTGTAAATGTTGTGTGTGTGTGTACTGTGACCCCGCTGATCCCGTCATCAGGCAGTAGATCAGAGCTCCGCCGCCATGGGCGATAGGCTGATAAGGGCTGTTATGAAACAAGCTGTGTCCGAGCCACTGGGGGTGCTGCCTGCGCCACTCTAGAGGAAGGGGAAACGCTGCTGGGTGAAGTAATGGGATGATTTGCATGCAGAGGGGAACTCTCTCTCTTCCTCTCTTCCCTTTATCCTCTCTTCCTCTAGTAGGAGAGTTGGGTAAAGGGGACAGTGTATCCTCGGTCAACTCTCTTGTCCTTGGCTTGCCACGTTACGGGACCACAGAGCGCGTTGTGCTCTTAGAAATAACATGGCTAGAGTAATTATAATTCTGTGGTTGTTCTTGATGCCATCAATTCAGTGGGCATGTGTGTTATTAATAGGGTTACCTTGGTAGAGGAGTGTGTGTGTGTGTTTTGATTTAATCTATGGATGTATGTGAATGACATTTCAAGAGCTGTGTGTTTGCTTTGGTGAGATTATCTAAGTAGGTGTGTGTGTTGTGAATGACGTCGCCTCAGTAGGTGTGTGTGTGTTGGGGGCAGCCCATGTTGGAACGTGAGTCATCAGGGTATGCAGGACTCTGCATCGCTGCTACAGTGAGCTCACCTCTGGATCAATACATTACCCACTCCTGACACATTTACCCACTCCAACTCACCATCCCTCTACCTCTCCTTCCAGAGTCTGGATGCCAAGTCTGGGGGTGATGGAGCTGGGCAGGCAACTGTGTGGGAAGATGAGGAGGTCAAGGAGGGCCGAGGGCCCCGTCACTGTGACCATGAGAGGTCTGGAGATTCATTTCTACCTACCAGATACTCAACCGCTGGAGTTCCTCAAAGACCGCTTCACCGCTGAGGAGCTGTGTGTGGAGGCTGCCAAAAGATGCTGTAAGTACTGTCTCAACTCCCGCCGTGTGTGTGTGTGTGTGCCTGCCTGCCTGCCTGCCTGCCTGCGGGAATCCGAGTGTGTGCGTGCCTGTATGCCAGAGCGTTAAATAGCATAGTCTGTGTTTTTACGATTTGATTGGGGGAAGTTTTCAGAAACATTCTGGAGTTATACTCCTATCTTAAAGGTCCTGAAAAGTCATTCTGAAAAGTACTTTTTCTCTCATGGCTAACTACCAGGAAGTTTGAAACAACAGGCTGAGTGGGTGGGGAGCTTGTGTTCATGAGCTCACCTTGACTGACAGCTCTTTGAAACACCTATGTCAAGCAACTTGGATGCAGTGAGCAATGTTGCAGTAAAATCCTCTAAAGCAAACTTGGTGATACTAAAAGCAACTCAAACAACATTGAAATTGCACCAACAGTGCCCTGCGTAATTAATTATTGGGACAGTGAAGCATTTTTTTTCTTCTTTTGGCTCTATATACCAAAAGTTTGGATTTGAAAAAAAAGGCTATGACCATGAAGTTAAAGTGAAGACGGTCAGCTTTAATTTGAGGGTATTGTCATCCTTATCAGATGAACTGTTTAGAAATTACAGCAGTTTTTGTACATAGTCCCTCCATTTTAGGGGACCAAAAGTATTGAGACAAATTCACTTGTATGTGTATTAAAGTAGTTTTTTGTCCCATATTCATAGCAGACAATGATTACATCAAGCTTGTGACTCAAAGTGGCTCAAAACATTTGCTGAATGCATTTTCTGTTTGTTTTTGGTTGTTTCAGATCATTTAGTGCTCAATGGAAATGAATGGTAAAATCATGTATTGTGTCATTTTGGAGTCATTTTTATTGTAGATAAGAATAGAATGTTTCTAAACACTTACATTAATGTGAATGCTACTTTGATTACGGATAGTCCTGAATGAATCGTGAATAATGATGAGTGAGAAAGTTAGACACAAATATTATACCCCCTAATAAATGCTAACCCCCCCTGTTTGCATGTCTTAGGGGTATGATATTTGTGCGTATAACTTTCTCACTCATCATTATTCACGATTCATTCAGAATTATCCGGAATCATGGTAGAATCCACATTACTGTAGAAGTTTTGAATGACCCGTCCCACCCCCCCCATTTTGTTCCATGCTGGCTGAAGACAGAGTTGAAGTCGGAAGTTTACATACACTTAGGTTGGAGTCCTTAAAACTCATTTTTCAACCACTCCACAGATTTCTTGTTAATAAACTATAGTTTGTCGGTTAGGACGTCTACTTTGTGCATGACACACAAGTAATTTTTCCAACAATTGTTTACAGACAGATTATTTCACTTATAATTCACTATCACAATTCCAGTGGGGCAGAAGTTTACATACACTAAGTTGACTGTGGCTTTAAACAGCTTGGAAAATTCCAGAAAATTATGCCATGGCTTTAGAAGCTTCTGATGCTAATTGACACCATTTGAGTCAATTGGAGGTGTACCTGTATTTCAAGGCCTACCTTCAAACTCGGTGCCTCTTTGATTGACATCATGGGAAAATCAAAAGAAATCAGCCAAGACCTCAGAAAAAAAATTTAAGACCTCCACAAGTCTGGTTCATCCTTGGGAGCAATTTCCAAACGCCTGAAGGTACCACGTTCATCTGTACAAACAATAATACGCAAGTATGAACACCATGGGACCACGCAGCTGTCATACCACTCAGGAAGGAGACGCGGTCTGTCTCCTAGAGATTAAATCAAATCAAATCAAATTTTATTTGTCACATACACATGGTTATTAATGTACTTTAGTGCGAAAAGTGCAAATCAATCTCAGAACAACAGCAAAGGACCCTGTGAAGATGATGGAGGAAACAGGTGCAAAAATATCTATATCCAGGGTAAAAATGAGTCCTATATCGACATAATCTGAAAGGCCGCTCAACAAGGAAGAAGCCACTGCTCCAAAGCCACCATTAAAAAAGCCAAACTACGGTTTGCAACTGCACATGGGGACAAAGATCGTACTTTTTGAAGAAATGTCCTCTGGTCTGATGAAACAAAAATATACATGTTTGGCCATAATGACCATCATTATGTTTGGAGGAAAAAGGGGGAGGCTTGCAAGTCGAAGAACACCATCACAACCTTGAAGCACGGGGGTGGCAGCATCATGTTGTGGGGTGCTTTTCTACAGGAGGGACTGGCGCACTTCACAAAGTAGATGGCATCATGAGGAGGGAAATTATGTGGATATATTGAAGCAACATCTCAAGACATCCATCAGGAAGTTAAAGCTTGGTCGCAAATGGGTCTTCCAAATGGACAATGACCCCAAGCATACTTCAAAAGTTCACAAGTTCAAAATTCACCCAACTTATTGTGGGAAGCTTGTGGAAGGCTACCCGAACCGTTTGACCCAAGTTAAACAATTTTAAAGGCAATACACTCAATTAGTATTTGGTAGCATGTAAACTTCTGACCCACTGGGAATGTGATGAAAGGAATAAAAGCTGAAATAAATCATTCTCTCTACTATTATTCTGACATTTCACATTCTTAAAATAAAGAGATGATCTTAACTGACCTAAGACAGGGAATTTTTATTAGGATTAAATGTCAGGAATTAAATGTATGTAACCTCCGTCTTCAACTGTAGCTAGACTGTAACTTGTTAAAACCAGACACAGATGAAAGGGGAAACGAGGGGAAACGAGTATGTTTGCCATATATGAATAGGGTAAACTTTTAATTATATTCACTGACACCATACAGTGAATTTTTGCACCAGTAGATTAGCTATCTAGCTACTATATACCACGCACCTCTGCAAACACGCCTTCTCCGGTGTTGGTTATGAGGTGGTACTTATTTAAATTAGGTAAGAGAATATCATGTTACCATTAGTGTATTAAAATGAAAGTTCAGGTGATGTCATCTTGTTCCCTTTAATAATGAATCCAAGTGTTTGAGGGGAACAGTAACTTTATGATCAAACTATATCTTCTGCCAACAGAAGTCCACTGTGCCACTGTAAATAGGCCCTGTCACGTGAGAACTATTACCTAGGAGACAAGAAGGAGTAATACAGTAACTAAGAAATGGCTTCATAGTCGGAGATGTTTTGTCTCTTTTTGTGTGCTGCTCATTTGTGTCGTACAGTAGCTTCTAGCCTATATGATATGGGACCTGAAAATATTCCAAAGATGTAGGCCTATCTGTGTTATTTGTGGATCTTTGTTTTATTGCCAACAATCTGTTTGTCAGTGGATGCTCTTTATTACAGCTGAATCTCGATGTTTAAGATAAGAAACGCTAAATCCTAATATAAGAAATGCTTCTGATGCTAGTAGTAACCATATTAACTGGCTATTACAGTAACTGCCAGATATAAGGCACACAATACAGACTGATTGATAAAGCCCAGCTACTAACCCTCATGAGAAAGGCCACTAACATCCAGCATCTGTTTTCTTACCATTCTAAAAATCCTTGTTTGGTAGCCTTCTTCTTTGACAGACACATTTTGGATGATATTTAAAACATTTTTCTGATACTTGCTCTAAAAGTCCAGAACATCTGCCAGTGGGACCAGGGATGGATAGAAAGGGAGAGAGGGGAAGAGAAAGGAGTGAGTCTGTCCTTCCAGCTCTTGCTTTCAGCCAGACACTCCAAGACAAGATGGCGGCTGGTTGGGGTCGGGCCAGAATGGGACAGGTTCTGGAATTTCCTCTTTGTGTGAAGCCAAAACATATTTTCCCAGTACTGCAGAGCGAGAGGGGAGACCAAGGAGGAGTTCAGACCTAGGAGGAGTTCAGACCAAGGAGGAGTTCAGCTCCACAGCTACCATAGTCCATACGCAAACATTCACTAGTTAACCTTAGAGGCTAAACAAGCGAAGCAGCTGCCAACATCAATGTATGATCTGTTTATAGCAAGTGTGTCTGTGAAAGGCCTTTCTGTCTGTGTGGTCAGTGGTAGGTAGTTTGATACACACAGTAAGTCACAACAAAACAGGAGAGCTCAGATAAGAGGAAGTATCCCTGCCCCGGCATGTTCCTGTCTCTCACTATGTTCCCTTTTTTGTTTGCAACAATTAGAAAGGTTCATCTGTAAAGGCTAAAGTGTTAGCCTATAGGATATGTAGGAGTAGTAACAGTTCCTACTGTATGTTATAGGACTACTACTGCTGCCGTTACTATCACTTATAGCTTGCACTTGCCATTTCATGACAGTCTAGAGACTCTACAGTAGACTCATGACAGTCATGCTTAGTGCAATACATTAAGATGGAGTAACATCCAGATATTTTGATCTGAGTTATCGAGGTTTGGTTTACAGTACCTTCGGAAAGTATTCAGACCCCTTGACTTTTTCCACATTTTGTTACGTTATAGCCTTATTCTAAAATTGATTAAATATTAACTGTTTTCAGCTATCTACACACAATACCATATAAAGCCAAAGTGAAAACAGGTTTTTAGACATTTTTGCAAATTTATTACAAATAAAAAACTAAAATACATTATTTACATAAGTATTCAGCACCTTTGCTATGAGACTCAAAATTGAGCTCAGGTGCATCCTGTTTCCATTGATCATCCTTGAAGTTTCTACAACTTGATTGGAATCCACCTGTGGTAAATTTAATTGATTGGACATGATTTGGAAAGGCACACACCTGTCTATATAAGTTCCCCCAAAAACCAAGCCATGAGGTCAAAGGACTTGTCTGTAGAGCTCTGAGATAGGATTGTGTCGAGACACAGATCTGGGGAAGGGTACCAAAACATTTATGCAGCATTGAAGGTCCCCAAGAACACCGTGGCCTCCATTTCTTAAATGAAAAATGTTTGGAACCACCAAACTAAGCAATCGGGGGGGGAAAGGCCTTGTTCTGGGAATTGACCAAGAACCTGATGGTCACTCTGACAGAGCTCTAGAATTCCTCTGTGGAGATGGGAGAATCTTCCAGAAAGACAGCCATCTCTGCAGAACTCCACCAATCAGAGTGGCTAGTTGGAAGCCACTCCTCAGTAAAAGGCAGCCTGCTTGGAGTTTGTCAAAAGGCACCTAAAGGACTGTCGGACCATGAGAAACAAGATTCTTTGGTTTGATGAAACCAAGATTGAACTCTTTGGCCTGAATGCCAAGCATCACGTCTGGAGGAAACCTTGCACCATCCCTACGGTGAAGCACTGGGGTGGCAGCATCATGCTGTGGGGATGTTTTTCAGTGGCAGGGAGTTTGAGACTAGTCAGGATTGAGGGAAAGATGAATGAAGCAATGTACAGAGATCCTTGATGAAAATCTCCTCCAGAGCGCTCAGGACCTCAGACTCGGGCGAAGGTTCGCCTTCCAACAGGACAACAACCCTAAGCACACAACCAAGACGGACTTGAACCCGATCAAACATCGCTGGAGAGACCTGAAAATAGCTGTGCAGCAACGCTCCCCATCCAACTTGACAGAGCTTGAGAGGATCTGCAGAGAAGAATGGGAGAAACTCCCCAAATACAGGTGTGCCAAGTAGAGGTCGGCCGATTAATCGGAATGGCCGATTTTAATTAGGGCCGATTTCAGGTTTTCATAACAATCGGAAATCGGTATTTTTGGACACTGATTTAGCCTTTTTTTAAATATATTTTTTAACACCTTCATTTAACTTGGCAAGTCGGTTAAGAACACATTCTTATTTTCAATGACGGCCTAGGAACGGTGGGTTAACTGTCTCGTTCAGGGGCAGAACGACAGATTTTCACCTTGTGAGCTCGGGGGATTCTGTAACGGTCTGAGTGTAGTGGGTGAGGAGTCAGGCGCAGGAAGCAGAGAGTTCAGGGGAGTGCTATTTTAATGCACTGACACAAACGCTGAACATAAGCCAACCCTCACAAAACACAGGGCGTACTGAACAAACAAATGCCCCAAACAGGGGGACTTAAACCGTCCAGGGAAAACCCACAAAATGGGAAAACACAAAACCCAAATAGACGTGCACATAAGTACACCAAACAGACGATCACAATAATTAATCCCGCACAAGGAACCCTGCGGGCCGGCTGACTAATAAAGCCTACTACCTAACTCAAAACAGGTGCACACAATCAACACATAAGGAGGGGGAGGAAATAATCAGTAGCAGCTAGTAGGCCGGCGATGACGACGGCCGAGCGCCACCCGAACGGGAAGGGGAGTGTCCTTCGGTCGGAGTCGTGACAGTACCCCCCTTGACGCGTGGCTCCCGCAGCGCGCCGACACCGGCCTCGAGGTCGACCCGGAGGACGAGGCGCAGGGCGATCCGGATGGAGGCGATGGAAATCCCTCAACATCGACGGATCCAAAATGTCCCTGGTGGGTACCCAGCACCTCTCCTCCGGACCGTACCCCTCCCAGTCCACGAGGTACTGCAGGCCCCTCACCCGGCGTCTCGAGTCCAGAATGGCCCGTATCGTATACGCCGGGGACCCTCGATGTCCAGAGGGGGAGGGGGACCTCCAGCACCTCACCGTCCTGTAGGGGACCAGCTACCACCGGCCTGAGGAGAGACACATGAAACGAGGGGTTAATACGATAATAGGAAGGGAGTTGTAATCGATAACACACCTCGTTTATTCTCCTCAGGACTTTGAACGGCCCTACACACTGCGGCCCAAGCTTCCGGCAGGGCACGCGGAGGGGCAGGTTTCGGGTCGAGAGCCAGACCCTGTCCCCTGGTACAAACACGGGGCCTCACTGCGGTGGCGGTCAGCACTCCTTTTCTGCCGTCCACTAGCCTGTTGAAGGGATTCCTGGACGGCCCTCCAGGTTTCTTTGGAGCGCTGCACCCATTCCTCCACCGCAGGAGCCTCGGTCTGGCTCGGATGCCACGGTGCCAGGACCGGCTGGTACCCCAACACACACTGAAAGGGGGACACATTAGTAGAGGAGTGGCGCAATGAGTTCTGGGCCATTTCCGCCCAGGGGATGTATCTCGCCCACTCCCCTGGCCGGTCCTGGCAGTACGACCGCAGAAACCTACCCACCTCCTGGTTTACTCTCTCCACCTGCCCATTACTTTCAGGGTGATAACCGGAGGTCAGGCTGACCGAGACCCCCAGACGCTCCATGAACGCCCTCCATACTCGGGACGTGAACTGGGGACCCCGATCAGAAACGATGTTCTCCGGCACCCCGTAGTGCCGGAAGACGTGGGTGAATAGTCAGGCGCAGGAAGCAGAGAGTTCAGGGGAGTGCTATTTTAATGCACTGACACAAACGCTGAACATAAGCCAACCCTCACAAAACACAGGGCGTACTGAACAAACAAATGCCCCAAACAGGGGGACTTAAACCGTCCAGGGAAAACCCACAAAATGGGAAAACACAAAACCCAAATAGACGTGCACATAAGTACACCAAACAGACGATCACAATAATTAATCCCGCACAAGGAACCCTGCGGGCCGGCTGACTAATAAAGCCTACTACCTAACTCAAAACAGGTGCACACAATCAACACATAAGGAGGGGGAGGAAATAATCAGTAGCAGCTAGTAGGCCGGCGATGACGACCGCCGAGCGCCACCCGAACGGGAAGGGGAGTGTCCTTCGGTCGGAGTCGTGACAGATTCAATCTTGCAACCTTACAGTTAACTAGTCCAATGCAATAACGACCTGCCTCTTGTTGCACTCCACAAGGAGACTGCCTGTTACGCGAATGCAGTTAGCCAAGGTAAGTTGTTAGCTAGCATTAAACTTATCTTATAAAAAACAATCAATCATAATCACTAGTTAACTACACATGGTTGATGATATTACTAGATATTATCTAGCGTGTCCTGCGTTGCATATAATCTGACTGAGCATACAAGTATCTAAGTATCTGCCTGAGCGGTGGTAGGCAGAAGCAGGCGTGTAAACATTCAAACAGCATTTTCGTGCGTTTTGCCAGCAGCTCTTTGTTGTGCGTCAAGCATTGCGCTGTTTATGACTTCAAGCCTATCAACTCCCGAGATGAGGCTGGTGTGACCGAAGTGAAATGGCTGGCTAGTTAGCGCGTGCTAATAGCGTTTCAAACTTCACTCGCTCTGAGACTTGCAGTGGTTGTTTCCCTTGCTCTGCATGGGTAACGCTGCTCCGAGGGTGGCTGTTGTCGTTGTGTTCCTGGTTCGAGCCCAGAGAGGAGAGGGACGGAAGCTATACTGTTACACTGGCAATGCTAAAGTTCCTATAAGAACATCCAATAGTCAGAGGTTAATGAAATACAAATGGTATAGAGGGAAATAGTCCTATAATTCCTATAATAACTACAACCTAAAACTTTTTACCTGGGAATATTGAAGACTCCTGTTAAAAGGAACCACCAGCTTTCATATGTTCTCATGTTCTGAGCAAGGAACTTAAACGTTAGCTTTCTTACATGACACATAAGGCAACTTTTACTTTCTTCTCCACTTTTTTTTTGCATTATTTAAACCAAATTGAACATGTTTCATTATTTATTTGAGGCTAAATTGATTTTATTGATGTATTATCTTAAGTTAAAATAAGTGTTCATTCAGTATTGTTGTAATTGTCATTTATTACAAATAAAACTATTAAAAATCGGCCGACTAATCAGTATCGGCCTTTTTGGTCCTCCAATAATCGGTATCGGCGGTGAAAAATCATAATTGTTCGTGCCAAGCTTGTAGTGTCATACCCAAGAAAACTTGCTGTTATTGCTGCCAAAGGTGCTTCAACAAAGTACTGAGTAAAGGGTCTGAATACTTTATGTAAATGTGATATCAGTTTTTTTTATTTGTAATAAATTTGCAAAAAATTCTAAAAACCTGTTTTTGCTTTGTCATAAGGTTATTGTGTGTAGATTGCTGAGGAGAAAAAAAAAACAATTTAATCAATTTTGGAATAAAGCTGTAATGTAACAAAATGTGGAAAAAGTCTAGGCGCCTGAATACTTTCCGAAGGCACTGTATGTTGGGGGATTCCCTCTCTCTGTCCAAGACTGTGTGTTTTGCGGAACTAATTTCTCACAGTTCAGTTCAGTGCACCACTCCCTTCCTTCCTGCCTCCTTGGCTGCCCAGTGAATTTCTGACCCAATGAAACCTGCCCTATAAACACACAAAGACCCACTGTGACTGTGAAGATCTACACCTATTGGAGACTTTGAACATACAGTAGCTAGTATCCATAGCCAAGTCAACCACTCATCCAATATGTTGTTATTCCTCATGGGACTTTACCTCTGTTATTTTTCACACAGAAACTGTAGGCATACATGCGTGTGCTGTACTCTGCACTGCAGGGGTACTCAAACTATTTGAGAAGGTCCAGTCGTACAAATTTTCTAGATGGCAAAGGTCTGGATGGATATTATAATTTATCGGTGTAGTAACAAACCTGCAACCTATGCGACCCCAAACTGTTCACACCCCTATTGTTGGCGCAGAGAGAAAATGTTGCAGTTTTAAAGCTCATTTTCTGCCATTCTACACATTTTGCCATATGTCTTGTGTGTTCATGTGATACCGGAGTGACTCAACAAAATCAATGGGGGCTCCCTGGGTGTCGAGTCCCCTGGGCACATAATCTGGCCATGATAACTACTATTCTACAAGTCTTAGATTAGACTAGCATTACTGCTTACAGCTAGTTGATCAACTGGACATTTCTGTTTATAAATAACCCTCTAAGGTCTGTCAGTGATTGAAATAGTCTAACGAGGAAAACTGCCCTGTTCTATCAAATGTTGCACCTTGTGCATTCTACTCTTACAACTCTCAACAGAAGTAAATTGAAAGCCCAATTTTTAGTTCCTTTCACTGTATTGACTCTGTTCTGGTTCGGGATCCGGACTGCGGTCCACCTATTGAGTAGGCCTGCTGTACTGTATGTTATAGGGATGGGCGATTATGGCCTAAATCATACCTCAAATTTGTAAAATAATACATAGGCTAAATATAAGCCTTCCACAACCATAAAACCTACTAATAATGTAATTATTTTATTAAAATAGTGTAGTGTGCTTTTTTTGGCAATAATCAATGATCTAGTTTTCAAGTCTGTTTATGAAAATGCCATTTTTGTTAAAAATGTAACTAGAACCATGCACATCCACTAATAGCCCAATGACAAACTTCTTGTCACAGACATTATAGAAAATTAACACCGGTCTCATAAACAATCAAGCACAAGCCCACATGCTAGTGAGTAGCCAGCTAGTCTTTATTTAATCTAGCCAACTTGGATCTATTTGCTTGCTAAAAAGGTAGAACAGTTGAACTGTTATGAACACACCCTCTTGTCTGTCTCCAGCTGTTTGAACAACAGCCTGTTGACTGTTTACTTGTTGAAATCCAGTGGCCTACCTGGATAAGAAGAAGCTTATTTCTCAGAATGACAACGAGTTGCCAGTTCCTTAAATAAACGTCTTTTTATGCTCATTGTACATTTATAAAACACAGACTAGACAGCTAGCACATAACAGTATGTGACTAAAATGCTGCTAGCGGTACGTGGTAAATGAAAAGCCTGACAGAAACGGAGCATTCATTTTCCACAATCATGTTCATTGATGCTCTCGTTTTAGTAGGGGAAGCTCTGTTCTACGTTTTGGGAGTTAGAAAGGTTAAGTTGTCATCTATTACAGTAAAATAATGTTTCTGTCGGTAGGTGGTTAGGAGACCGGACCAAAAATACACAACACTCACTTTTTTCTTTTCTTTGTATAATATAAATTAAAAAAAACTTGATTCTTGCTATACAGGCATTATTGAACATCGCGCTAAAACATAATTTCAAATGAATTCGATATATCGCCCAGCCCTAGTATGTTATGCTATTTATACCACGACTCCTATATGAACTTTGTTACTGACGAGTCCGTGTCAAAATGAATGAAGGGATGAATACTGTTGTAATGTATCCCTTCTCTCTGTCTCTCTCAGATATCTCCCCCCTGTGCTGTAATCTGTTTGGTCTGTATGATGAGAACCAACAGCTGTGGTACGCTCCCAACCACGTCATCAAGGTTACTGACGAGACCTGCATCAAGCTGCACTACCGCATGAGGTACTGAGACAGGCCTACTGCACTGTGTGTGTTATTACATTATCAAATCATTCTAATGGATGATGAATCTCACGGACTCTCACTTACTTAGTTATCCACCACTGTTATCTGCTGCTGTTGTCGTTGTGAGCTCTCTGCATCACCTGTCACTACGTTCTAGATTATTCAACAGGGCTGATACTTAACCATCATTCATCAACCAGGATTCAGTGTAACAAGAGAGGTGGGGTGTATGAGACATTGGCACCATGCTTTGCAGAGTCAACTGGCACTTGCTGAGCTGGTAAACTAGTCTACATCAGATAAGATTAAAATACAGTAGAATGTAATTAATTAGGATTTACTTGTGAACTGTTTTTACAATCCACATGTAATCATGGATACAAGGCAGGATGAAATCCAATGCTTAAAGTATGAAGTGGATGTGTTTGTTTGGCACACCTGAGGGCATTGAAACTGGAGATATTCAGTTGCCTTGCCAGTTCCGTTGTGTATGATCCAAGAGAAACTGTTAACTCCGAGAGGAAGGATAGCAAACATGTGGTATCACACAGACATCCTCTTTCTGTTCTTTCACTAGAAAATAGAGAGCCAGGAGGGGAGGGTGAATGTGGTGAGAGCCTTAATGAGCAGGCCTATTGTTGAGTTGAATTTGCATCATACAGCCAGGGTACACTTGGTCAAACAACAGATCATGGTCAACCTTTGTATACAAATACAAACAAATGCGTATACTTACTGTAAATATGTGGACACCTCACCCACCTACTGAGTCCCGGCCATGTCTTGGTATTAACATGGTCCTGTCTCTTCTCTCCCATCCATCCATCCATCAGGTTTTACTTCACTAACTGGCATGGTACCAGTGAGCGTGAGTCTCCAGTGTGGAGACACTGTATCAGTAAGCTGAGGGGAGGTCTCGGCCCACAGAGGGCCCCTGAAGGTATACCCCTACTGGACGCGGCCTCCCTTGACTACCTGTTCGCCCAGGTACGTGTGGGTGTGTGTCTGTATGGGAGGGTGTGTACACTGTGCAGGTAAAAATGTTATTTGTCACATATGCCGACTACAACGGGTGTAGAATTTACAATGAAATGCTTTCTCAAAAATAGTAACACAAGAATGATGCTAGATACAGGGAGTACCAGTACTGGATCAATGTGCAGCTATATACAGGGAATACCAGTACCCGATCATTGTGCAGGGGGTATGAGAGGTAGATCTGTACATAAAGGCAGGGTAAAGTGACTCGGCATCCGGATAGATAATACTTAGGTATTTGAGGTAGATATGTACTTAAAGACAGGGTAAAGTGACTAGACGTCGTCAGGATAGATAATAATGAGGTAGATATGTACATAAAGACAGGGTAAAGTGACTAGGCATCAGGATAGATAATAATGAGGTAGATATGTACTTAGGGTAAAGTGACTAGGCATCAGGATAGATAATGATGTAGATATATACATAAAGACAGGGTAAAGTGACTAGACATCGTCAGGATAGATAATAATGAGGTAGATATGTACATAAAGACAGGGTAAAATGACTAGACATCGTCAGGAGAGATAATAATGAGGTAGATATGTACATAAAGACAGGGTAAAGTGACTAGATGTCGTCAGGATAGATAATAATGAGGTAGATATGTACATAAAGACAGGGTAAAGTGACTAGACGTTGTCAGGATAGATAATAATGAGGTAGATATGTACATAAAGACAGGGTAAAGTGACTAGACGTTGTCAGGATAGATAATAATGAGGTAGATATGTACATAAAGACAGGGTAAAGTGACTAGGCATCAGGATAGATAATAATAAGAGTAAGGATAAAGAGTAGCAACATTTGCCTGTGCTCCGGTACCGTTTGCCGGACGGTAGCAGAGTGAACAGTCTATGTCTTGGGTGGCTGAAGTCTTTGGGACATGGTTGGACAGCTTGATATAAAGGCCCTGGATATGATTCACTACTCTTCATTTCATTGGAACATTAGTCAGCCAATCATGTGTGGGTGTGTTTCCAGGGCCAGAATGATTTCCAGAAGGGTCTGGCTGTGGTTCGTTGCCCCCAGAGTGAGGCAGAGCAGCATGAGATAGAGAATGAGTGCCTGGGCATGGCTGTACTGGCCATCACTCACTATGCTATGACCAGAGCGATTCCCCTGTCTACTGCCTCCAATGAGATCAGGTAGAGATGTACACAGATATACACACACTAACACACAACATAGACACACACAACCAGATATACTCTGTAATCTCTACACACATATTTCACAAATGGAAAGGAATGACAATGTCCCTAATTCCTCCACTGCCTCCATCTCTGCTCCCTCTCTCTCCATCCCTGCTCCATCTATGCCCCCTCTCTTCTCCATCTCTGCTCCCTCTCTCTCCATCCCTGCTCCATCTATGCCCCCTCTCTTCTCCATCTCTGCCCCCTCTCTCTCCATCTCTGCTCTCTCTCTCCATCCCTGCTCTCTCTCTGCCCCGTCTCTTCTCCATCTCTGCCCCCTCTCTTCTCCATCTCTGCTCTCTCTCTCCATCCCTGCTCTCTCTCTGCCCCGTCTCTTCTCCATCTCTGCCCCCTCTCTTCTCCATCTCTGCCCCCTCTCTGCTCCATCTCTGCCGCCTCTCTTCTCCATCTCTGCCCCCTCTCTTCTCCATCTCTGCCCCCTCTCTTCTCCATCTCTGCCCCCTCTCTTCTCCATCTCTGCCCCCTCTCCTCCATCTCTGCCCCCTCTCTTCTCCATCTCTGCCCCCTCTCCTCCATCTCTGCCCCCTCTCTTCTCCATCTCTGCCGCCTCTCTTCTCCATCTCTGCCGCCTCTCTGCTCCATCTCTGCCCCCTCTCTGCCCCCTCTCTGCTCCATCTCTGCCCCCTCTCTGCTCCATCTCTGCCCCCTCTCTTCTCCATCTCTGCCCCTCTCTTCTCCATCTCTGCTCCATCTCTGCCCCCTCTCTTCTCCATCTCTGCCCCCTCTCTTCTCCATCTCTGCCCCCTCTCTTCTCCATCTCTGCCCCCTCTCTTCTCCATCTCTGCTCCATCTCTGCCCCCTCTCTTCTCCATCTCTGCCCCCTCTCTTCTCCATCTCTGCCCCTCTTCTCCATCTCTGCCCCCTCTCTTCTCCATCTCTGCCCCCTCTCTTCTCCATCTCTGCCCCCTCTCTTCTCCATCTCTGCCCCCTCTCTTCTCCATCTCTGCCCCCTCTCTTCTCCATCTCTGCCGCCTCTCTTCTCCCTCTCTACTGCCTCTCTTCGCCATCGCTACTCCCTCTCTCTCCAGCTACAAGCGTTTCATCCCGGAGAAACTGAACAGGCAAATCAAACAGCGAAACATTCTCACCCGGCTCCGCATCAACAACGTCTTCAAGAACTTCCTGAATGAGTTCAACAGTCGCACTGTTCAAGACAGTAACATCACACTGTACGACCTGAAGATCAAGTACCTGTCCACCCTGGAAGGCCTGACCCGGGGCCTGGGGAGGGAGATGCTGGAGCCCAGGGCCCTGGTAGTTACCCAAGAGGTAGAGACCAATGGGGAGCTGAGCCACGGGCCTGAGTCCTCCCTGGCCATGGAGGTCCAGGTTACTGGCACCACAGGGATATCATACAGGAGGAAGCCCCCTAATGTGAGTAGTCACTGGGTCCTTTTTTATGTTAAGGAGGATGTGTGGGATTTGAGTTGAGTTGGTGTGAGATGTTTGGAGATGGATTTGAATGTGTAGAACGTGGTATTTGTGTGGGTGTGATTTTGAGTTGGCTTGAGAAACTGTATATTATCTCTGAAGTTGGAGTGAATTTGGAAGGTATTGATGAAGTATCTGAATGTATTTTGAAACTCATCTAAGAGAAATCTCTTGACAATGTATTTTTCCTTTCATTGGCAATAGAATACCTTGATCCTGAAAGAGAAGAACAAGTCCAAAAAGAACAAGTTTGAGGGCAAACAGACCAAGAAGAAAGATGCCAGCGAAGGCTGGGTGACATTCTGTGACTTCCACGAGATCACACACATTGTCATCAAAGAGTCCACTGTCACCATCTTCAGACAGGATAACAAGAAGATGGTGAGACGCACGCATCTCTCCAAACACTACCTGAGCTTGGATTACTAGATTAAGCAGTGACCGTAGCATATTAATGAGTGATTAATGAACATTGTCTCTACTGTACCGTCTTAGCTCCAGCCAGAGTTCAAATGTCACCGTGCCTAACAGCCAGCCAACATAGCTAAGGGACAAATAATGTGATTAGTAGTCTGTGTTTAGATTATCGACCAGTTTCTACTGTGAAATGCTTTGTCGATACAGGCCCAGGACACTAAGGAATGGACACAAGAAAGGAAACTAGTGCAGTGTTTTGGAACAGACTAAAGGCAACAGCTAATGGGGATCTAAATAAAGAAAAAACTAATCAAATGTTTTGGTTTCTAAAGTATTTCTTACTATTGTTTAATGCTCCTATTGTCCCACAGGAGGTGCAGCTGGAGTTTAAAGGAGAGGCGCTGGCGTTCGCTGCTCTGGTGGATGGGTATTTCCGTCTGACGGTCGATGCCCATCACTACCTGTGTACAGAGGTGGCCCCTTCCTCTGTGGTGCAGAACCTACAGAACTGCTGTCATGGACCTATCTGGTCAGTACTCACTCTCTCGGTGTGAGTCCATTTCTTTTTCTCTAGCTCGCTCTCTCTCTGACTGTTTCTCTCTCTCTTTCTGTCTTTTGTTCTCTCTCTTCATACCCATTTGTATCTTCCATCACTTCTATCTGTTTAACTTCTTAATCTAGCGTTGAGTTTTGTGTTGTTGACCGTTGGTTCTGTTTGTTCGTCCTGCAGTACGGAGTATGCCAACCAGAAGCTTCGTCAGGAGGGCAACGAGGAGGGAACCTACGTCCTGCGCTGGTCCTGTACTGACTACCATTACATCATCATGACCGTGGTCTGCAGCGAGGTAACACACACACATACACACTGAGAACTAGGTCCGGGACGATACCATTATCGCGATACTCGTTAGTATTGCGGCAAGGAAATAAAAAACTAGGCTGATTTAACTTCTTTAGGAAAATGGCTCTAATGTTGGAAACAAACATCATTATGTTGTCTTCCAGAGTCAAATGTATTTATTTTCTAACCTATAGCACACAACATTTAACATACAGCAAGTTTTTAAAGGACCAAAGAGTTTGGTCTGCTTTGTGTTTTCATTTTTTGCCATGGAAAAAATATTGCGATACTGATATCGTCACAGCCCTACTGAGAACACAAACAATGCATTTCTGCAGGCAGGGAGAGTGGGGTGGAAATGACTGAAGTGGGCGAGGTGGAATAAGTGGAGAAGTCAGATAAAAGGCCAAAGTTCAGAGATCATTACACAAGGAAGTGACTAAGAACAGATATAACACAGATGATGCCAAAACATGACACACACACACACTGCTCATTGTCTGACTGTTTTGTTATTGTCTGATAAAGAGTACTGAAAACCATGATGATGATAGAAGAGCAATTAAAGTCCTTTTCAGACAATGTGTGGTTACTGTCAAAACAAGCACATATCAGGTGACACACCAGAGTAGATTTTGAGCAGAGCCTGGTGGTCTGGTCTGGTGTCTGTATCACATCATCATGGTAAGATGTCCTACATTAGTAAACACTGTTGTTCAGTGTCAACACTCTGACTGAGCAGCCTCACATGCATGCACAACACATGGTCAAACAGGCTCCAAGTGTGCGTGCCTGCGCACGAGAGAGAGTATGTGAGTGTGTTCTTGTTTGAGGCATCCATTCTCAATTAAATGAATTCAGTTTCAGTCAATATCATGTGACTTAATGTACAGGCTGATTGGGATGTGGTGTCCCAGTGGACAATTTGTTTTATCCAGCTAACTGGGGTCTAATCTAAACATAGTAGTGAAAATGGACTTAAAAGACCTGCTAGCTTTGTTCAAAGTATCGATTAGCCTTTTATTGACAGTAGTTGTAACATCTTTCACTACCAGCTAAACTCTGTGTGGTTGTTGTAACATCTTTCACTACCAGATAAACTCTGTGTGGTTGTTGTAACATCTTTCACTACCAGCTAAACTCTGTGTGGTTGTTGTAACATCTTTCACTACCAGCTAAACTCTGTGTGGTTGTTGTAACATCTTTCACTACCAGCTAAACTCTGTGTGGTAGTTGTAACATCTTTCACTACCAGATAAACTCTGTGTGGTAGTTGTAACATCTTTCACTACCAGATAAACTCTGTGTGGTTGTTGTAACATCTTTCACTACCAGATAAACTCTGTGTGGTTGTTGTAACATCTTTCACTACCAGATAAACTCTGTGTGGTTGTTGTAACATCTTTCACTACCAGATAAACTCTGTGTGGTTGTTGTAACATCTTTCACTACCAGCTAAACTCTGTGTGGTTGTTGTAACATCTTTCACTACCAGCTAAACTCTGTGTGGTTGTTGTAACATCTTTCACTACCAGATAAACTCTGTGTGGTTGTTGTAACATCTTTCACTACCAGCTAAACTCTGTGTGGTTGTTGTAACATCTTTCACTACCAGCTAAACTCTGTGTGGTTGTTGTAACATCTTTCACTACCAGCTAAACTCTGTGTGGTTGTTGTAACATCTTTCACTACCAGATAAACTCTGTGTGGTTGTTGTAACATCTTTCACTACCAGATAAACTCTGTGTGGTTGTTGTAACATCTTTCACTACCAGATAAACTCTGTGTGGTTGTTGTAACATCTTTCACTTCCTCTTCTTTTCTTCTCCTCTCTTTTGATTCCCCCAAACTGACCACTCACCTCTCCCTATGTCTCTCCCTCTATCTCCACCTCCCTTTCTTCAGTTGGATCTGTGTGAGTCGAGACAGGTGCGTCAGTATAAGAACTTCCAGATCGAGGTGGGTTCAGAGGGTTTTCGTCTGTACGGGACAGAGACCTACAGGTCATCTCTCAGAGAGCTGCTAGACCACCTGTCTGGACAGAACCTCCGTACCGACAACCTCCGCTTCCAGCTCAGCCGCTGCTGCCCCCCACAGCCCAGAGGTAGGGGGAGAGAGACACACACAGACACACATACGTATACACACCTTGGTCAGTATGAAACTCTCACTTCAGTTTTTAGTATTTTTGTTGCAGTCCCTCAGAATGTCTTTTGTATACGTGTCAAACACACACATTACCCTAAACCCTTAGTGTGATTTGGCTCTGGTCTGCTGAAAGGATGTTCCTTTGAAAGCCTGTTTACACCACGAGTTCTAGTTTCTCTTAGCGACACTGCCTCACCATGGTTACCACTCGCTTAACCATCTCAATACCTCAGCTCTGTTTTGTAGCTGTGTGCAACCGTGTGTGGATTTGGCTATGTGTTGTTGTATGTGTACACTGTAAAACCAAGTGTTTAGGATCTGAACACATAACTAAACACTTTTCTGGAACACTTTCTAAACGCATCGAGGCGTTTAGAATTTCAGTGAAAATGTGTCACAGTGTTTAGATTGTAAATATTTTTATTCACTGAAACACTTTTTAAACACGAGCACAATTATTCAGTACAAGGCATTTGGGTTTTAAACAGTGTAGGGTGTAAAGCTGTATTTGCATACTTCCCAGCATGCCTTTTGAGTGAATGTGAGAGAGACCCACCCATGACTGTATTTGTTAGTGATATACATGGTTGTTGCGTTCAATAAGGGAATGTGTTTCAATTAATATTTGACTTTAGATCATTTTGAACAATGTAAGTTATTTATCTTTGTATAGTATAACATTGGTTGATTTCAATGTGCATGAGGAAACATAGATATTAAAACAAACTATTGTAAAAATCTACCTGCAGCAAAACATGCTGGGAAATATGATAACAGAAATGAACTCACACAGTTGATTAACAAACATTTTAAAAGATTTATTGAATCAAATGTCCTGTTTAGTTGACACATTCCTAACACTGATCTAAATAAAAGGCATGGAAAGTCACATGAATATCGAATGACTAAATGCACTCTAAACAAGATGATAGGAAAGTAAAATCTGAACACTTAGGAGAAGTAGTTGTTCTCCTGGTTGGAAACTGACTGGAAATAGATGACTAACATGTTTAATCCTGCATTCTAAATGCCCGTTTTTCGGTTTTGTTTAGGTTATGAACTTGTCAAATGTTTTCATTATTTTGGTGTGTGTGTGTGTGTGTGTGTGGGCTTTTCAGTGGGAGGGAGGGGCAGTATCTACATGTGGGTGTTTTTGCAATCGTGTGTGTGTGCTTTTCTGTGAGAGAGAGGGACAGTATCTACATGTGGGTGTTTTTGCTATCGTGTGTGTGTGCATGTACTGTGTGTCTGTAAGCACCCTGTCTTGTTTATCCTCTCTGTGTGTGTGTGTGTGTGTGTCTGTAAGCACCCTGTCTTGTTTATCCTCTCTCTCTCTCTCTCTGTGTGTCTGTAAGCACCCTGTCTTGTTTATCCTCTCTCTCTCTCTCTCTCTCTCTCTCTCTGTGTGTCTGTAAGCACCCTGTCTTGTTTATCCTCTCTCTCTCTCTCTCTCTGTGTGTGTCTGTAAGCACCCTGTCTTGTTTATCCTCTCTCTCTCTCTCTCTCTGTGTGTGTCTGTAAGCACCCTGTCTTGTTTATCCTCTCTCTGTCTGTAAGCACCCTGTCTTGTTTATCCTCTCTCCCTCTCTGTGTGTGTAAGCACCCTGTCTTGTTTATCCTCTCTCTATATGTGTGTGTGTGTGTGTGTGTGTAAGCACCCTGTCTTGTTTATCCTCTCTCTCTGTGTGTCTGTAAGCACCCTGTCTTGTTTATCCTCTCTCTCTGTGTGTCTGTAAGCACCCTGTCTTGTTTATCCTCTCTCTCTGTGTGTCTGTAAGCACCCTGTCTTGTTTATCCTCTCTGTGTGTCTGTAAGCACCCTGTCTTGTTTATCCTCTCTGTGTGTCTGTAAGCACCCTGTCTTGTTTATCCTCTCTGTGTGTGTCTGTAAGCACCCTGTCTTGTTTATCCTCTGTGTGTGTGTGTGTGTGTGTGTGTGTCTGTAAGCACCCTGTCTTGTTTATCCTCTCTCTGTCTCTCTCTCTCTCTGTGTGTGTCTGTAAGCACCCTGTCTTGTTTATCCTCTCTCTCTCTCTCTCTCTGTGTGTGTCTGTAAGCACCCTGTCTTGTTTTTCCTCTCTCTCTCTGTGTCTGTAAGCACCCTGTCTTGTTTTTCCTCTCTCTCTCTGTGTCTGTAAGCACCCTGTCTTGTTTATCTCTCTCTCTCTCTCTCTCTCTCTGTGTGTGTCTGTAAGCACCCTGTCTTGTTTATCCTCTCTCTCTCTGTGTCTGTAGGCACCCTGTCTTGTTTATCCTCTCTCTGTGTGTGTGTCTGTAAGCACCCTGTCTTGTTTATCTCTCTCTCTCTCTCTCTGTCTGTGTGTGTGTGTGTCTGTAAGCACCCTGTATTGTTTATCCTCTCTCTCTGTGTGTGTGTGTCTGTAAGCACCCTGTCTTGTTTATCCTCTCTCTGTCTCTCTCTCTCTCTCTCTCTGTGTGTGTGTGTCTGTAAGCACCCTGTCTTGTTTATCCTCTCTCTGTGTGTGTGTGTCTGTAAGCACCCTGTCTTGTTTATCCTCTCTCTGTGTGTGTGTGTGTAAGCACCCTGTCTTGTTTATCCTCTCTCTCTGTGTATGTGTGTGTGTGTGTGTGTGTGTGTACGCACCCTGTCTTGTTTATCCAATCTGTGTGTGTGTGTGTGTCTGTAAGCACCCTGTCTTGTTTATCTCTCTCTGTCTCTCTCTCTGTGTGTGTGTGTGTGTGTCTGTAAGCACCCTGTCTTGTTTATCCTCTCTCTGTCTCTCTCTGTGTGTGTGTGTGTGTGTGTGTGTGTGTGTGTGTGTGTGTGTGTGTGTGTCTGTAAGCACCCTGTCTTGTTTATCCCTCTCTCTCTGTGTCTGTAAGCACCCTGTCTTGTTTATCCTCTCTCTGTGTGTGTGTCTGTAAGCACCCTGTCTTGTTTTTCCTCTCTCTCTCTGTGTCTGTAAGCACCCTGTCTTGTTTATCCTCTCTCTGTATGTGTGTCTGTAAGCACCCTGTCTTGTTTTTCCTCTCTCTGTATGTGTGTCTGTAAGCACCCTGTCTTGTTTATCCTCTCTCTCTATCTGTGTCTGTAAGCACCCTGTCTTGTTTATCCTCTCTCTGTGTGTGTGTCTGTAAGCACCCTGTCTTGTTTTTCCTCTCTCTCTCTGTGTCTGTAAGCACCCTGTCTTGTTTATCCTCTCTCTGTGTGTGTCTGTAAGCACCCTGTCTTGTTTATCCTCTCTCTGTGTGTGTCTGTAAGCACCCTGTCTTGTTTATCCTCTCTCTGTGTGTGTGTCTGTAAGCACCCTGTCTTGTTTTTCCTCTCTCTCTCTGTGTCTGTAAGCACCCTGTCTTGTTTATCCTCTCTCTGTGTGTGTGTCTGTAAGCACCCTGTCTTGTTTATCCTCTCTCTCTATCTGTGTCTGTAAGCACCCTGTCTTGTTTATCCTCTCTCTGTGTGTGTGTCTGTAAGCACCCTGTCTTGTTTTTCCTCTCTCTCTCTGTGTCTGTAAGCACCCTGTCTTGTTTATCCTCTCTGTGTGTGTCTGTAAGCACCCTGTCTTGTTTTCCTCTCTCTCTCTCTGTGTCTGTAAGCACCCTGTCTTGCTTATCCTCTCTCTCTCTCTCTGTGTGTGTGTCTGTAAGCACCCTGTCTTGTTTATCCTCTCTCTCTCTCTCTGTGTGTGTGTCTGTAAGCACCCTGTCTTGTTTATCCTCTCTCTGTGTGTGTGTCTGTAAGCACCCTGTCTTGTTTATCCTCTCTCTCTCTCTCTCTGTGTGTGTGTCTGTAAGCACCCTGTCTTGTTTATCCTCTCTCTGTGTGTGTGTCTGTAAGCACCCTGTCTTGCTTATCCTCTCTCTCTCTCTCTGTGTGTGTGTCTGTAAGCACCCTGTCTTGTTTATCCTCTCTCTGTGTGTGTGTCTGTAAGCACCCTGTCTTGTTTATCCTCTCTCTCTCTGTGTGTGTCTGTAAGCACCCTGTCTTGTTTATCCTCTCTCTCTCTGTGTGTGTGTCTGTAAGCACCCTGTCTTGTTTATCCTCTCTCTGTGTGTGTGTCTGTAAGCACCCTGTCTTGTTTATCCTCTCTCTGTGTGTGTCTGTAAGCACCCTGTCTTGTTTATCCTCTCTCTCTCTGTGTGTCTGTAAGCACCCTGTCTTGTTTATCCTCTCTCTGTGTGTGTGTCTGTAAGCACCCTGTCTTGTTTATCCTCTCTCTCTCTCTATGTGTGTCTGTAAGCACCCTGTCTTGTTTATCCTCTCTCTCTCTGTGTGTGTGTCTGTAAGCACCCTGTCTTGTTTATCCTCTCTCTCTCTGTGTGTGTGTGTCTGTAAGCACCCTGTCTTGTTTATCCTCTCTCTCTCTGTGTGTGTGTGTCTGTAAGCACCCTGTCTTGTTTATCCTCTCTCTCTGTGTGTGTGTCTGTAAGCACCCTGTCTTGTTTATCCTCTCTCTGTGTGTGTGTGTCTGTAAGCACCCTGTCTTGTTTATCCTCTCTCTGTATGTGTGTCTGTAAGCACCCTGTCTTGTTTATCCTCTCTCTGTGTGTGTGTCTGTAAGCACCCTGTCTTGTTTATCCTCTCTCTGTGTGTGTGTCTGTAAGCACCCTGTCTTGTTTATCCTCTCTCTCTCTCTATGTGTGTCTGTAAGCACCCTGTCTTGTTTATCCTCTCTCTGTGTGTGTGTCTGTAAGCACCCTGTCTTGTTTATCCTCTCTCTCTCTCTGTGTGTGTCTGTAAGCACCCTGTCTTGTTTATCCTCTCTCTGTGTGTGTGTCTGTAAGCACCCTGTCTTGTTTATCCTCTCTCTCTCTGTGTGTGTCTGTAAGCACCCTGTCTTGTTTATCCTCTCTCTCTCTGTGTGTGTCTGTAAGCACCCTGTCTTGTTTATCCTCTCTCTCTCTGTGTGTGTGTAAGCACCCTGTCTTGTTTATCTCTCTCTCTGTGTGTGTGTGTGTGTGTGTGTGTGTGTGTGTGTGTGTGTGTGTGTGTGTGTGTGTGTGTGTGTGTGTGTGTGTGTGTCTGTAAGCACCCTGTCTTGTTTATCCTCTCTCTCTCTGTGTGTGCGCATGCATCAGGAGAAGGAAGACGGTGTGGTACTGTGGTTTCCACACTCACAGCTCTCCTCTGTTTACAGTGTGAGTGTGTTACCTGCTATGAGGGGCCCATCACAAGGGTGGAACATCATCTGTGTTTTTATGGTAGGGGTGTTCGGTACGGGGACCTCGGTTCGGTCTGCACTGTGAATGAAAACAACAAGTAGAGCTTATGCTTTTTTTTTTACAAGTAGAGCTTATGCTTTTTTTTTTTTTACAAGTAGAACTTATGCTTTTTTTTTTACAAGTAGAGCTTATGCTTTTTTTTTACAAGTAGAGCTTATGCTTTTTTTTTTTACAAGTAGAGCTTATGCTTTTTTTTTTTTACAAGTAGAGCTTATGCTTTTAAAAAAACAAGTAGAGCTTATGCTTTTTTTAAACTAGAGCTTATGCTTTTTTTTTACAAAAACAAGTAGAGCTTATACTTTAAAAAAATAATAAGTAGAGCTTATGCTTTTTAAAAAACAAGTAGAGCTTATGCTTTTTAAAAAACAAGTAGAGCTTATGCTTTTTTTCAAACAACTAGAGCTTATGCTTTTTTTAACAAGTAGAGCTTATGCTCTTTTTACTAGAGCTTTTTTACTAGAGCTTACTCTTTTTTTTAACAAGTAGAGCTTATGCTTTTTCTTAAACACGTAGAGCTTATGCTTTTTTTAAACTAGAGCTTATGCTTTTTTTTTACAAAAACAAGTAGAGCTTATGCTTTTTTAAAACTAGAGCTTATGCTTTTTTACAAAAACAAGTAGAGCGTATGTTTTTTTTAAACAAGTAGACCATATGCTTTTCTTAAACAAGTAGACCTTATGCTTTTCTTAAACAAGTAGAGCTTATGCTTTTCTTAAACAAGAAGAGCTTATGCTTTAAAAAAAACAAGTAGAGCCTATGCTTAAAAAAAACAAGTAGAGCTTATGCTTTTTAAAAAAAACAAGTAGAGTTTATGCTTTTTTTAAACAACTAGAGCTTATGCTTTAAAAAACAAACAAGTAGAGCTTATGCTTTTCTTAAACAAGTAGAGCTTATGCTTTTCTTAAACAAGTAGAGCTTATGCTTTTCTTAAACAAGTAGAGCTTATGCTTTTTTTTAAACAAGTAGAGCTTATGCTTTTTTTAAACAAGTAGAGCTTATGCTTTTTTTTAAACAAGTAGAGCTTATGCTTTTTTTTTAAACAAGTAGAGCTTATGCTTTTTTTTAAACAAGTAGAGCTTATGCTTTTTTTTAAACAAGTAGAGCTTATGCTTTTTTTAAAACAAGTAGAGCTTATGCTTTAAAAAAAACAAGTAGAGCTTATGCTTTAAAAAAAACAAGTAGAGCTTATGCTTTTTTTAAACTAGAGCTTATGCTTTTTTTTTACAAAAACAAGTAGAGCTTATGCTTTTTTAAAACTAGAGCTTATGCTTTTTTACAAAAACAAGTAGAGCGTATGTTTTTTTTAAACAAGTAGAGCTTATGCTTTTCTTAAACAAGTAGAGCTTATGCTTTTCTTAAACAAGTAGAGCTTATGCTTTTCTTAAACAAGTAGAGCTTATGCTTTTCTTAAACAAGTAGAGCTTATGCTTTTCTTAAACAAGTAGAGCTTATGCTTTTCTTAAACAAGTAGAGCTTATGCTTTTCTTAAACAAGTAGAGCTTATGCTTTTCTTAAACAAGTAGAGCTTATGCTTTTCTTAAACAAGTAGAGCTTATGCTTTTCTTAAACAAGAAGAGCTTATGCTTTTCTTAAACAAGTAGAGCTTATGCTTTTCTTAAACAAGTAGAGCTTATGCTTTTTAAAAAACAAGTAGAGCTTATGCTTTTCTTAAACAAGTAGAGCTTATGCTTTTCTTAAACAAGAAGAGCTTATGCTTTTCTTAAACAAGTAGAGCTTATGCTTTTCTTAAACAAGTAGAGCTTATGCTTTTCTTAAACAAGTAGAGCTTATGCTTTTCTTAAACAAGTAGAGCTTATGCTTTTCTTAAACAAGTAGAGCTTATGCTTTTTAAAAAACAAGTAGAGCTTATGCTTTTCTTAAACAAGTAGAGCTTATGCTTTTCTTAAACAAGAAGAGCTTATGCTTTTCTTAAACAAGAAGAGCTTATGCTTTTCTTAAACAAGTAGAGCTTATGCTTTTCTTAAACAAGTAGAGCTTATGCTTTTCTTAAACAAGTAGAGCTTATGCTTTTCTTAAACAAGAAGAGCTTATGCTTTAAAAAAAACAAGTAGAGCTTATGCTTTAAAAAACAAACAAGTAGAGCTTATGCTTTTTTTCAAACAACGAGAGCTTATGCTTTTTTTTCAAACAACGAGAGCTCATGCTGTTTTGAAAAACAACAACTTGAGCTCATGCTGTTTTGAAAAACAACTCGAGTTTATGCGCATGTTACAATCAAAATTTGAATCTTAATTTGGGGCATTTCAAGCTGTTCTTTTGTGAGAGGCAGCTGGGAAATAGTTATGTACGACGACGAGTGGTGGGGTCGATAAACCAGGAGGATTCTCCATCATTGTTTAATGATGGAGAATCCCTGTAGGTTGATGGATGGAGAATCCCAGTTTCTCAGTAGATTACAATGGCGATGGACAGAGAGTTGCCTGCCCCGGTCTGCTAACTGCTAGCCCCTGCTAACTGCTTGCTTGCTAACCCGGTCTGCTAACTGCTAGCCTGCCAGCCCCGGTCTGCTAACTGCTAGCTTGTTTAGCCCAGCCTACTAACTGTTAGCGTGTTAGCATCGGCCTGCTAACTGTCTGAATCGCCGTGTCCCCAGTCAGCCCAACCACTCACTGGACCCATATGTTCACTTGGCTACGCATGCCTCTCTCTAATATCAATATGCCTTGTCCATTTACTGTCCTGGTTAGTGATTACGGTCTTATTTCACTGTAGAGCCACTAGCCCTGCTCAATATGCCTTAACCAACCATGTTGATCCACCTCCTACATATGCGACGACATCACCTGGTTTAAACTTCTCTAGAGACTATATCTCAGGTGCTCTCATTGGTTGACTTCTGTAACCATAAAAACCTTGGTTTCATGCATGTTAACATTAGAAGTCTATTCCCCAAGTTTGTTTTACTCACTGCCTTAGCACACTCTGCCAACCCGGATGTCTTAGCCGTGTCTGAATCCTAGCTTAGGAAAACCACCAAAAACCCTGAAATCTCCATCGCTAACTATGACATTTTCCGCCAAGATGCAACTGCCAAAGGGGGCGGTGTTGCAATCTACTGCAAAGATAGCCTGCAGAGTTCTGTATTACTATCCAAGTCTGTACCCAAACAATTCGAGCTTCTACTTCTAAAAATTCACCTTTCCAGAAACAAGCTCTCACTGTTGCCGCTTGCTATAGACCTCCTCCTGCCAACCCAGCTGTGCCCTCGATACCATATGTGAATTGATTGCCCCCCATCTATATTCTGAGCTCGTTCTACTAGGTTACCTAAACTGGGACATGTTTAACACCCCAGCCATCCTACAATCCAAGCTTGATGCCCTCAATCTCACAAATTATCAATGAACCTACCAGGTACAACTCTAAATCCTTAAACATGGGCACGCTCATAATGCCATCCTAACTCATTTGCCCTCCAAATACGCCTCTGCTGTTTTCAATCAAGATCTCAGCGATCACTGCCTCATTGCCTGCATCCGTAATGGGTCTGCGACCAAACGACTACCCCTCATCACTGTCAAACGCTCCCTAAAACACTTCTGCGAGCAGGCCTTTCTAATCGACCTGGCCGAGGTATCCTGGAATGATATTGACCTCATCCCGTCAGTAGATGATGCCTGGCTATTCTTTAAAAGTGCCTTCCTCACCATCTTAAATAAGCATGCCCCTACCCCTGTCAACTGCCCGGCACCCTCCACAGCAACCCGCCAAAGCCCCCACCATTTCTCCTTCACCCAACTCCAGATAGCTGATGTTTTGAAAGACCTGTCTGCCCTTGACCAGCACAAAAACATCCTGTGGCGTTCTGCATTAGCATCGATTAGCGCCCGTGATATGCAACTTTTCAGGGAAGTTAGGAACAAATATACACAGGCAGTTAGCTTTCCTAAGGCTAGCTTTTTCAAACAGAAATTTGCATCTTGTAGTACTAACTCAAAACAGTTCTGGGACACCTGTAAAGTCCATGGAGAATAAGAGCACCTCCTCCCAGCTGCCCACTGCTAGGAAACACTGTCACCACCAATAAATCCACTATAATTGAGAATTTCAATAAGCATTTCTCTACGGCTGGCCATGCTTTCCACCTGGCTACCCATACCCCGGTCAACTGCCCCCTGCACAGCAACCCGCCAAAGCCCCCACCATTTCTCCTTTACCCAAATCCAGATGGCTGATGTTCTGAAATAGCTGCAAAGTCTGGACCCCTACAAATCAGCCGGGCTAGACAATCTGGACCCTCTCTTTCTAAAATTATCTGCCGAAATTGTTGCAACCCCTATTACTAGCCTGTTCAACCTCTCTTTCGTATCGTCTGAGATTCCCAAAGATGGAAAGCTGCCGCGGTCATCCCCCTCTTCAAAGGGGGTGACACTCTAGACCCAAACTGCTACAGACCTATATCTATCCTACTCTGTCTTTCTAAGGTCTTCAAAAGCCAAGTTAACAAACAGATCACCAACCATTACGAATCCCACCGTACCTTCTCCAGTACGCAATCTGGTTTCAGAGCTGGTCATGGGTGCACCACAGCCACGCTGAAGGTCCTAAACGACATCATAACCGCCATCAATAACAGACATTACTCTGCAGCCGTATTCATCGACCTGGCCAAGGCTTTCGACTCTGTCAATCACCACATTCTTATTGGCAGACTCGATAGCCTTGGTTTCTCAAATGATTGCCTCGCCTGGTTTACCAACTACTTATCTGATAGAGTTCAGTGTCAAATCGGAGGGCCTGTTGTCCGGGACCTCTGGCAGTCTCTATGGGGTGCCACAGGGTTCAACCTCGGGCCGACTCTTTTCTCTGTATACATCAATGATGTCGCTCTTGCTGCTAGTGATTCTCTGATACACCTCTACGCAGACGACACCATTCTGTATACTTCTGGCCCCTCTTTGGACACTGTGTTAACTAACCTCCAGACGAGCTTCAATGCCATACAACTTTCCTTCCGTGGCCTCCAACTGCTCTTAAACGCAAGTAAAACTAAATGCATGCTATTCAACCGATCACTGCCCGCACCTGCTCGCCTGTTCAGCATCACTACTCTGGACGGCTCTGACTTGGAATACGTGGACAACTACAAATACCTAGGTGTCTGGTTAGACTGAAAACTCTCCTTCCAGACTCGCATTAAGCGTCTCCAATCCAAAATTAAATCTAGAATCGGCTTCCTATATCGCAACAAAGCATCCTTCACTCATGCTGACAAACATACCCTCATAAAACTGACCATCCTACCGATCCTCGACTTCGGTGATGTCATCTATTGAATAGCCTCCTACACTCTACTCAACAAATTGGATGCAGTCTATCACAGTGCCATCTGTTTTGTCACCAAAGCCCCATACACTACCCACCATTGCGACCTGTATGCTCTCGTTGCTTTGTCCTCGCTTCATACCCGTCGCCAAATCCACTGGCTACTGGTTATCTCCAAGTGTCTGCTAGGTAAAGCCCCGCCTTATCTCAGCTCACTGGTCACCATAGCAGCACCCACCCGTTGCACAAGCTCCAGCAGGTATATCTCACTGGTCACCCCCAAAGCCAATTCCTCCTTTGGTCGTCTTTCCTTCCAGTTTTCTGCTGCCAATGACTGGAACGAACTGCAAAAATCTCTGAAGCTGGAGACTCATATCTCCCTCACTAGCTTTAAGCACCAGCTGTCAGAGCAGCTCACAGATCACTGCACCTGTACATAGCCCATCTATCTACCTACCTCATCCCCATACTGTATGTATTTATTTATTTATCTTGCTCCTTTGCACCCCAGTTTCTCTACTTGCACATTCACCTACTGCATATCTACCATGCCAGTGTTTAATTGCTATATTGTAATTACTTCGTCACCATGGCCTATTTATTGCCTTAACTCCCTTATCTTACCTCAATTACACTCACTGTATATAGACTTTTTGTTTTATTTTGTTCTACTGTATTATTGACTATGTTTTGTTTATTCCATGTGTAACTCTGTGTTGTTGTATGAGTCGAATTGCTATGCTTTATCTTGGCCAGGTCGCAGTTGCAAATGAGAACTTGTTCTCAACTAGCCTACCTGGTTAAATGAAGGTGAAATAAAACAATAAAATGGTAAAACAAGGAATAATCACACAAATGTGGACATTTTTCCAGTCCCCACAAGGAAAATGTCTATTTTAGGGGTAGAATTCAGGTTAGGATTTTGAATGGGAATCAATTGTTTGGTCCCCACAAGGATAGTAAAACAAGTGTGTGTGTGTGTGTGTGTGTGTGTGTGTGTGTGTGTGTTGTCAACCACAGAGAGTTCGTATTGTCAGAACATCACTTCCTCCTCTTCACCCAGCCACATACTGCGGGGGCGTTCAAACTCCACACACACACCAACGTGCATATACTCATGTGTACTACTCGCATATACACACCCATTTTGCTTATGCAAGCAGACATACTTGTTGTTTTCAAGCCGAAACCCCCCCCCTTGCCCCATCCCCACCAAATAATAAAGAACTCAACAGCACGTGTCACAGTCAACAAATTGCGTACCTTGACCTACATTTTGTTTGTTAACATAGGCTGCATTGTCTCTTGGGTTGATATGAAACAATGTTGCTTCATCTCCACATGGTATAAGCCATTCATAGTCTTTGTTCATTCTTTACCAGCTGACAGGGAGACTGGTGTTTTGTTGCAGAAGCGTGGGTGGTGTTCATTAGGTACCAGAACTGAACATTTTAAAGGTCCCATGCAGCTGTTTTTATCTCCAACAGTTAAGTACCTTATTATGATTGTTTTTAATTAAAATGGTCAAAAAGAAACAAAAAATAGCTTCTTTGCAAATAGCAATTTCTCAGGCAATAATTTAGCTAGGACAATTTGCTGAGGTTTAGAACTCTCTTTGTTATTAACTAAAGGGACATTTCTATTTTTTTCAACTACATATTCATCACTAGCATCACCCCAACATCAACATACAGTAGCATTAAACATTTTGGACACACCTACTCATTCAAGGGTTTTTCATTATTTGTATTGTTTTCTACATTGTAGAATAATAGTGAAGACATCAATTATGAAAGAACACACATGGAATCATGTAGTAACCAAAAAAGTGTTAAAGAAATTAAAATAGATTTTAGATTCTTCAAAGTAGCCACTCTTTGCCTTGATGACAGCTTTGTACACTTTTGGCATTCTCTCAACTAGCTTCATGAGGTAGTCACCTGGAATGCATTTCAATTAACAGGTGTGCCTTGATAAAAGTTCATTTGAGGAATTTCTTTCCTTCTTAATGTGTTTGAGCCAAGCAGTTGTGTTGTGACAAGGTAGGGGTGGTAAACAGAAGATAGCCCTATTTGGTAAAAGACCAAGTCCATATTATGGCAAGAACAGCTCAAATAAGCAAAGAGAAATGACAGTCTATCATTACTTTAAGACATGAAGGTCAGTCAATCCAGAAAATGTCAAGAACTTTGTAAGTATCTTCAAGTGCAGTCGCAACCATCAGGAGCTACGATGAAACTGACTCTCATGAAGACTGCCACAGGAAAGGAAGACCCAGAGTTAACTCTGCTGCAGAGGATAAGTTCATTAGAGTTACCAGCCTCAGAAATTGCAGCCCAAATAAATGCTTCACAGAATTCAGGTAACAGACACATCTCAACATCAAATGTTCAGAGGAGACTGCGTGAATCAGGCCTTCATGGTCGAATTGCTGCAAAGAAACCATTACTAAAGGACACCAATAATAAGAAGAGACTTGCTTGGGCCAAGAAACAGCAATAGACGTTAGACCGGTGGAAATCTGTCTTTGGTCTGATTAGTCTAAATTTGAGATTTTTGGTTCCAACCTCCTCTTTGTGAGACGCAGAGTAGGTAAACGGATGATCTCTGCATGTGTGGTTCCCACTGTGAAGCATGGAGGAGGAGGTGAGGGGTGCTTTTCTGGTGACACTGTCAGTGATTTATTTAAAATTCAAGGCACACTTAACCAGCATGGCAACCACAGCATTCTGCAGCGATAAGCCATCCCATCTGGTTTGCACTTAGCGAGACAATCATTTGTTTTTCAACAGGACAATGACCCAACACACCTCCAGGCTGAGTAAGAGCTATTTGACCAAGAAGGAGAGTGATGGAGTGCTGCATCAGATGACCTGGCCTCCACAATCACCCGACCTCAACCCAATTGAGATGGTTTGGGATGAGTTGGACCGCAGAGTGAAGGAAATGAAGCCAGCAAACCATTCCAGGTGAAGCTGGTTGCTAGAATGCCAAGCTGTCATCAAGGCAAAGGGTGGCTACTTTGAAGAATCTCATATATATATTTAGCTTTGTTTTAACACATTTTTTGGTTACTACATGATTCCATATGTATAATTTCATAGATTTGATGTCTTCACTATTATTCTACAATGTAGAGAATAGTAAAATAAAGAAAAACCCTTGAATGAGTAGGTGTGTCCAAACATTTGACTGGTTCTGTATGTGTCATGGAGCTGTTCTATGTTTTGTATTAAAAAAAGAGAGGAAGTTAAGTGTTTCCAATGACATCATTAACCAATTAGTAGGCCATGCCTCATCATTTGTTAAAAGCCACTTTGCGGGCTCTACTGTTGTTGCTACGAGATGTTTCCACTTCACAATAACAACACTTGATCAGGGCAGCTCTAGCAGGGCAGAAATTTGACGAACTGACTTGTTGGAAAGGTGGCATCCTATGACTGTGTCATGTTGAAAGTCACTGAGCACTTCAGTAAGGCCATTCTACTACCAATGTTTGTCTATGGAGATTGCATGGCTGTTTGCTCAATTTTATATACCTGTCAGCAACGGGTGTGGCCACACACACTATACAGTTGAAGTCAGAAGTTTACATACACCTTAGCCAAATACATTTAAATTCAGTTTTTCACAATTCTGGACATTTAATCCTAGTATAAATTACCTGTCTTAGGTCAGTTAGGATGACCACTTTATTTTAAGAATGTGAAGTGTCAGAATAATAGTAGAGAATTTATTTAAGCTTTCATTTCTTTCATCACATTCCCAGTGGGTCAGAAGTTTACATACACTCAATTAGTATTTGGTAGCATTTCCTTTAAATTGTTTAACTTGGGTCAAACATTTCAGGTAGCCTTCCACAAGCTTCCCACAATAAGTTTGGCCCATTCCTTCTGACAGAGCTGGTGTAACTGAGTCAGGTTTGAAAGCCTCCTTGCTTGCACACAATTTTTCAGTTCTACCCACATATTTTCTATAAGATTTAGGTCATGTCTTAGTGATGGCCTCTCCAATACCTTGCCTTTGTTGTCCTTAAGCCATTTTGCCACAACTTTTGAAGTATGCTTGAGGTCATTGTCCATTTGGAAGACCCATTTGCGACCAAGCTTGAACTTCCTGACTGATGTCTTGAGATTTTGCTTCAACTTATCCACGTAATTTTCCCACCCCATGAAGCCATCTATTTTGTGAAGTGCACCAGTCCCTCCTGCAGCAAAGCACCCCCATAACATGATGCTGCCACCCCCGTGCTTCACGGTTGGGATGATGTTCTTCGGCTTGCAAGCCTCCCCCTATTTCCTCCAAACATAATGATGGTCATTAATGCCAAACAGTTATATTTTTGTTTCATCAGACCAGAGGACATTTCTCCAAAAAGTACAATCTTTGTCCCCATGTGCAGTTGCAAACTGTAGTTTGGCTTTTTTAATGGTGGCTTTGGAGCAGTGGCTTCTTCCTTGCTGAGCGGCCTTTCAGGTTATGTAGATATAGGACTCATTTTACTGTGGATATAGATACTTTTGTACCTGTTTCCTCCAGCATCTTCACAAGGTCCTTTGCTGTTGTTCTGGGATTGATTTGCACTTTTCTCACCAAAGTACAGTCATCTCTAGGAGACTCTAGGAGAATGTGTCACCATGGAAGGCCAAATCTCCATCCCACCACAACAGGCTGAAATATCAGGCGGTCTTTTCAAACAGCTCTTATACTAAAAGGGCATTATCATCATTTTCACATTTTCACAATATTATTCCAACCAAATATTGTGGACGTACATATAAAACAGGAAAATCACGTTTTGACTGCACTGGGCCTGTTGTGTGCTGCACTGGGCCTGGTGTGTGCTGCACTGGGCCTGGTGTGTGCTGCACTGGGCCTGGTGTGTGCTGCACTGGGCCTGGTGTGTGCTGCACTGGGCCTGGTGTGTGCTGCACTGGGCCTGGTGTGTGCTGCACTGGGCCTGGTGTGTGCCCTGGTGTGTGCTGCACTGGGTCTGTTGTGTGCTGCACTGGGCCTGTTGTGTGCTGCACTGGGCCTGTTGTGTGCCCTGGTGTGTGCTGCACTGGGCCTGTTGTGTGCCCTGGTGTGTGCTGCACTGGGCCTGTTGTGTGCCCTGGTGTGTGCTGCACTGGGCCTGTTGTGTGCCCTGGTGTGTGCTGCACTGGCTAACGTGTGTGCGTGTGTGTTTCAGAGGTGTCCAACCTGCTGGTGGTAACTAAGGACAGAGTGCTAGTTCCCCAGACAACCCTGCAGGAGAGTCAACTCAGCTTCCACAGGATTCTCAAGGAGGAGATCATGCAGGTGCTGTATCACAAACACACACACTGCAACACACTCACCTCTACACACACTGCGACACACACACACTCTTCGCACACTGCTACGCACACACACTCTACACACTCACACACTGCTACGCACACACCTCTACATACACTGCGACACACTGCTACACACACACTGCTGGACACAGGTTTTTTCTTTTTTTTCTCAAGAATGCATAGCAGTGCAGACGTGGTTTGTCGTCCTCTCATTTACTTTTTCTATTTTTTGTATATATTCCAATTTATTTTTCAATCTCTTTTTCCCTTTTTAAATTAAATAAATATAACTTCCAGTAACCCGCCTCACTCAATGTGACACGGATCTGCTATTTTTTAGACCTTATAGCCAAAACTTTCTTCAACAGCTAGCCAGCTAATTAGCTACTAGCTATTTAGTCATTGTTAGCCACTGCTAGCGGCCTTTACCCTCTGCTCAAGCACCAGACGTTTTTTAGCCTGGATAATACCTGCCAGCCTCGGACAGTTTTTCTCTACTACAACGCCAGATTCCTGCCGTAAACCCTTGACCATTGATCATCACAGCTAGCTAGCTGCCACTAAGTGACCCAGCCCCGAAACTAGCCCTGAGCCAGGCACATCTCCCGGCTAGCAAATGAAATTACCACAACTACAATACCTCTTTCGGCATCTGGCCCGGTCCCTTCGCCGACTAGGCACCCCGCCATACCACCACAATTGGTCCGCAGACGTAATTCTATCAGCTGTGCCTTCAACCGGCCTTTGCCGGACATTGGAGCAGACGCTTCTACTTACCCCGGCCTGCTAACTTTAAACGCTGTGTCTCCCGCGTGCTAGCGTAGCAACGACTACCCCGCGGCTTCCCTGTTCCATCTATTGCTGTACACTGGACCCTATGATCACTTGACTACATAGCTGATGCCTGCTGGACTGTTCATTTATCACGGTACTCCACTTTGTTTACCTTTTATTTATCTGTCGGCCCTAGCCCCGAACTCAGGCCCTGTGTGTAGCTAACCGACCCTCTCTGCCCATTCATCGCCATTTTACCTGTTGTTGTTGTCTTAGCTGATTAGCTGTTGTCTTACCTGTTGTTGTCTTAGCTAACTCTCCCAATCAACACCTGTGACTGCTTTATGCCTTGCTTTATGTCTCTCTCAAAAGTCAATATGCCTTTGTATACTGTTGTTTAGGATAATTATCATTGTTTTAGTTTACTGCGGAGCCCCTAGTCCCACTCAACATGCCTTAGATACCTCCTTTGTCCCACCTCCCACACATGCGGTGACCTCGCTTATCATCACTCAGTGCCTGGGCTTACCTCCATTGTACCCGCACCCCCACCATACCCCTGTCTGCACATTATGCCCTGAATCTATTCTTCTACGCCCAGAAATCTGCTCCTTTTATTCTCTGTCCCCAACGCACTAGACAACCAGTTTTGCTAAACTTTAGCCATACCCTCATCCTACTCCTCCTCTTTTCCTCTGTTGATGTGGAGGCTAACCCAGGCCCTGCGTGTCTCCGGGCACTCTCATTTGCTGACTTCTGTTATCGAAAAAGCCTTGGTTTCATGCATGTTAACATCAGAAGCCTCCTCCCTAAGTTTGTTTTACTCACTGCTTTAGCACACTCCGCCAACCCTGGTGTCCTTGCCATGTCTGAATCCTGGCTTAGAAGTCCACCAAAACTTATTAGATTTCCATACCTAACTACAACATTTTCCATCAAGATAGAACTGCCAAAAGGGGAGGAGTTAGCTTGCAAAGTTCTGTCATACTTTCCAGGTCTATGCCCAAACAGTTCCAGCTTCTAATTAAAAAAATGTATCTCTCCAGAAATAAGTCTCTCACCGTTGCCGCCTGTTATAGACCCCCCAGCTCCCAGCTGTGCCCTGGACACCATATGTGAATTGATTGTCCCTAATCTATCTTCAGAGTTCGTTCTGTTAGGTGACCTAAACTGGGATATGCTTAACACCCCGGCAGTCCTACAAGCTAAGCTAGATTCCCTCAATCTCACACAAATCATCAAGGAACCCAGCAGGTACCACCCTAAATCCGTAAACATGGGCACTCTCATAGATATTATCCTGACCAACTTGCCCTCCAAATACACCTCTGCTGTTTTCAATCAGGATCTCAGCGATCACTGCCTCATTGCCTGCATCCACTATGGGTCCGCGGTCAAACGACCACCCTTCATCACTGTCAAACGCTCCCTAAAACACTTCTGCGGGTATCCTGGAAGGATATTGACCTCATCCCGTCAGTGGAGGATGCCTGGTCGTTCTTTAAAAGTCATTTTCTCACCATCTTAAATAAGCATGCCCTTTTCAAAAAATGTAGAACTAAGAACAGATATAGCCCTTGGTTCACTTCAAACCTGACTGCCCTTGACCCGCACAAAAACATCCTGTGGCGGACTGCAATAGCATCAAATAGTCCCCGCGATATGCAACTGTTCAGGGAAGTCAGGAACCAATACACACAGTCAGGAAAGCAAAGGCTATCTTTTTCAAACAGAAATTTGCATCCTGTAGATCTAACTCCCAAAAGTTTTGGGACATTGTAAATTCCACGGAGAACAAGAGCACCTCCTCCCAGCTGCCCACTGTACTGAGGTTAGGCAACATGGTCACCGGCGATAAAACCATGATAATCGAAAATTTCAATAAGCATTTCTCTACGGCTGGCCATGCTTTCCTCCTGGCTACTCCAACCCCAGCCAACAGCTCCGCACCCCCCGCAGCTTCTTGCTCGAGCCTCTCCAGCTTCTCCTTCACCCAAATACAGATAGCAGATGTTCTGAAAGAGCTGCAAAACCTGGACCCGTACAAATCAGCTGGGCTAGACAATCTGGACCCTCTCTTTCTAAAACTATCCACCGTCATTGTTGCAACCCCTATTACCAGTCTCTTCACCCTCTTTTGTATCCTCCGAGATCCCTAAAGATTGGAAAGCTGCCACGGTCATCCCCCTCTTCAAAGGGGGTTACACTCTAGACCCAAACTGTTAGACAGTTTGGCCCTGCCCTGCCTTTCTAAAGTCTTTGAAAGCCAAGTAAATAAACAGATCACTGACCATTTCGAATCTCACCGTACCTTCTCCGCTGTGCAATCCGGTTTCCGAGCTGGTCATGGGTGCACCTCAGACACACTCAAGGTACTAAACGATATCATAACCGCCATTGATAAAAGACAGTACTGTGCAGCCGCTTCATCGACCTGGCCAAGGCTTTCGACTCTGTCACTCACCATATTCTTATCGGCAGACTCAATAGCCTTGGTTTCTCAAATGACTGCCTCGCCTAGTTCACCAACTACTTCGCAGACAAAGTTCAGTGTGTCAAATCAAAGGGCCTATTGTCCGGACCTCTGGCAGTCTCTATGGGGATTCCACAGGGTTCAATTCTTGGGCCGACTCTTTTCTCTGTATACATCAATGATGTCGCTCTTGCTGCTGGTGATTCTCTGATCCACCTCTACGCAGATGACACCATTCTATATACATCTGGCCCTTCTTTGGACACTGTGTTAACAAACCTCTAAACGAGCTTCAATGCCACACAACACTCCTTCCGTGGCCTCCAACTGCTCTTAAACGCTAGTAAAACCAAATGCATGCTTTTTAACCATTCGCTGCCTGCACCCGCACGACCGACTAGCATCACGACCCTGGATGGTTCTGACCTAGAATATGTGGACATCTACAAATACCAAGGTGTATGGCTAGATTGTAAACTCTCCTTACAGACTAATATTAAACATCTCCAATCCAAAATTAAATGCCACACAACACTCCTTCCGTGGCCTCCAACTGCTCTTAAACGCTAGCAAAAGTAAATGCATGCTTTTCAACTGTTGCCCGCACCTGCACGGCCGACTAGCATCACTACTCTGGACGGTTTGACCTTGAATACGTGGACAACTACAAATACCTAGGTGTATGGCTAGACTGTAAACTCTCCTTACAGACTAATATTAAACATCTCCAATCCAAAATTAAATCTAGAATCGTCTTTCTATTTCGCAAAAAAAGCTTCCTTCACTCACTCCGCCAAACTTACCCTAGTAAAACTGACTATCCTACCGATCCTCGACTTCGGCGATGTCATCTACAAAATAGCCTCCAACACTCTACTCAGCAAATTGGATGTAGTTTATTACAGTGCCATCCGTTTTGTTACCAAGCGCCTTATACCACCCACCACTGCGACCTGTATGCTCTAGTCGGCTGGCCCTCGCTACATATTCGTCGCCAGACCCACTGGCTCCAGGTCATCTATAAGTCTATGCTACGTAAAGCGCCGCCTTATCTCAGCTCACCCCAAATCCAACACCTCTTTGGCCGCCTTTCCTTCCAGTTCTCTGCTGCCAGTGACTGGAACGATTTGCAAAAATCGCTGAAGCTGGAGACTTTTATTTCCCTCACTAACTTTACACATCAGCTATCTGAGCAGGTAACTGATCGCTGCAGCTGTACATAGTCCATCTGTAAATAGCCCTCCCAATCTACCTACCTCATCCCCATATTGTTTCTATTTACTTTGCTGCTCTTTTGCACACCAGTATCACTACTTATACACCATCATCTGCTCATCTATCACTCCAGGGTTAATCTGCTAAATTGTAATTGCTTTTCTACTATGGCCTATTTATTGCCTTTCCACCTCATGTCAATTGCACACACTGTATATAGACTCTTTTTCCCCCCTATTGTGTTATTGACTGTACGCTTGTTTACTCCATGTGTAACTCTGTTGTTGTTTATGTCACACTGCTTTGCTTTATCTTGGCCAGGTCGCAGTTGTAAATGAGAACTTGTTCTCAACTAGCCTACCTGGTTAAATAAAGGTGAAATAAAAATAATAAAACACTTGCACTCTACACACACTGCTAGACACACTCTACACACTCTGCTAGACACACACTACACACTCTGCTAGACACACACTACACACTCTGCTAGACACACACTACACACTCTGCTACATTACACTTTGCTACACACACAAACCGTACCTCAGTCACATCCATCTATTCATCGGCTGAAAGAGACTTTGTCAATCTTTACTCTTCTAGGCACTTCAGCCCTTCAGTGTTTTCTTACTGGTGTTTGTCACCAGTGTGTATTTACGATGTGTGTATGTTATGAGTGTGTATTGACTAACTCTCTGTCCTCTTCCTCCTGTATCTATCAGGGAGAGCACCTGGGGCTGGGTACCCGGACCAACATCTATGCTGGAGTACTGAAGGTGAAGAGTGAGGAGGATGCAGGATACTATCCCTCTCAGGAGCTCAAAGTAGTGCTGAAGGTGTTGGGGTCCGGACACAGAGACATCTCCCTGGTAAGACACACCAACTCCATCTACATCATGGGATTACTTTAGGGACTCCCTCAAGAAGAGTGAAGAAGGCACAGTGATGCCGAAAAGTTGGTGTTTTTTACCCAATGCGTGTGTGTGTGTGTGTGTGTGTGTGTGTATTGTTAGGTTCTTCTTTTTCAAAGTAAATATATATCTTTCAGTAAATATCCCACGGACACTAGAGAAGCTTTAACCAAGTTTAATTCTTCGCCAAGGGTCTTTACAGCTGTAATCAGACAGCAAAACATTTCTCACATCACAGTTATATACATCCTACTTAAAACACTCCTCCTTCTCTCCAATTCTTATGTTTTATGGCTCCACAGGAAGCTAATAAAGAGGGTAACAGGATAACAAACCTTTATTACTCCCTTAAGAGAATCTGTCCTCACCTCCTGACCTCAATCCCTCCTTCATCTAATCTACAGATGTCCATCTGTCTCCCCTGTTTCACACGTTGCTCTCCTCTCATCCCCCCAACACATTCCCGAAGCCATCTGTCTTTCTTCAGAGACATAAAACGAATTCTCTTTCATTTCCTATCTCAATGATCAAAGTTCATCTGTATGTGTGTATGTAAATGTAATGTATGTATTTATACAGTTAAAGTCGTATGTTTACATACACCTTATAACCAAATACATTTAAACTCAGTTTTTCACAATTCCTGACATTTAATCCTAGTAAACATTCCCTGTTTTAGGTCAGTCAGAATAATAGCAGAGAGAATGATTTAATTCAGCTTTTATTTCTTTCATCACAATCCCAGTGGGTCAGAGGTTTACATATGCTCAATTAGTATTTGGTAGCATTGCCTTTAAATTGTTTAACTTGGGTCAAACGTTTTGGGAAGCCTTCCACAAGCTGTCCCATTCCTCCTCACAGAGCTGGTGTAACTGAGTCAAGTTTGTAGGTCTCCTTGCTCACACACGCTTTTTCAGCTCTGACCACCAATTTTCTATAGGATTGAGGTCATGGCTTTTGTAATAGCCACCTCAATACCTTGCCTTTGTTGTCCTTAAGCCATATTTAGGATGTTTTATATCAGAAATCTTCAATAATATTCCAACCGGACAATTCCGTTGTCATTAGAAAGGAAAGGGAACAGAGCTCACGCTCACGGCCGCGCGTGATAAACAACTTAGGCTTTCAGCTGAGCCACTTACCGTGAGTGGTCATATTCTCTCCCCTTTCACAATAGAAGCCTGAAACAACTTTATAAAGACTGTTGACATCTAGTGGAAGCCTTAGGAAGTGCAATCTGACCAAATTTACACTGGATATTAGATAGGCAATCACTTGAAAAACTACAAACCTCAGATTTCCCACTTCCTGGTTGGATTTTTATCAGGTTTTCACCTGCCATGAGTTCTGTTATACTCACAGACATCATTCAAACAGTTTTAGAAACTTCAGCGTGTTTTATATCCAAATCTACTAATAATATGCATATCCTAGCTTCTGGGCCTGAGTTGCAGGCAGTTTACTCTGGGCACGCTTTTCATCCGGACGTGAAAATACTGCCCCCTAGCCCAAAGAGGTTACAAGAAATTTGTGGAGTGGTTGAAAAACGAGTTTCAATGACTCCAACCTAAGTTGGATGTATGTAAAGTATGTAAACTCCTGACTTCAACTGTATATGTGGGTGTGGCTCTCTTTATTTAAATAGCTTCCAGTGTATTCTCTGTTAGTCAGCACCTCAGCACTAAATAATGTTCTCTGGGGGTGCACCAGCTCATGCTTTTTATTAGACTGTGTCAGTATTTTGCCAAGTTCCATATGACTAACTCTGACTGTCTCCCCCTCTGTCGTTCCTTCTCCTGTCTCTGTCTCTCCCTCTGCCTCCCTCTCTCTGTCCTTCCTCCCTATCTCTCCCTCTCACTCTCTCTCTCCTGTCCTCCATCTGTCTCCCCTGCTGTCTCCCCCGCTGTCTCTCCCTCTGACTCCCCTGTCCTCCATCTGTATCTGCCTCCCGCTGTCTCTCCCTCCTGTCCCCCATCTCTGTCTCTCTCTTCCCCCCCTCTCTCTCTCTCTCTCTCTTGCCCCCTCTCTCTCTTGCCCCCCTCTCTCTTGCCCCCCCTCTCTCTTGCCCCCCCCCCTCTCTCTTGCCCCCACCTCTCTCTTGCCCCCTCTCTCTTGCCCCCCCTCTCTCTTGCCCCCCTCTCTCTTGCCCCCTCTCTCTCTTGCCCCCCTCTCTCTCTCTCTTGCCCCCCTCTCTCTCTCTTGCCCCCCTCTCTCTCTCTTGCCCCCCTCTCTCTCTCTTGCCCCCTCCCCCTCTCTCTCTCTGTTTCTCCATCTCTCTCTCTCTGTCTCTCCCTCTCTCCTGTCCTCCATCTCGGTCTCTCTCCTGTCCTCCATCTGTCCCTCTCTCACTCTCACTCCTGTCTCTTCCTATCCCTCTCTCTCCTGTTATCCCTCTCTCTCCTGTTATCCCTCTATCTCCCCAGGCCTTTTTTGAGACAGCTAGTATGATGCGGCAGGTCTCCCATAAGCACATCGCCCTGCTCTATGGAGTCTGTGTACGCCACCTTGAGAGTGAGTGTACACACACACACACACACACACACACACACATGACCCTATAAACCTCTCTTCCTGTGCAGTGTTCATACAGACTCTATACTACAGTATTGCAATAGTAGATCAGCAGATATGATGGGATTTGTCATTATTTATAATTAATGAATTCCCCATGAGCTGTTGACTCAGTACTGAATAGTACGTTGACATAGGTTGAATCTCAAACCGATCACTTTGAGCAGTCGATCACTCGATAAAGGACTTAGTGTTCAGTTTGAGATTCATCTATACTGTGCTGTACCTTCTGAACACAATTTACCTGTCTAAACCAGTTAGTGGGAGATGTTTGGTATGAGGACAGTAATGTAGCTATACTGTTTCCCCCAACAAGAGACAAACCAGTCTTACTGTTGTGGTAGCCAGGCAGAATATGCTGTGTGTGTGTGTGTGTGTGTGTGTGTGTGTGTGTGTGTGTGTGTGTGTGTGTGTGTGTGTTGTTTGAGGCATCCATTCTCAGTGAAATGAATTCAGTTCCAGTCAATAGCATGTGACTTAATGTATCAATCAATCAAATGTATTTCTAAAGCCCTTTTTACATCAGCAGATGTCAGAAAGTGCTGTACAGAATCCCAGCCTAAAATCCTAAACAGCAAGCAGATGTAGAAGCACGGTGGCTAGGAAAATCTCCCTAGAAAGGCAGGAACCTAGGAATGTACAGGCTGACTGGGATGTCACTTTGTTTTATCTTGCCTAACTCTCTCCCTTCCCCTCCCTGATTTCCTATTTCGTTCATCTACCCCTTCGTGTGTGTGTGTGTGTGTCCAAATCAAATGTTATGCTTCATAAACAACAGGTGTAGATCAACAGTGAAATGCTTACCAATGGGCCCTTTCCAACAATGCAGAGTTAAAGATAAAAATAAATACAGAGTGAAATAACGAGTAATATAGGTAGGGGTAAAGTGACTTGGCGACAGGATAGAATATAGACAGTAGTAGCAACTTATGTGATGGGTGTGAAAGTGTGTGGTGTCAGTAGGCTTGTGTGCGTGCGCATGGTGTGTGTGTTGGGGTGTCAGTGTATGGGTGTGTGGGTAGAGTCCAGTGTGTGTGTACATAGTCAGTGCAAGAGAGAGAATGCCCAGCTTCGTCCGGGTTAGGGGTGGGTTTGGCCGGCAGGGATATCCTTGTCCCATCGTGCACTAGCGACTCCTGTGGCGGGCCGGGCGCAGTACTCACTGACACGGTCGCCAGGTGTACGGTGTTTCCTCCGACACATTGCGCCTGACTTCCAGGTTAAGTGGGCATTGTGTGAAAAAGCAGTGCGGCTTGGTTGGGTTGTGTTTCAGGGGAACGCACGGCTCTCGACCTTCGCCTCTCCCAAGACTGTACAGGAGTTGCAGCGATGAGACAAGACTGTAACTACCAATTGGAAACCACGAAATTGGGGATAAAGAAGGGTAAAAATAAAATTTAAATGAAGACCTTAAGCCTGCCTCATCATTGTCGGTGATCAGTCCTACCATAGCTGTGTCATCAGCAAACTTCATAAAGGTGTTGGAGGCATGCGCGGCCTTGAAGTCGTGCGTGAACAGGGAGTACGGGAAGGGACTAAGCACACACCCCTGAGGGGCACCTTTGTTGATGGTCAACGTGGCGGATGTGTTGTCTCCTACCCTCACTGCCTGGGGGAGGCCCATCAGGAAGTCCAGGATCCAGTTGCAGAGGGAGGTGTTCAGTCCCAGGGTCCTGAGAGCGCTATGGTGTTGAATGCTGAGATGTAGTCAATGAACAGCATTTTTACATACTGTTGGTAGAGTGCATTTGGAAAGTATTCAGACCCCTTCACTTTTTCCACAATTTATTAAGTTACAGCCTTATTCTATAAATGAATAAATAAATGTTTTTCCTCGTCAATCTACACACAATACCCCTTGATGACAAAGCGAAAACAGGGTTTTAGTAATTTTTGCAAAAACAAACTTACCTTATTTACATAAGTGTTCAGACCCTTTGCTATGAGACTCAAATTTGAGCTCTGGTCCATCCTGTTTCCATTGATCATCCTTGAGACAACTTCAATTGATTGGACATGATTTGGAAAGGCACATACCTCCCTATATAAGGTCCCACAGTTGACGGTGCATGTCAGAGCAAAAACCAAACCATGAAGTCAAAGGAATTGTCCGTAGAGCTCTGAGACAGGGTTGTGTCGAGGCACAGATCTGGGGAAGGGTACCAAAAAATGTCTGCAGCATTGAAGGTCCCCAAGAACACAGTGGCCTCCATCATTCTTAAATGGAAGAAGTTTAGAACCACCAAGTGTCTTCCTAGAGCTGGCTGCCCGGCCAAACTGAGCAATCGGGGAGCAGGGCCTTGAACAGGGAGGTGATCAAGAACCCAATGATCCCTCTGAAACAGTTCCTCTGTGGAGATGGGAGAACCTTCCAGAAAAACAACCATCTGTGCAGCACTCCACCAATCAGGCCTTTATGGTAGAGTGGCCAGACAGAAGCCCCTCCTCAGTAAAAGGCACAGTCTGCTTGGATTTTGCCAAAAGGCACCTAAACGACTGTTAGACCATAAGAAACAAGATTCTCTGATCTGAAACGAAGATTGTACTCTTTTGGCCTGAATGCCAAGCATCACGTCTGGAGGAAACCTGGCACCATCCCTGGTGAAGCATGGTGAAGAATGGTGGTGGCAGCATCATGCTGTGGGGATGTTTTTCAGCAGTAGGGACTGGGAGTCTAGTCGTGATCAAGGGAAAGATGAACGGAGAAATGTACAGAGAGATCCTTGATGAAAATCTGCTCCAGAATGCTCAGGACCTCAGACTGGGGTGAAGGTTCACCTCCAAACAGGACAACAACCCTGAGCACACCACAATGCAGAAGTGGCTTCGGGACAAGTCTCTGAATGTCCTTGACTTGAACCCAATCAAACATCTCTGGAGAGACCTGAAAATAGCTGTGCAGCGACTCTTCTCTCCAACCTGACAGAGCTTGAGAGGATCAGCAGAGAAGAATGGGAGAAACTCCCCAAATACAGGTGTGCCAAGCTTTAAGCGTCATACACAAGAAGACTTGAGGCTGTAATCGCTGCCAAAGGTGCTTCAACAAAGAACTGAGTAAAGGGTCTGAATACTTATGTTACTTTAAAAAATAAAAAAAAGTTTTTGCAAAAAATTCTAAAAAACAATTTTTGTTTTGTCATTAGGGGGTATAGTGTGTAAATTGATAAGCGGGATTTTAAAAAATACATTTTAGAATAAGGCTGTAACGTGTAACAAAATATGGAAAAAGTATTTCAGAATGCACTGTATTCCTTTTGTCCAGGTGGGTGAGGGCAGTGTGGAGTGCAATAGAAATTTCATCCTCTGTGGATCTGTTGGGGCAGTATGCAAATTGGAGTTGGTCCAAGGAGTCTGTGAATAATGGTGTTGATGTGAGCCATGACCCTGCTTTCAAAGCATTTCATGGCTATAGATGTGAGTGATACAGGGAAATAGTCATTTAGGCAGATTACCCTGGCGTTCTTTGGTACTGGCACTATTGTGGTCTGCTTGAAACAACTTGGTATTACAGACCCGGTCAGGGATAGGTTGAAGGTGTCAGTGAAGACACATGCCAGCTGGTCAAAGCTCTGAGTTTGCGTCCTGGTTTTCTGTCTGGCCCTGCAACCTTGAGAATGTTTAAAGGTCTTACTCACATCGGGTATGGAGGGCGAGATCACACTTTTGCCTGGAACAGCTGGTGCTCTCATGTGTGGTTTAGTGTTGCTTGCCTCGAAGTGTGTATGTACATGTGTATTGACTATCTAGCACAGGAGATTGGTGGTACCTTAACCTCTGGGATATGTGGGACGGTAGCGTCCCACCTGGCCAACATCCAGTGAAAATGCAGAGCGCTAAATTAAAATAAATTACCAAAAAAATTCAACTTTGATAATCACACAATCAATATACCAAATTAAAGCTACACTTGTTGTGAATCCAGCCAACGTGTCAGATTTAAAAAATGCTTTTACGGCGAAAGCAAACAATGCTATTATCTGAGAATTTTAGCAAATATCCACCCCTGTCAACTTACATGACAAACCACAGATCTCAGGAAATCTTCACAAAGGGCCTTTTACTTAAAAAAGGAGTATCCCATAGCCAGATAGCATTAGCTATAAATTGTCGTTCAGTTTGGTCTCTAAAACGAGATTCTAATCTTGTTCCTGGTACTTCATAGTACCAAAACATTACCTCACTATCTGGAATGCTCTTTAGGCTTTATTGGCCAAAGACATCGTAAATCTCCTGTCAGTGTTATCTCATAGAGGCCCATCCTCAGTGGAACACACACAATATTCAACTGATTCTATTCTGTCGAATAAAACAACCATTCTAATGCAATACAAAGATTATAAAATAATCTTACAAGCACCATAACATAATCTTGCAATTCTCCACGACATGTCCCCATCACATAGTTTAACAGATACATTCACATATGAAGACAATGTTCAATTCTGACTTCTCCCTTTCTGATATTCTGGATATTACCAGACGTAAAAGACAAGCCTGACCTCTCCCCTCTCTGGGCCCCAAGTGACTTTTCCCTAGAGAAGAAAGGAAAATGCAACTGCCGACAGTATAGTCCAAAAAAAGACATCCTAATGACAAGTATCTCACATAAGCATATTATGAAAGTAAATAAAACATCTTATTTATCAATGTTACCTAACTAATTCTGTATCTGCTACGACAAAGCATTGTCCAAACATTTCAAATGACTTTTGTAATACAACTTTAGGTATTTTTTTAACGTAAATAATCAATATAATTTAAGACGGGATGATCTGTGTTCAATACCGGAGGAAAACACAAGTGGAGCGTGCTTTCAGGTCACACGCCTATAACAAAGAGTACACTTCCCTCGAGCCTCATTACTTCTTCATTTCTCAAAGGAAAAACCTCAACCAATTTCTAAAGACTGTTGACATCCAGTGGAAGCGATAGGAACTGCAGGAAAGTTGATTAGAAATCTGGATTCCCAATGAAAACCCATTGAATAGAGTGACCTCAAAAAAACTAATCTGAACGGTTTGTCCTCTGAGTTTCGTCTGCCAAATAAGTTATGTTATACTCACAGACATGATTCAAACAGTTTTAGAAACTTCAGAGTGTTTTCTATCCACACTGACTAATAATATGCATATCTTAGCTTCTGGGTCTGAGTAGCAGGCTGTTTACTTTGGACACACTTTTCATCCGGACGTAAAAATACTGCCCCCTGTCCCAAAGAAGATAATTGGGGAGGACAGGCTCATGGTAATGGCGTGAGCGGAATAGGTGGAATGGTATCATTCGCTCGATGTCCATGTCTAGGGTTGCACATTTCAGAGGTGGAAACTTTCCATGGGAATTAACGGAAATATATGCAAATTAATGTTAATACCATTTAAATGTAGATGTTTTTTGCATGGATTATATTACCATATCAAATGGAGACAGAAACATAAACCTTTTACCTTATCATAAGTAGACATGATTAAATCCTTCCAATAGAAATAAACAATTTAGTGAACTTTAATTAAATGAATTGACTCTTCACATGGGATGATTACACTGGAACAACAAAAGAAAGGGAATATTGAATGATCCCCAATGATCCATCACATCTCCCAAAAACGTACATCTGTAAAATGATAGTCTAGAAACTAAAGCTTTGGTGGTCTTCCTCTCAGGCTTCCATGTCTTCTCCTGGACCTCCTCAATGTCCATCTCTTGAACATTAGACTCTAAGGCCTCATTTTCACTGTCACTTTCCAACCTTGTTGAGGCTGGCACGTTGTCAGGCTCAAAAAGCCTCAAATTTGCCCGGATGGCCACCCATTTTTCAACCTTTGTATTGGTCAGCCTGTTGCGTGCTTTGGTGTGTATTCCCAAACAAGGATCAGTTGCGCTCTGCGGCGGCTGATGTTGGTGGGATTTGGAGGATGATGGAGGCAACAGGGGAAAGAGCCTCAGATCCACAAAGTCCCTTCCACCAGGTGGCTGATGAGATATGACTGCCATATTGCATCTCCATCCCAAAGCCCTTGCTTGGAAGTGTACTTCGCCAGACTGCCAAGAACCTTGCCCTCATCCAGGCCAAGGTGGCGAGATACGGTAGTGATGACACCAAAGGCCTTGTTGATCTCTGCACCAGACAGGATGCTCTTGCCAGCATACTTGGGGTCCAACATGTAAGCTGTTGCGTGTATGGGCTTCAGGCAGAAGTCTTCACGCTTTTTGATGTATTTCAGAACTGCAGTTTCCTCTGCTTGGAGCAACAGTGAAGTGGTCAGGGCAGTACGGATTTCTTCTCTTACATCTGCAAGCAGAGTCTGAACATCACACAGGATGGCATTGTCTCCCTCAATCCGTGCAATGACTACTGCTATAGTTTTCAGGAGTTTCAGGCTGCTTACCACTCTCTCCCAAAATACATCATCCAGGAGGATCCTCTTGATGGGGCTGTCCATATCAGCAGACTGTGATATGGCCATTTCTTGGAGAGACTCCTTCCCCTCCAGGAGACTGTCAAACATGATGGCAACACCACCCCAACAGGTGTTGCTGGGCAGCTTAAATGTGGTGCTCTTATTCTTCTCACTTTGCTTGGTGAGGTAGATTGCTGCTATAACTTGATGGCCCTTCACATACCTAACCATTTCCTTTGCTCTCTTGTAGAGTGTATCCATTGTTTTCAATGCCATAATGTCCTAGAGAAGCAGATTCAATGGGTGGGATGTGAGGGTAGGACTCCTCCACTTTAGACCAAGCAGCCTTCATGTTCGCAGCATTGTCTGTCACCAGTGCAAATACCTTCTGTGGTCCAAGTTAATTGATGACTGCCTTCAGCTCATCTGCAATGTAGAGACCGGTGTGTCTGTTGTCCCTTGTGTCTGTGTATTGTTAAGCACATGTCTACTCCTGAATACTGGTTGAGGGGTGGAGATGATGTAGTTAATTATTCCTTGCCCAAGAACATTCAACCACCCATCAGAAATGATTGCAATACAGTCTGCTTTCTCTATGATTTGCTTGACCTTCACTTGAACTCAGTTGAACTCTGCATCCAGCAAATGAGTAGATAAAGCATGTCTGGTTAGATGAGTGTATGCTGGGTGAAGAACATTCAGAAATCTCTTCCAATGCACAATGCCTGTGAGCATCAGAGGTGAACCAGTTGCATACACAGCTCGAGCAAGACATTCATCAGCATTTCTCTGACTACGTTCCTCCATTGAGTAAAAAAAAACGACTGATTCCAGGAGGACATGAGCTGTTGTTATCGATAAGGTGTCTGATTCCAGTAGGACCATGGAGCTGTTGTTATCGATAAGGTGTCTGATTCCAGGAGGACCATGAGCTGTTGTTATCGATAAGGTGTCTGATTCATCATTTTCACCTCGAATAGAAGTAGAGGGACTTTTGTCAGAGGTTGCTTGTTGTGAGCGCTGAGGGAACTTTATAAACTTGGCCAGATGATTCTGCATCTTTGTTGCATTCTTCACATATGATATGGCATAGTATTTGCAAATGTACACAGATTGTCCTTCTACATTAGCTGCAGTGAAATGTCTCCACACATCAGATAATGCCCATGGAATTTTCCTGTAAATATCAGAAAAAAAATTGTAAAAAACCCCAAATATAATTCCATGTACAGATAAATAGTTAAGCAGTTCGATTTAACAACTCATTTGTAAGATACATTTTTTAAATGAAACATGTATGGAAACAGGTGAATTAACAGTCTCAAGCAAGCTAAAACCCACATTGTAGCAAAAACTAAATAGCAGAAATTGTTAACGATGTAGAACTGATTTAAACACACTTTGCTGTACTCTATTTACTAGTTAACAAAAAATAATGTATGTCATATAAAATATATTCACCCCACCCAGTATTATAATCAAAATTTACCAGAAAGCATGTCGTCCTTGGCTCAGACAGTGTAGTAGTGTGGGCTCAATAGCTTCTCATTAGTGTGCAAGATCTTGAGACTCAGCTGTACATGTGATGGCTACCCCACATAGCCTGGTTCCTCTCTAGGTTTCTTCCTAGGTTTTGGCCTTTCTAGGGAGTTTTTCCTAGCCACCGTCCTTCTACACCTGCATTGCTTGCTGTTTGGGGTTTTAGGCTGGGTTTCTGTACAGCACTTTGAGATATCAGCTGATGTACGAAGGGCTATATAAATACATTTGATTTGATTTTGATTTGATGGAAGAGTGCACTGCAAGAATGCACTGCGCATGCAGAGGGTTGCAGTTCCATTGAATTGGGGATAGTTTAACCAAAATATGCTACAAGACCTAGAATTGCCTTATGAGTATCCCACAAAAAGGTTCACGGTTATTAGCTAACTTTTTTGATGAATTTATGCTAAATTCCCCAAATTCCTGGGTTTGAATTCCCATGGAAATTTACCGGAAGGTTTTTTGACCCTTTGCAACCCTGTCCATGTCTCTCTCTCTCTCTCCCTCCCAGATATCATGGTGGAGGAGTTTGTCCAGTTAGGTCCGTTGGATGTGTTCATGCGGAGACAACACAGTCCTCTCAGTACACCATGGAAGTTCCAGGTGGCCAAACAACTGGCCAGCGCTCTCAGCTACCTGGTGAGAAAAACACACTCTGAAATGTCTTCAATCTCTTTGTTACGGCAAGCCTAAATAAGTTCAGGAGTAAAAATGTGCTTAACAAGTCACATAATAATTGCATGGACTCTGTGTTTAACATTAGTTTTTATGACTACATCTCTGTACCCCACACATACACTCATCTGTAAGGTCCCTCAGTTCGAGTTGTGGATTTCAAACACAGATTCAACCATAAAGACCAGGGAGGTTTCCCAATGCCTCCCAAATAAGGGCACCTATTGGTAGATGTTGGAAAAAAAGCAGACATTGAATGTCCCTTTGCACATGGTGAAGTTATTAATTTACAGTTTGGGTGGTGTATCAAAACAGCTAGTCACCAGAAAGATACAGGCATCCTTCCTAACTCAGTTGCCAGAGAGGAAGAAAAACACTCAGTGATTTCACCATGAAGCCAACGGTGGCTTTAAAAAAGTTTGAGTTGAATGGCTGTGATAGGAGGAAACTGAGGATGGATCCACAAAATTGTAGTTACTTCACAATACTAACCTGCATCACAAAGTGAAAAGAAGGAAGTCTGAACAGAATAAAAATATTCTAAAACATGCATCCTGTTTGCAATAAGGCACTAAAGTAAAACTGTAAAGAAATTGTTAAAGAAATGTCCTGAATACAAAGTGTTATGTTTGGGGTAAATCCAACATAATACATCACTGAGTACCACTCTTCATATTTTCAAGCATGATGGTGGCTGCATTAGGTTATGGATATGCTTGTCATTGGCAAGGATAATAAGCGGAATGGAGCTAAGCACAGGCAAAATCCGAGAGGAAAATCTGTTTTCCAACAGACATTGGGAGACAATTTCACCTTTCAGCAGGACAATAACCTAAAACACAAGCCAAGTATACACTGGAGTTGCTTACCAAGGTAACATTAAATGTTTCTGAGTGGCTTAGTTTTGACTTAAATCGTCTTGAAAATCTATGGCAACAACCAACTTGACAGAGCTTGAAGAATTTCTTTAAGAATAATGTGCAAATATTGTACAATCCAGGTGTGCAAAGCTCTTAGAGACTCTCTGTCTCTGTCTCTGTAGGAGGATAAGAAGCTAGTGCATGGCTTTGTGTGTACCAAGAACATCCTGCTGGCCAGAGACGGAGTGGACAGTGAGGGAGGACCCTTCATCAAGCTCAGCGACCCCGGCATACCCATCACTGTGTTGACCAGAGAGGGTAAGACTTCACTGAATCATTTTGTTTGGCAAATTATGCACATTGAGTGCAAGACAACCATCATGTTCCATTTCAATTTGTGTTGTTATCCAGAGCAACGTATCTTATAGGACAGATAGGACAAGGGCCCAATTTGAGATTGTAGAATTTATTGTACAGTATGTTGAGTTCTGAAAGGTTTGTGGCCCAGGAGAATGTTTTTGGGAACAAGACTATACAAATGCACAGCTCACATTCCATTTCCCCCCCAATGGCATATTTATGTTTGGTAAACATTTACTGTGTCTGTGGCTGAGTGAAGACAGTTAAACAGACCAAACAGTGTTAATGTCCACTGGGACCACTGGATCTGACAGATGGGAACACTCTCCCTCCCTCTCTTTATGTTACTGGCATGGCAGGGCTGTGGATTCCTGTCAGCTGGAAGTGACGTGAGGGCTTGTGGGAAGAACTTGAAGACAGTCAGAGGGAGAGGGGGTTAGAGATGGACAGTCAGAGAGAGAGGGGGTTAGAGATGGACAGAGAGAGAGAGGGGGTTAAAGATGGACAGTCAGAGAGAGAGGGGGTTAGAGATGGAGACAGTGAGAGAGGGTTAGAGATGGAGACAGTCAGAGAGAGGGTTAGAGGTGGAGACAGTCAGAGAGGGGGTTAGAGATGGAGACGGTTAGAGATGGAGAGAGAGGGTTAGAGATGGATAGAGGGGTTAGAGATGGAGCCAGTCAGAGAGAGAGGGTTAGAGATGGAGCCAGACAGAGAGAGGGTTAGAGATGGAGACAGACAGAGGGTTAGAGATGGAGCCAGTCAGAGAGAGGGTTAGAGACAGAGAGAGAGAGGGTTAGAGATGGAGCCAGTCAGAGAGAGGGTTAAAGATGGAGACAGTCAGAGAGGGGGTTAGAGATGGAGACAGTCAGAGAGAGGGGGTTAGAGATGGAGACAGTCAGAGAGAGGGTTAAAGATGGAGACAGAGAGAGAGGGTTAAAGATGGAGACAGTCAGAGAGAGAGGGTTAGAGATGGAGACAGTCAGAGAGAGAGGGTTAAAGATGGAGACAGTCAGAGAGAGGGTTAGAGATGGAGACAGTCGGAGAGGGGGTTAGAGATGGAGACAGTCGGAGAGAGGGGGTTAGAGATGGAGACAGTCAGAGAGAAGGGGTTAGAGATGGAGACAGTCAGAGAGAGGGGGTTAGAGATGGAGACAGTCAGAGAGAGGGGGTTAGAGATGGAGACAGTCAGAGAGAGAGGGTTAGAGATGGAGACAGTCAGAGAGGGGGTTAGAGATGGAGAGAGAGGGTTAGAGATGGAGAGAGGGGTTAGAGATGGAGCCAGTCAGAGAGAGAAGGTTAGAGATGGAGCCAGTCAGAGAGAGGGTTAGAGATGGAGACAGTCAGAGAGCCTCATGGAACTGTAATACAGTAAAGGTGTCAGTGAGGAAAGACAGGACTACAGACATATTAAAAATGACAAATTCCTTCCCCAAACAGTTGAGGGTTCATTATCTTGTGTTCACTATAATAGTGTTTTGGTTTCTGCACCGCAGGTGACTGTTTGTTTGTGTTATGACTAAATGTTTGTACTGTGTTTACATACGTGTGTGTGTGTGTGTGTGTGTGTGTGTGTGTGTGTGTGTGTGTGTGTGTGTGTGTGTGTGTGTGTGTGTGTGTGTGTGTGTGTGTGTGTGTGTGTGTGTGTGTGTCTCAACCTGCAGAGTGTGTGGACCGGATCCCCTGGATTGCTCCAGAGTGTGTGAAGGACTCTGCCAACCTGAGTGTAGCAGCTGATAAATGGGGATTCGGCACAACACTGTGGGAGATCTGCTATGACGGAGAAGTGCCCCTTAAAGACAAGAAACTCACAGAGGTACATACTGTATACACACACACACCTTAATCCACTTTATCCTACACCCTCACACATCTCTATGCCATGTATTGCCAGTTTGGACACAAAGTATCAGATACCCTTAAGCTACTCTTTCTCTCTCTTTCCCCACTCCCTCCCTCTCCCCATCCCCCCTCTCGCCCCCACTGTCCCTACCCCTCCCTCCCTCCCTCACCTCCCTCTCTCTCTCCCTGAGCAGAAAGAAAGGTTCTATGCAGCAGAGTGTCAGCTAGCTACTCCAGACTGCAAAGAGCTGGCTGAACTGATGACCCATTGTATGACCTTCGACCCCCGTAAACGCCCGTTCTTCAGGGCCATCGTCAGAGACATAGACACCCTTGAGGAACAGAGTACGTGTGTGTGTCAGTGAGCAGTAGCAGTGCATGGGTAAAATCACTGGGGAAGTGAAAAAAAAACATGCTGACTCACCCTACTTGTAGAGAAACACCAATGACAACCTCCTTTCATGTTGCCGAAACATTTAGCTTTTGTTGTCCTAAGATACCTGGCTAAAATGCTTGCTAGCTATCCTAACTTCCTTTCATTACCTGGCAACGATTCGCTAGGCCAGCTAGTTAACGTTAGTCTAAATAACTAGCTAGCTACATTGAACTTCCATCCTCTCAGGCCAGGGGCACAATTATGGTTGGATCATTGGCCAGAATGAAGTAAAACCAAATCCCTATCTCCATCCATGGCTAATTGAAGAAAGGGACACTTGTCATTAGCTAGCTAGCCACCGGAGGACCACAACACAAGGAGATGCAACAATTATATATGATTTTGTAAATTACGTTCTGCTTTTGGTGTGAAGCCGAATCCAAACTGGCTTCCCTTGACACTTGTTTTTGGTGTGCCAGGACCATTCACAGTTAACCTCACTCAGTTTAGCTCAACGCTGATTGGCTAATATTACTTGAAAAATGTAATCAAGGGAGGCCAAATGCTCGCTGGCTTCCCTTGCATTCAATGCTACGGGTTACAACGATGTCATTCTCTTTTTGCCCAGACAGCATCAGATAGATGGCCTACATATACTGAGAGAGAGGGCCGCTGTTGTGTTCGCTCGGATGCTTTCTCCAGTGAGATACATTCAGCCTCTTTCGAATTGAAGGAAAATGATGAAACACAGAGACGGCAGTTGTTTCTCAGCGCTAGCTAGAGAGAGAGATTGCAAGAGTGTGTGTATGAGTGTTGTGGAGTTCACTGGGTTCATGCTCCACAGCTCCCCCTTAACTGGGCCCCATGGATATAAATCTGCCCTCAATACTGCCACACGGTGGCTAGAATGAGGTACTGCCGTCATGTCGCAGTTAGACATCCATCATACTGGTGCTGTTGCTTTGCTGAATAAACCCACTGGGTATGTTGTCAGTGTGTATGTTGTCAGTGTGCAACAATGTGCGTGTATGTTGTCAGTGTGTAACTGAGTGTGTATATGTTGTCAGCGTGTGGGTTGTCAGTGTGTAACAGTGTGTATCCCTCTATCAGACCCCTCTATCAAGCCTGTACCCACTCTGGAGGTCGACCCCACTGTGTTCGAGAAGAGGTTCCTCAAGAAGATTCGAGATTTAGGAGAGGTAACACACTTGTGTGTTTGACCATGCCAGAGACCGTGTGCATATGCAAGTAATGTTAATGTTTGTCAGTATTATGTGATATGAATGTTCTCTCTGTGTGTGTGTGTGTGTGTGTGTGTGTGTGTGTGTGTGTGTGTGTGTGTGTGTGTGTGTGTGTAGGGTCACTTTGGCAAGGTGGAGCTGTGTCGGTATGACCCCAGAGGGGACCGGACAGGGGAGCTGGTTGCAGTGAAGAGTTTAAAGCCAGAGAACAGAGAGGAACAGAGCAGCAACCTCTGGTGTGAGATAGGAATCCTTAAAGAACTTTACCACCACAACATTGTCAAGTACAAAGGCATCTGTCAGGAGGAGGGTGAGCAGAGTATACGCAAGCATGCACACACATGTATACACACACCTACCTACTGAACACACACCTTCTGCTTTGCCTCACTCCATCCTCTCTATCTGTATGTGTGCAGGAGGCAGAGCCATCAAGTTGATCATGGAGTACCTGCCTGCTGGCAGTCTGAAGGAGTACCTCCCTCGCAACAAAAGCCAGACCAGCCTGAAGACTCTGCTCAGTTATGCTGTCCAGATCTGTCAGGTACTGTAACACTAGCACTGCTACCTAACATACCCCTAACACTAGCACCGCTACCTAACATACCCCTAACACTAGCACCGCTACCTAACATACCCCTAACACTAGCACCGCTACCTAACATACCCCTAACACTAGCACCGCTGCCTAACATACCCCTAACACTAGCACCGCTACCTAACATACCCTAACACTAGCACCGCTACCTAACACACCCCTAACACACCACTAACACTAGCACCGCTACCTAACATACCCCTAACACACCCCTAACACTAGCACCGCTACCTAACATACCCCTAACACACCCCTAACACTAGCACCGCTACCTAACATACCCCTAACACTAGCACCGCTGCCTAACATATCCCTAACACTAGCACCGCTACTTAACATACCCCTAACACTAGCTCCGCTGCCAAACATACCCCTAACACTAGCACTGCTACCTAACATACCCCTAACACTAGCACCGCTACCTAACATATCCCTAACACTAGCACCACTGCCTAACATATCCCTAACACTAGCACCGCTGCCTAACACACCCCTAACACTAGCACCGCTGCCTAACATATCCCTAACACTAGCACCGCTACCTAACATATCCCTAACACTAGCACCGCTACCTAACATACCCTAACACTAGCACCGCTGCCTAACATATCCCTAACACTAGCACCGCTACCTAACATACCCCTAACACACCACTAACACTAGCACCGCTACCTAACATACCCTAACACACCCCTAACACTAGCACCGCTACCTAACATACCCCTAACACACCCCTAACACTAGCACCGCTACCTAACATACCCCTAACACACCCCTAGCACCGCTACCTAACATACCCTAACACTAGCACCGCTACCTAACATACCCCTAACACTAGCACCGCTGCCTAACATACCCCTAACACTAGCACCGCTGCCTAACACACCCCTAACACTAGCACCGCTACCTAACATACCCTTAACACACCCCTAACACTAGCACCGCTACCTAACATACCCCTAACACTAGCACCGCTACCTAACATATCCCTAACACTAGCACCGCTACTTAACATACCCCTAACACTAGCTCCACTGCCAAACATACCCCTAACACTAGCACCGCTACCTAACATACCCCTAACACTAGCACCGCTACCTAACATACCCCTAACACACCCCTAACACTAGCACCGCTACCTAACATACCCCTAACACTAGCACCGCTACCTAACATACCCTAACACTAGCACCGCTGCCTAACATATCCCTAACACTAGCACCGCTACCTAACATACCCCTAACACACCACTAACACCAGCACCGCTACCTAACATACCCCTAACACACCCCTAACACTAGCACCGCTACCTAACATACCCCTAACACTAGCACCGCTACCTAACATACCCTAACACTAGCACCGCTGCCTAACATATCCCTAACACTAGCACCGCTACCTAACATACCCCTAACACTAGCACCGCTGCCTAACATATCCCTAACACTAGCACCGCTACCTAACATACCCCTAACACTAGCACCGCTACCTAACATACCCCTAACACACCCCTAACACTAGCACCGCTACCTAACATACCCCTAACACACCCCTAGCACCGCTACCTAACATACCCCTAACACACCCCTAGCACCGCTACCTAACATACCCCTAACACTAGCACCGCTGCCTAACATACCCTAACACTAGCACCGCTGCCTAACACACCCCTAACACTAGCACCGCTACCTAACATACCCTTAACATACCCCTAACACTAGCACCGCTACCTAACATATCCCTAACACTAGCACCGCTGCCAAACATACCCCTAACACTAGCACCGCTACCTAACATATCCCTAACACTAGCTCCGCTGCCAAACATACCCCTAACACTAGCACCGCTACCTAACATACCCCTAACACACCACTAACACTAGCACCGCTACCTAACATACCCCTAACACACCCTAACACTAGCACCGCTACCTAACATACCCCTAACACTAGCACCGCTACCTAACATACCCTAACACTAGCACCGCTACCTAACATACCCTAACACTAGCACCGCTACCTAACATACCCCTAACACTAGCACCGCTGCCTAACATACCCCTAACACACCCCTAACACTAGCACCGCTACCTAACATACCCTTAACTCTGACCATTAACCCTGGTTGAACAGATCCCTAGACCTGACAGTGTTATAGATATGTGGTGGGAACGTTATGGAAAAATGTTGGGACCATTATGGCGGTGTTATGGGAATATTATTGGGATATATATATATTTTTTGGGATAGGATAAATTCCAACCATCTCTGTGTCTCCCCTCTGTCCAGGGAATGGACTATCTGGGATCTCGGAATTACATCCACCGGGATCTGGCGGCCCGGAACGTTCTGGTGGAGAACGAGAGCACGGTGAAGATCGGAGATTTTGGACTGACCAAGAGCATCAAGGACAACGAGGGATATTACACGGTCAAAGATGACCTGGACAGCCCTGTGTTCTGGTGAGGGAGGGAGGGAGAGAGAGAAAATAAGACAGTGTAGTACAGAGAGGGGAAGAGATATGAGAGGGAAAGGAAAAAAGCTGCTCTTTGAAAATGATAATGACTTCATTTTGAATTTGCATTGACATGCGTGTCCTCTCTCCTGTTCGCCTGTGCCAGGTATGCCCCAGAGTGTCTGGTCCACTGTAAGTTCTACCTGGCCTCTGATGTCTGGTCCTTCGGTGTCACCATGTATGAACTACTGACCTACTGTGACTCTGCCATCAGCCCCATGACGGTCAGTACACACACAGGCCTGACAGCACTGCACAGCACGGCCTCCTGATTGAGGCAGATGGCGCCAGTCAATGCCCAGGGTGACTCTGCCCACTCCCACCAGCCCGTGCCATAATACACACACATGTGCAACTCCCTGATTGCTCAGACGAACTGTCACAATATGTCCTCCCTCATCCACATCAAGTAGCCATGATTAGTACATATCCATTGGGTCTTTTTGAAACCCTTTACCACCCTGTTCAATTCACAGTAAAGTAACAAGTAGTCTCTCATCTGATCTGACTTAATATCAATTAGCTATTACTGTCTTAATACTTCAGAAAGTATTCACACCCCTTGTCTTTTTCTGTATTTTGTTGCGTTACAACCTGAATTTGACACACAATACCACATAATGTCAAGTTGGAATTATATATTTTTAGAAATGTTTACAAATTAATAAAAAATTGAGTCCGTAAGTATTCAACCCCTTTGTTATGGCAAGGCTAAAGTTCAGGAGTAAAAATGTGCTTAACAAGTAACATAAGTTGCATGGACTCACTCTGTGTGCAATAATAGTGTTTAACATAATTTTGGAATGAGTACCTCATCTCTGTACCCCACACATACAATTATTTGTAAGGTCCCTTAGTCGAGCAGTGAATTTCAAACACAGATTCAATCACAAAGACCAAGGAGGTTTTCCAATGGCTTGCAAAGAAGGAGACATTGAATATCCCTTTGAGCATGATGAAGATGTAAATTACACTTTGGATGGTGTATTAATACACCCAGTCACTACAAAGATACAGGTGTCCTTCTCAGTTGCCGGAGAGGAAGGAAACCGCTCAGTCATTTCACCATGAGGCAAATGGTGACTTTAAAACTGAGGATGGATCAACAGCATTGTACTTACTCCACAATACTAACCTAAATGACAGAGTGAAAAGAAGGAAGCCTGTACAGAATAAATATATTCCAAAACATGCATCCTGTTTGCGACAAGGCTGGGATCGGAGGGAAGTAAAACTGCAAAAAATGTGGCAAAGAAATTAAAAATATGTCCTGAATTCAAAGTGTTGTGTTGTTTGATTTGTCCCAAACATATCACTGAGTACCACTCTTTATATTTGACTGGTGACTGCATTAGGTTATGGATAGGCTGTCTAGCAATAATCAGCAACAAACTTGACAAAGCTTGAAGAATTTAAAAATAATAATGTGCAAATATTTTACAATCCAGATGTGCAAACCTCTTAGACATACCCAGAAAAACTCACAGCCCAAGGTGATTCTAACATGTATTGACTCAGGGGGTTGAATACTTATCTAAAGAAGATATATTACTGTTTTATAAATGTTAGACATTTTCTTCCACTTTGACATTAGTTTTTTGTATAGATCATTGTCAAAACAACGACAAATAAATCCATTGTAATCACACCTTGTAACACAACAAAAGTGTGTGAAGTGTGAATACTTTCTGAAGGCATTGTATGTTTTTTTTCAAAGACTGTTTTGAAATAGATTATAGAATGTTAAATGTAGTGTAGAGGTAAGGTTCGATGACTAATGTCTTCTGAATGTTGGTGACAACAATACAACTAAGTCACTCCAGTCCTCACTGGCTAGATTTCAGGGGTCATTTCATTACGTCTCCATGGTGACTTATCTCTGCTATTCCCTCCCCCCGACCTGTCCCCACAGGTGTTCTTGAAGATGATTGGTCCCACTCAGGGTCAGATGACTGTGACGCGATTGGTCAAGGCGCTGGAGGAGGGAAAGAGGCTGCCCCGCCCTGAGAGCTGTCCTGGAACGGTAGGATCTACATACCTACCTGCCTACCTACATGCCTGCCTACCTCATGCTGTTCAGAGTCACCCCATCACATACAACATGCTCTCTCTCTTTAAACTCTTTCTCCACCATAAAGAGGAATCCTCAATAGGTCACTCAAATCACCATCCTATGAGATAATTTATGGAGCTAGAAAAGTGCCTTTTGATATATTTTTTTATTCACCTACAGGGTTTTTCACATTGACTAGAATAATTTAATAATCCTAGAAATATCATGTCTAGAACTCATTTGCATCTGCCTGTGGGCGTTGTTCGTCTGGCAGGTGTATGAAATATTTTCTTTAACTAACGTTAGTTATGATAACAATTAATATTTCTCATGCATGTAAACATGGTAGCTGTTCAATAGACAACTTTCCAAGTGAAATTTGCTCTCATTCAGTGCTGTATTGTCCCGCCTGAGAAAAATGTATACAGTTCCAAGTTTTTTGATGTTGTGACTATTGTAATCGGCTCTAAGGCAAGTGGGCTCAGACACCAAAAACTGTCATTTTTTCGTATCAAAGGTTTGTCTGTAGATTTTATATGTTTAGCCCCTACTCTTGCAATTACATTACCCCCCCCAGATTTGACTCCAAATCCAATATGGCTGCCAAATTACAGTTAAACTGTGGTTTAATCAGCTGTATAAGTACACTACCGGTCAAAAGTTTTAGAACACCTACTCATTCAAGGGTTTTTCTTTAGTTGTACTATTTTCTACATTGTAGAATAGTGAAGACATCAAAACTATGAAATAACACATATGGAATCATGTAGTTAGTAACCAAAAAAAGCCTTGACAGCTTTGCACACTCTTGGCATTCTCTCAACCAGCTTCATGAGGTAGTCACCTGGAATGCATTTCAATTAACAGGTGTGCCTTGTTAATTTGTGGAATTTCTTTCCTTCTTAATGTGTTTGAGCCAATCAGTTGTGTTGTGACAAGGTAGGGGTGGTATACAGAAAATAGCCCTATTTGGTAAAAGACCAAGTCCATATTATGGCAAGAACAACTCAATTAAGCAAAGAGAAACAACAGTCCATCATTACTTTAAGACAATCCCGAAAATGTCAAGAACTTTGAAAGTTTCTTCAAGTGCAGTCGGAAAAACCACCAAGCACTATGATGAAACTGGCTCTCATGAGGACCACCACAGGAAAGGAAGACCCAGAGTTACATCTGCTGCAGAGAATAAGTTCAGGTAACAGACACATCTCAACATCAACTTTTCAGAGGGGACTGCGTGAAATCAGGCCTTCGTGGTCGAATTGCTGCAAAGAAACCACTACTAAAGGACACCAATAAGAAGAAGAGACTTGCTTGGGCCAAGAAACATGAGCGATGGACTTTAGACCGGTGGAAATTTGTCCTTTGGTCTGGAGTCTAAATGGGAGATTTTTGGTTCCAACCGCTGTGTCTTTGTGAGATGCGATGTGGGTGAACATGTGTATTCCCCACCGTAAAGCATGAAGGAGGAGGTGTTATTGTGTTGGGGTGCTTTGCTGGTGACACTGTCTGATTTATTTAGAATTCAAGGCGCACTTAACCAGCATGGCTACCACAGCATTCTGCAGCGTTATGCCATCCCATCTGGTTTGGACTTAGTGGGACTATGATTTGTTTTTCAACAGGACATTGACCCAGCACACCTCTAGGCTGTGTATGGGCTATTTTACCAAGAAGGAGAGTGATGGAGTGCTGCATCAGATGACCTGGCCTCCACAATCCCCCGACCTTAACCAAATTGAGATGGTTTGGGATGAGTCGGTCCACAGAGTGTAGGAAAAGCAGCAAACAAGTGCTCAGCACATGTGGGAACTCCTTCAAGACTGTTGGAAAAGCATTCCAGGTGAAGCTGGTTGAGAGCATGCCAAGAGTGTGCAAAGCTGTCATCAAGGCAAAGGCTGGCTATTTTGAAGAATGTCAAAATATAAAATATATTGTTTAACACTTTTTGGTTACTACATGATTCCATATGTGTTATTTCATAGTTTTGATGTCTTCACTATTATTCTGCAATGTAGAAAATAGTAAAATCCTTGAATGAGTAGGTGTTCTAAAACTTTTTACCGGTAGTCTACATGTTTTAAATAAAACATTTCTGATACCCACCATATACACTCAAACACCTTTGTCTGGATATAGAAAAAGCAGCAGATTGCGTTTACACCGGCAGCCCAATTCTGATCTTTTTTTCACTATATGGTCTTTTGACTAATCAGATCAGCTCTAAAAGAAAATCTGATATGATTGGTCAAAAGACCAATTAGTGAAAAAAATATAGGTTTGGGCGGCCTGTGTAAACGCAGCCTTAGAGGATCAATGAGTCAACTGGGAGGCTCCAACGAAAGGAAAACGAATTCAACCATGGACTTTGACACCCTCTCACTAGCTTTAGAACTTTCCCCCACTGTGATATAATTTACACCTCCAGGATTGGGCTCTTAAGTCACCTCCTAATCATTTAGATGTGAGCTTTGATTCATTGCTAGTCCAATATGTCTGCCTGAATCCAACAAGACCTGGTGCTTCACTACATTGGTGATGCACATTGGGATGTTCTGGTGCACTCTTATCTTGTTTGGGTTGAGATGGCACATTACTTCTTCCAGACAATAATGTCCACCTTCCTGGCTGTCTGCCCTGGAGTTGCTGTACATGTTAACTTGGGGACATTATGGTGCATGGGGTGGATGCAACCACACATGATGACAAGCTACAATAAACCTACTCAACCTGACACTCATTGACAAGAAACTCCATCAACTTCACATCATAGGAGGAATTGCATCTCTCCAATGTCAATGCCATCTTGAATGTGGAGGCTGCTGAGGGGTGGACGGCTCATAATAATGGCTGGAACGGAGCGAAATCAATCACATGGGAACCATGTATTTTTATACCATTCCAATAATTCCGCTCCAGCAATTACCACGAGCCTGTTCTCCCCAATTAAGGTACCAACCTCCTGTACTTGAATCTTCCAGAACTGTTCTTGATAGGCCCACTCCACCATCAGTCCTCCCCTCAGGCAGTTACTAGAGACAGAGACACCATGGAACTGGACTGCCACATATCAGGAGGCCGTCTGGAAATTGATGGCTTGCATTTTCCTCATATGTACCTATTTGGCTACCAACCATGCTTGGCCAGCCCGTGTGACACCTGAACTGGACTCATGTGAAGAATGTGCTTTCGTGGTGTGGTGACTAATGCATTGGCCTGGGAAACTGCAGTAACCCCAACATGCCTATAAGGACATATGCCATTTATGGCTGTATATGATCATTTATGGTGGCTGGGAATTGACAGTGACATAGTGATCTTTGTGCACCATGCTTGATCAGCTCTACCTCCTCTGAAACCCTTTTACTGAACATCAAACCCCACAACCAACTCTTCTTCGTCATAGTCTATGACCTAGCTACACTCTAACCAACCTCTGAGTAACCTGAGGTCCCCCTCGCAGGTTCTGTCACTCTCCACATATCCTGCTGGGTGGGCCCCAATCCGGAATCAATGCCAACCACACAAAGTTAATATTGTCCAAATTATAATCCTACCTGACATCCAAAGGAAAATAAAGAAATATGACTTTGACACATTCAACCCACAGGCCAATTAGGCGTTGGAAGGAACTCAAGACTGTTTGTGACAGCCCTTTCTTCACAAGCAGACAACCAACCATTCCACTACTGGAGTATCCCCAGCATCATTCAGGCTGGGCTAACATTACAGTTTGGTATACAAGCTGCATCTTTTGACTGCCTATAGCAAACTGTAGAAATGGAAACTGATCACCCCACAGCCCCATTACCCCGCCAGTCATACAGGAAGGATACTACCATTATCACTGCAGCTTGCCCAGAATGACCAGTTAGCTGTGCCACAGAACTACAACCACTACTGGCTACTGGTCAGGCCCCAGAACTACAACCACTACTGGTCAGGCCCCAGAACTACAACCACTACTGGTCAGGTCCCAGAACTACAACCACTACTGGTCAGGCCCCAGAACTACAACCACTACTGGTCAGGCCCCAGAACTACAACCACTACTGGTCAGGCCCCAGAACTACAACCACTACTGGTCAGTCCCCAGAACTATAACGACTACTGGTCAGGCCCCAGAACTATAACCACTACTGGTCAGGCCCCAGAACTACAACCACTACTGGTCAGGCCCCAGAACTACAACCACTACTGGTCAGGCCCCAGAACTACAACCACTACTGGTCAGTCCCCAGAACTATAACCACTACTGGTCAGTCCCCAGAACTACAACCACTACTGGTCAGGCCCAAGAACTACAACCACTACTGGTCAGGCCCAAGAACTACAACCACTACTGGTCAGGCCCAAGAACTACAACCACTACTGGTCAGGCCCCAGAACTACAACCACTACTGGTCAGGCCCCAGAACTACAACCACTACTGGTCAGGCCCCAGAAATACAACCACTACTGGTCAGGCCCCAGAACTACAACCACTACTGGTCAGGCCCCAGAACTACAACCACTACTGGTCAGGCCCCAGAACTACAACCACTACTGGTCAGGCCCAAGAACTACAACCACTACTGGTCAGGCCCAAGAACTACAACCACTACTGGTCAGGCCCCAGTACTACAACCACTACTGGTCAGGCCCCAGAACTACAACCACTACTGGTCAGGCCCCAGAACTATAACCACTACTGGTCAGGCCCCAGAACTATAACCACTACTGGTCAGGCCCCAGAACTACAAACAATACTGGTCAGGTCCCAGAACTACAAACACGACTGGTCAGGCCCCAGAACCACAAACACGACTGGTCAGGCCCCAGAACCACTACTGGCTACTGGTCAGGCCCCAGAACTACAACCACTACTGGTCAGGCCCCAGAACTACAACCACTACTCGTCAGGCCCAAGAACTACAACCACTACTGGTCAGGCCCCAGAACTACAACCACTACTGGTCAGGCCCCAGAACTACAACCACTACTAGTCAGGCCCCAGAACTACAACCAATACTGGTCAGGCCCCAGAACTGTAACCACTACTGGTCAGGCCCCAGAACTACAACCACTACTGGTCAGGCCCAAGAACTACAACCACTACTGGTCAGGCCCAAGAACTACAACCACTACTGGTCAGGCCCAAGAACTACAACCACTACTGGTCAGGCCCCAGAACTACAACCACTACTGGTCAGGCCCCAGAACTACAACCACTACTGGTCAGGCCCCAGAACTACAACCACTACTGGTCAGGCCCCAGAACTACAACCACTACTGGTCAGGCCCCAGAACTACAACCACTACTGGTCAGGCCCCAGAACTACAACCACTACTGGTCAGGTCCCAGAACTACAACCACTACTGGTCAGGTCCCAGAACTACAACCACTACTGGTCAGGTCCCAGAACTACAAACACTACTGGTCAGGCCCCAGAACCACTACTGGCTACTGGTCAGGCCCCAGAACTACAACCACTACTGGCTACTGGTCAGGCCCCAGAACTACAACCACTACTGGCTACTGGTCAGGTCCCAGAACTACAACCACTACTGGTCAGGTCCCAGAACTACAACCACTACTGGTCAGGCCCCAGAACTACAACCATTACTGGTCAGGCCCCAGAACTACAACCACTACTGGTCAGGCCCCAGAACTACAACCACTACTGGTCAGGCCCCAGAACTACAACCACTACTGGTCAGGCCCCAGAACTACAACCACTACTGGTCAGGCCCCAGAACTACAACCACTACTGGTCAGGCCCCAGAACTACAACCACTACTGGTCAGGCCCCAGAACTACAACCACTACTGGTCAGGCCCCAGAACTACAACCACTACTGGTCAGGCCCCAGAACTACAACCACTACTGGTCAGGACCCAGAACTACAACCACTACTGGTCAGGTCCTAGAACTACAACCACTACTGGTCAGGCCCCAGAACTACAACCACTACTGGTCAGGTCCCAGAACCACTACTGGCTACTGGTCAGGCCCCAGAACTACAACCACTACTGGTCAGGCCCCAGAACTACAACCACTACTGGTCAGGCCCCAGAACTACAACCACTACTGGTCAGGCCCCAGAACTACAACCACTACTGGTCAGGTCCCAGAACTACAAACACTACTGGTCAGGTCCCAGAACTACAAACACGATTGGTCAGGCCCCAGAACCACTACTGGCTACTGGTCAGGCCCCAGAACTACAACCACTACTGGTCAGGCCCCAGAACTACAACCACTACTGGTCAGGCCCCAGAACTACAACCACTACTGGTCAGGCCCCAGAACTACAACCAATACTGGTCAGGCCCCAGAACTACAACCAATACTGGTCAGGCCCCAGAACTTCAACCACTACTGGCTACTGGTCAGGTCCCAGAACTACAACCACTACTGGTCAGGCCCCGGAACTACAACCACTACTGGTCAGGCCCCAGAACTACAACCACTACTGGTCAGGCCCCAGAACTACAACCACTACTGGTCAGGCCCCAGAACTACAACCACTACTGGTCAGGCCCCAGAACTACAACCACTACTGGTCAGGCCCCAGAACTACAACCACTACTGGTCAGGCCCCAGAACTACAACCACTACTGGTCAGGCCCCAGAACTACAACCACTACTGGTCAGGCCCCAGAACTACAACCACTACTGGTCAGGCCCCAGAACTACAACCACTACTGGTCAGGCCCCAGAACTACAACCACTACTGGTCAGGCCCCAGAACTACAACCACTACTGGTCAGGCCCCAGAACTACAACCACTACTGGTCAGGCCCCAGAACTACAACCACTACTGGCTACTGGTCAGGTCCCAGAACTACAACCACTACTGGTCAGGTCCCAGAACCACTACTGGCTACTGGTCAGGCCCCAGAATTATATCCACTACTGGTCAGGCCCCAGAACTACAACGCTACTGGTCAGGCCCCAGAACTACAACCACTACTGGTCAGGCCCCAGAACTACAACCACTACTGGTCAGGCCCCAGAACTATAACCACTACTGGTCAGGCCCCAGAACTACAACGCTACTGGCTACTTTGTCTCCTCACCCTGTTAGGACACAATGATGTCCTGGTCACCTTCAAAAGACTTTGAATCAACCTTCAACACTTAGTTTTAGTGGGGAAAAGAGGGCTGTACATATACACTACTAGAGTAGCTGACTGTTGTATTATGGTTGCTCTCCTATAACTTGGTTACGCTACTGTAGTGCTTGTGTCGTGAAAACCTTATTATATTTCGTGGAATTGCCCATTATTGATATGCTGTCTGTGTGTGAATGAGATTTTAACACAATTTGAAAAACTAGTTGGCTTCGACTATTCAAACACAACAGAGGCATGGCAATGCCACTCATAGTGCTAGAAATACCAAGAGCCTTATGAAACTATTTTAAAGACAGAATAACACAATCAAAATGAACGAGGGCTACTTATATGCAGGCTAAAGTGTTTGTGTAATCATGTTGGCCATATTGGATTCAGAACACAGGAGGTTGGTGGCACCTTAATTGGGGAGGACGGGCTCAGGGTATTGGCTGGAACGGAATAAGTGGAAAGATATCAAACACATGGTTTCCATTATTATGAGCTGTCCTCCCATCAGCAGCCTCCACTGATTCCGAATAAAATGTATACACACCAACAGTCTTTATAGGCATGACTATTGTACACAATAAAAATATATACTAAAATACTAAATTCATATTTACAGGTGATTTTAACCTCCTTCAAATGTTATTATGGCAGCCATATTTGATTTTGGATGCCATATTGGATTTGAGACTAAATATAATCAGTGATTGCCCCTTTGACTTAATTGCAAGACTTGGGGCTAAAGATACAAAATCCTTTAAGTTATCTTGGACCCCAATTTTTTTTCGATGTCTGAGCCCACTTGTTTTCCTTAGAGACAATTACAATAGCCACAACATTAAAAAGGCAGAACCATACAGCCCTGAATGAGAGCAATATTTTGAACAGTTACCAAAAAGTGAAGTTTACATTATATTCATAGTTGATATTTCCACCTATTGTATCTGTGTGTTTCCAGGTATATATTTCCAAGACTAATAAATATTGTAATGCTGATTGTTTATGTACATTCGGAAAGTATTCAGACCTCTTCACTTTTTCCACATTTTCTTACATTACTGCCTTAATCTAAAATGGATTCAATAACATTTCAAGGGTACCAAAAAAGGTCTGCAGCATTGAAGGTCCCCATCATTCTTAAATGGAAGAAGTTTGGAACGACCAAGACTCTGCATAGACCAAGACTCTGCATAGTCCGCCCAGCCAAACTGAGCAATCGGGGGAAAAGGTCCTTGGTCAGGGAGGTGACCAAAACCCAATGGTGACTCTGACAGATCTCTCGAGTTCCTCTGTGGAGATGGGAGAACCTTCCAGAAGGACAGCCATCTCTGCAGCACGTCACCAATCAGGCCTTTATGGTAGAGTGGCTAGACGGAAGCTACTCCTCAGTAAAAGGCACGTGACAGGCCGCTTGGAGTTTGCCAAAAGGCACCAAAAGATTCTCAGACCATGAGTAACAAGATTCTCTGGTCTGATGAAACCAAGATTGTACTCTTTGACCTGAATGCCAAGTGTCACATTTGGAGGAATTCTGGCACCATCCCTATGGTGAAGCATGGTGGTAGCAGCATCATGCTGTGGGGATGTTGTTTATTGGCAGGGAGTGGGAGACTAGTCAGGATCGAGGCAAAGATGAACAGAGAAAAGTACAGAGAGATCCTTGATGAAAACCTGCTCCAGAGTGCTCAGGACCTCAGATTGGACAACGACCCTAAGCACACAGCCAAGACAATGCAGGAATGGTTTCGGGACAAGTCCTTGAGTGGCCCAGCCAGAGCCCGGGCTTGAATCCGATTGAACATCCATGGAGAGACGTGAAATTAGCTGTCCAACCTGACAGCACTTTAGAGGATCTGCAGAGAAGAATGGGAGAAACTCCCCAAATACAGGTGTGCCAAGCTTTTAGCGTCATACCCAAGAAGACTTGCGGCTGTAATTGCTGCTTAAGGTGCATAAACATAGTATTGAGTAATGCTTACATGCACTTAGGTTGGAGTCATTAAAACTCGTTTTTCAACCAATCCACAAATTTCTTGTTAACAAACTATAGTTTTGGCAAGTCGGTTAGGACATCTACTTTGTGCATGACACAAGTATTTTCTCCAACAATTGTTTACAGGCAGATTATTTGACTTATAATTCACTGTATCACAATTCCAGTGGGTCAGAAGTTTACATACACTAAGTTGACTGTGCCTTTAAACAGCTTGGAAAATTCCAGAAAGTGATGTCATGGATTTAGAAGCTTCTGATAGGCTACTAGAAGCACAAGCATTTCGCTACACTCGCATTAACATCTGCTAACCATGTGTATGTGACAAATAAAATTTGATTTGATTTGATTTGAATAATTGACATATTGAGTCAATTGGAGGTGAACCTGTGGATGTATTTCAAGGCCTACCTTCAAACTCAGTGCCTCTTTGCTTGACATGGGAAAATCAAAAGAAATCAGTCAAGACTTCAGAAAAAAAATTGTAGACCTCCACAAGTCTGGTTCATCCTTGGGAGCAATTTCCAAACGCCTGAAGGTACCACGTTCATCTGTACAAACAATAGTACGCGAGTATAAACACCATGGGACCACACAGCAGTCATACCGCTCAGAAAGGAGATGCATTTTGTCTCCTAGAGATGAACATACTTTGGTGCGAAAAGTGCAAATCAATCCCAGAACAACAGCAAAGGACCTTGTGAAGATGCTGGATGAAACGGGTACAAAAGTATCTACGGTTGAAGTCGGAGGTTTACATACACCTTATCCAAATACATTTAAACTCAGTTTTTCAGAATTCCTGACATTTATTCCTAGTAAAAATTAAAACAAATCCTATATCGACATAACCTGAAAGGCCGCTCAGCAAGGAAGAAGCCACTGCTCCAAAACCGCCATAAAAAAGCCAGACTATGTTTTGCAACTGCACATGGGGACAAAGATCGTACTTTTTGGAGAAATGTCCTCTGGTCTGATGAAACAAAAATATAACTATTTGGCCATAATGATCATCGTTATGTTTGGAGGAAAAAGGGGGATGCTTGCAAGTCGAAGAACACCATCCCAACCATGAAGCACAGGGGTGGCAGCATTTTGTTGTGGGGGTGCTTTGCTGCAGGAGGGACTGGTGCACTTCACAATATAGATAATCCCCCCCCCTCATGATTCTATGTGGATATATTGAGGCAACATCTCAAGACATCAGTCAGGAAGCTAAAGCTTGGTCGCAAATGGGTCTTCCAAATGGACAATGACCCCAAGCATACTTCCAAAGTTGTGGCAAAATGGCTTCAGGACAACAAAGTCAAGGTATTGGAGTGGCCATCACAAAGCCATGACCTCAATCCCATCGAAAATGTGTTGGCAGAACTGAAAAAGCATGTGCGAGCATGGAGGCCTACAAACCTGACTCAGTTACACCAGCTCTGTCAGGTGGAATGTGACAAAATTCACCCAACTTATTATGGGAAGCTTGTAGAAGGCTACCTGAAACGTTTTACCCAAGTTAACAATTTAAAGGCAATGCTACCAAATACTAATTGAGTGTATGTAAACTTCTGACCAACTGGGAATGTGATGAAAGAAATAAAAGCTTAAATAAATCTCTCTACTATTATTCTGACATTTCACATTCTTAAAATAAAGTGGTGATCCTAACTGACCTAAGACAGGGAATTGTTACTCGGATGAAATGGCAGGAATTGTGAAAAACTGAGTTTAAATGTATTTGGCTAAGGTTTATGTAAACTTCCAACTTCAACTGTATGTAAATGTTATAGTTCAGTTTTACATTTTTAATAAATGTGAAACAAATTCTAAAAACGTGTTTTTGCTTTGTCATTATGGAGTATTGTGTGTAGTTTGAAGAGGCTGTAACGTAACAAAATGTGGAAAGAGTGAAGGGGTCAGAATACTTTCTAAATGCACTGACTACTTGTATTCTGAATTTGAGCAATACCATAGCTTGCAATATTGGGTTACATGAGCTTACGTGCCCCTGTCCCCCAGGCATTCTTCTGCACTGTTCAAGTTAAGGGTGTGTGTCACAATATCTAGAAATTTAACCACTTTTGCATAAAAACATTTTCACACAACCATCCATTTCATATATGGAAGACATGTTTGTGTTTTGTTATACCTCGGGTAGGGGTTTTTAGCCTAGTTGTCTAGCAGGTGTTAAAATAGTTTCTGTAACTCACATTAGTTATGATCATGTTGTCTTGCAGGTGTATGAGCTGATGAGGAAGTGTTGGGAGAGCACCCCCGACAGGAGGATCACCTTCAAGAGCCTCATCGACGAGTTCACCCGCATGCTTGCCAACAACAGCTTGTAACCACAGCAACCACCCTCTACGCAAAGCCTTACCTACCACTGATACAATCCCAGGGGTCAAGGGTGAAAGGTTAAGGGTCACAGACTATGGTGACCTGGACCAAAAAAACAACAAAATCAGTGCTGCTGCAAGACACTTTCTTTCACGCAGTTTTTGACATCCTCTATATTTACACTTCTGTTTTTTCCCGAGAGATATTATACTAGAGATATCAACTATAAGGATGAATATCATCAAATCAAATGTATTTATATAGCCCTTCTTACATCAGCTGATATCTCAAAGTGCTGTACAGAAATCCGGCCTAAAACCCCAAACAGCAAGCAATGCAGATGTAGAAGCATGAATACATACATAGCATATGGAATGAAATATGTGCGAACACGTAGCGTTGACCCCTTGCTGAATGTGACACTGAGCTGTGTACACCTCTGTCACCTGGGGCCCACCACTCAGTCTGACCTTTTCACCTTTTATCAAAATGTATCAGCTCTGCCATGTATGTGTGGACCTGTATCCTTATAATCAGTTCTAAAATGGAGAAAAGGGTTGAAGAAAAAGCGGGAGAGAGGCCCTTGATTGGACCTGTGCAAGATGGACTCTGGAAAAGGATTGCTACGGCCACTGTGAAGATGTCACAGTGACAAAGCCAACAACATGTTAGTGAACAGGATTCTAACCATGTACTGACTGCATGAGGCCACCTCCCTGTGAGTGGTGACAGATGTGTAGGATATAGGATACTGGTGAAATATCAAATCACATTTTATTCTGCACATTGTTCATAAACAACAGGTGTAGACTAACAGTGAAATGCTTATATTCGGGCCCTTCCCAACAATGCAGCGAGTAAAATAATAGAAAGGTAAAACAAGAAATAATAAATACACAATGAGCAACGATGTATGGGATATAGTATACTGTTAGCAGTGGGTTGGATTACTGTTTACATTGAAGGGAGGAGGATGGGAAAGTAGTACCTGTGATGGACAATGGAGGGCAGTATAGCTTTACTGTAAACCGCTTGTATTTCAAAACAGCTTCTTAAGTACAGCCATAATGTGTATGTCCAATATTTCATGTCTTTATTTGAATATACAATATTGGGGGTGTGAGGACAGAAGGAAGGAGATGAAGAACAGAGCCTTAAAAAGGTGTTATTTGAGACAGTCTAAAAGGGTAAACCACAGAAAAATAATTAGCGGAACAGACATTGTTGTATAGCTCATGAAATGCATATGCCAGTAAGGTCTACAGCACATACAGCAGTGGAGGCTGGTGGGAGGAGCTATAGGAGGACGGACTGGGATGGAGTAAATGGAACGGTATCAAACACAAAGATATGGAAACCACGTTTGACTCTGTTCCATTAATTCCATTGTGGTCATTACAATGAGCCCATCCTCCTATAGCTCCTCCCACCAGCCTCCACTGACTTACAGGTATCTTTACCGTAGGCAAACACAGTTGAAAAGGGAAAATGTGATATTGAGAACATATGTAAAGAAGGTGCTGGACAGACAATGTGTGGATGAGATAGTCAATGCAAGAAGAAGACAACACAGAATAGTTTCAGTTTACAGTTCATGTTTATTCTGGAATGTAAAAGACCATTCTTTCTGCTCATAAAGAAGAGAAAACAAATACATTTTTCAGAGGAATAATGACTCTCGGAAACATTTACATAAATACACAATTAAAATAAATAAAATCTCAAATGTATTTTTTTGCCTTCTGTGTCAAATTCCAAAGTGTCAAACGCAATATTAATTGTTGAAAACATATGTATATTACAGCAGTAAATATGCATGCTAAAATTCGATTGCATCTAGAAATAGCTTATTCACAGTAAAGCAATATCAACGTAGTTGTAATATAAAATATTGCAAAATCTACGGTAGAGATTTCATGTCAGAAAGAATCCACATACTTTAAAAAAAAACACACCCAATCTGGGTCTACAGTCATGGCCAAAAGTTTTGAATGACACAAATATTAATTTTCACAAAGTCTGCTGCCTCAGTTTGTATGATGGAAATTTGCATATATTCCTGAATGTTATGAAGAGTGATCAGATGAATTGCAAAGTCCCTCTTTGCCATGCAAATGAACTGAATCCCCAAAAAACATTTCCACTGCATTTTAACCCTGCCACAAAAGGACCAGCTGACATCATGTCAGTGATTCTCTTGTTAACACAGGTGTGAGTGTTGACGAGGACAAGGCTGAAGATCACTCTGTCATGCTGATCGAGTTCGAATAACAGACTGGAAGCTTCAAAAGGAGGGTGGTGATTGGAATCATTGTTCTTCCTCTGTCAACCATGGTTACCTGCAAGGAAACACGTGCCGTCATCATTGCTTTGCACAAAAAGGGCTTCACAGGCAAGGATATTGCTGCCAGTAAGATTGCACCTAAATCAACCATTTATCGGATCATCAAGAACTTCAAGGAGAGCGGTTCAATTGTTGTGAAGAAGGCTTCAGGGCGCCCAAGAAAGTCCAGCAAGCGCCAGGACCGTCTCCTAAGGTTGATTCAGCTGCGGGATCGGAGCACCACCAGTACAGAGCTTGCTCAGGAAGGGCAGCAGGCAGGTGTGAGTGCATTTGCACGCACAGTGAGGCGAAGACTTTTGGAGGATGGCCTGGTGTCAAGAAGGGCAGCAAAGAAGCCACTTCTCTCCATGAAAAACATCAGGGACAGACTGATATTCTGCAAAAGGTACAGGGATTGGACCGCTGAAGACTGGGGTAAAGTCATTTTCTCTGAATCCCCTTTCCAATTGTTTGGGGCATCCGGAAAAAAAGCTTGTCCGGAGAAGACAAGGTGAGCGCTTACCATCAGTCCTGTGTCATGCCAACAGTAAAGCATCCTGAGACCATTCATGTTTGGGGTTGCTTCTCAGCCAAGGGAGTGGGATCACTCACAGTTTTGCCTAAGAACACAGCCATGAATAAAGAATGGTATCAACACATCCTCCGAGAGCAACTTCTCCCAACCATCCAGGAACAATTTGGTGACGAACAATGCCTTCTCCAGCAAGATGGAGCACCTTGCCATAAGGCAAAAGCGATAACTAAGTGGCTCGGGGAACAAAACATCGATATTTTGGGTCCATGGTCAGGGAACTCCCCAGAACTTAATCCCATTGAGAACTTGTGGTCAATCCTCAAGAGGTGGGTGGACAAACAAAAATCCACAAATTCTGACAAACTCCAAGCATTGATTATGCAAGAATGGGCTGCCATCAGTCAGGATTTCCCAGAAGTTAATTGACAGCATGCCAGGGCGGAATGCAGAGGTCTTGAAAAAGAAGGGTCAACACTGCAAATATTGACTCTTTGAATCAACTTAATGTAATTGTCAATAAAAGGCTTTGACACACTGTAATTATACTTCAGTATTCCATAGTAACATCTGACAAAAATATCTAAAGACACTGAAGCAGCAAACTTTGAGAATTACAAAAATGAATTTCCACAAAACTTTTGGCCATGACTGTAAAGCCTTTAAATAGCCTTTTATATTCTGTTCAGTCGTAAACACTTCAGTATTGCAAAGCTCTCTCTCTCTCTCTCACACACACACACACACACACACACACACACGGTTCAGTACCCTAGGCACAGGCTCACTCTTTGTGCTCACCCAGTGTAGTACCAACATTGTTGTGTCAACGCAGCCTACAGACACATCAAACTAGCTGATTCTCCTACAACACTGACCGTGTACCTTGTTTCCAATGAATATAACAATACACCTAGATGTCAACATGCAAAGATGGGCACAACGATATACAGTACCAGTCGAAAGTTGACACACCTACTCGATGTTTTTTTGTTGTTGTTTTTACTGTTTTCTACATTGTAGAATAATTATCAAATAACGCATAAGGAATCATGTAGTAACCAAAATAGTGTTAAACTAATCAAAATACAGTGGGGCAAAAAAGTATTTAGTCAGCCACCAATTGTGCAAGTTCTTCCACTTAAAAAGATGAGGCCTGTAATTTTCATCATAGGTACACTTCAACTATGATAGACAAAATGAGAAATATATTTATATATATATGTATATATTTAGATTCTTCAAAGTAGCCACCCTTTGCCTTGATAACAGCTTTGCACACTCTTGGCATTCTCTCAACCAGCTTCACCTGGAATGCTTTACCAACAGTCTTGAAGGACTTCCCACATATGCTGAGCACTTGTTGGCTGCTTTTCCTTCACTCTGCGGTCCAACTCATCCCAAACCATCCCAATTGGGTTGAGGTCGGGTGATTGTGGAGGCCAGGTCAACTGATGCAGCACTCCATCACTCTCCTTCTTGGTCAAATATCCTGTACACAGCCTGGAGGTGTGTTGGCTTATTGTCCTGTTGAAAAACAAATGATAGTCCCACTAAGCGCAAACCAGATGGGATGGCTTATCGCTGCTGGTTAAGTGTTCCTTGAATTTTAAATAAATCACTGACAGTGTCACTAGCAAAGCACCCCCACACCATCACATCTCCTCCATGCTTCACTGTGGGAACCACACTTGCGGAGATCATCCGTTCACCTATTCTGCGCCTCACAAAGACACAGCGGTTGAAAACAAAATTCTCAAATTTGGACTAATCAGACCAAAGGACAGATTTCCACCAGTCTAATGTCCATTGCTCATGTTTCTTGGTCCAAGCAAGTCTCTTCTTCTTGTTGGTGTCCTTTAGTAGTGGTTTCTTTGCAGCGATTTGACCATGAAGGCCTGATTCACGCAGTCTCCTCTGAACAGTTGATGTTGATGTGTCTGTTACTTGAACTCTGTGAAGCATTTATTTGGGCTGCAGTCTGAGGCTGGTAACTCAAATGAACTTATCTGCTGCAGCAGATGTAACTCTGGGTCTTCCTTTCCTGTGGCGGTCCTCATGAGAGCCAGTTTAATCATAGCGCTTGATGGTTTTTGCGACTGCACTTGAAGACACTTTCAAAGTTCTTGTAATTTTCTGGATTGACTGACCTTCATGTCTTAATGTAATGGACTGTCATTTCTCTTTGCTTATTTGAGCTATTCTTACCATAATATGGACTTGGTCTTTTACCAAATAGGGCTATCTTCTGTATACCACCTCCACCTTGTCACAGCACAACTGATCGTCTCAAATGCATTAATTTGTGGAAGTTATTTCCTTCTTAACTTTTAACAAGGCACACCTGTTAATTGAAATGCATTCCAGGTGACTACCTCATGAAGCTAGTTGAGAGAATGCCAAGAGTGTGCAAAGCTGTTATTAAAGGCAAAGGGTGGCTACAGTAAAGAATCTCAAATATAAAATAAATGTTGATTTGTTTAACACTTTTTTGGTTACTACATGATACCATATGTGTTATTTCATAGTTGTGATGTCGTCACTATTATAAAAAATAAAGAAAAACCCTTGAATGAGTAGGTGTCTAAATTTTTGATTGTTACTGTAGATGGGAAATCCCTTAACCCTTCAACCTCTGGTCAGGTCACTGGTTCTAGCAAAACTAAAAGCACTCTGGCCCTTGACGCCAATTCCACTGCTGATTCTCATTCTCCCCTTTAACCAGGGCTTGCTTTAAAACCTGTAACATCATCAACGCTATACACCAAGTGTACAAAACACTGCTCTTTCAATCAGTGTAGATGAAGGGGAGGAGACGGGAGATTTAAGCTTTGCTACAGTTGAGACATGGATTGTGTATGTGTGCCATTCAGAGGGTGAATGGGCAAAACCAAAATATTTAAGTGTCTTTGAACTGATTATGGTAGTAGGTGCCAGGCGCACAAGTTTTATTGTGTCAAAAAAACATGTGTATCAAGAATGGTCCACTACCCAAAACATCCAGCCAATTTGACACAACTGTGGGAAGCATTGGAGTCAACATGGGCCATTATCCCTGTGGAACGCTTTCAACACCTTGTAGAGTCCTGTTCTGAGGGGGGTGCAAGTCATTATTTGGAAGGTGTTCCTAATGTCTGGTATACTCAGTGTACATGCAATACTAAAGGGAACACTTCTAAGAGGAGACAGAGAGATGTCATGCAGAGGTAATGAGGTATCTGTGCTGACTATCATCACAATATTATATGGTAACAGACCTGGAGCATACCATAAGAGACCTCCGCTAAATGCACGCATGCACGTGTGCACACAGAGGCAGGGGAAAAAAAGACGCATCAAAATGGAACGCCAAATTAATAAACACAGACTGTGCTAGCAGCTGGAGTGGTTCTCTCTCTCGCTCTCCCACTGTCCTCTCTTTCTCTCTCCCACTCTCCTCTCTCTCTCTCCCACTCCTCTCTTTCTCTCTCCCACTCCTCTCTCCCACTCCTCTTTCTCTACTCTCTCTCCTGTCTCCCACTCTCCTCTCTTTCTCTCTCTCCCACTCTCCTTTCTTTCTCTCTCTCCCATTCTCCTCTTTCTTTCCTTTCTCTCTCCCACTCTCCTCTCTTTCTCCCTCTCTGCTGTCTGTTCCCCTCATACCTGCCAAAAGCAGGTTATTAACGCACACACAACTTATTCATACACAAACTCAGACTACATAGAGTACACTGAATTCCTATAAAAACATATGGACCTGCTATTAGGCAAAGAAGGAATATGAGCAGGTCAGAAAACACACAGGCACAGCTCTGCATAGCACTGTGGCACACCCGGTAATGGCTTAGAGAAAAAAGGCTAATTAAATCATCAGAGGGCCATTAAAACAACACAGACTGGCTTAAAGTGCCTGACTACAGACAGACATTATGACCTGCCTGGGTCTGCCTTTTACAGACACTGACTGAGACAGCTTCCTACAGTCTCTCTCTCACACACACACACACACACACACACACACACACACACACACACACACACACACACACACACACACACACACACACACACACACACATAAAGAAGCTACACACACTTCTAAGCATTGCCTTTTAAAGATGTGGTTGAAGCTAGCAATCAACTGGCTGGAAAAGCCAAGTCCAACATCCACACACACAGTACAAGTAAAAGTATGGCTCTAAGCCAGTGTAACACAGCACTGAAAGGGTTTGAAATATGTTACAGCTTTGCCCGTTAAGAGCATGATATAGGACACCACTAAAAACATCAGTACTTCAAGTCACGTGACACAGGAGAACGCTGCTTTTTCAACTCAGAGTGGAGGATCAAAACGGATAGATTAGAGAGAGATTAGGGATCAGAGAGAGAAGGAGAGGAAGAAAGATGGAGAGAAATTAACTGACAGTTTGATTGTAGCACACTACACATTGAGCGGCAATGCCCTTGTATGCCCTCATGTTGGCATTGTGATATTAATTGGTACAGTAGCTGTTATTGCCTGGGTCTAAGGCTGAAGACCTGTGCCAGTACTTAACATGGTGCTAAAGCCCTCATCCCATGCCCTTCGTACCTCTAAACCCCCCCCCCGTCAGTCCACAAAGGTTGGGTTTCAGTGCTTTTTCACTGTACCACAGGGGTAGTAGGCAAGCCTGGTCCTGAAGTGCCGCAGGCACGTTTTTGATGTAAACGACCTGCAAGACCAGGTGTGTTTAATTTAGTCAATCACTGAACTGATCAATTAGCTCAGTTGGTCAGGTGTGGTGCCTACTTGGAATAAAATCCTACAATACCTTTAGCACTCCAGGAACAGGGTTGCCTACCCCTGCTGTACCACGTGAATCTCAAGGTGATTCATTTAAATTCGATTCATGGCTTGATGAAAATTGACAGTCATCTTTTACTTTCTGAATTGACTGAATCAAAATTACTCTGAGATAATTCAACATGGCTACTCTCCTGAATTGTTCTGTTTAATTTCTAATGGCAGTTTATGAAGCAGTATTAAAGTTGGTTGTTTTTTTTGTCTCCACAGCGCTTCCCATACAGAAAAGTCATTTAAAAAACACGCAGAAAAAGAAGAGGGGAGCCTGGGAACCTCTTCTGTTCCTCAACTGAGCCACTGTTCAATGGCCCCTACAGAAAACGACAGCCATTATAAACAGTAAAAAGGTTTCCACCCTGTGGCTATCATACACAGAGCCATAAGAAGAAGGCCTAGGTCTTGGAAATGTCCATCCACTAGCTAGTTATAATAAATGGCTATATCGACCCAAAGAAGTGTCCGCTCAGTGACTATTGTCATGTCTATAAGGTACCAAGTTAGGTGTCCATTCATTTCCTAGTACACCACACCAATAGGAGTCTATAAGTGTCCATTGTTCAAGGTTAAAAGCAGTGATGAGACATCCCTCTCCCTGTGTCTGAGTTTCCAGGGTAGCCCTGCCTTCTTCTACCCTGCGAATGGCTGATCACTCCTACACTTACGACAACACGCACACACTAGATCAAGGTCTCCACAAAGAGAGAGATAAAAGGAGAGCTTAGGCAATCAGAAAAAGAGAAAGACACTGAAGAGAAAAACACGTCAGTTAAAGTGAGTCATCAAATCAACTCTGTCTGCAACACTGGCCAGTTTCCCCCGTTTGTAGAAAAGCGCACAGAGAGATTAGAAACAGAGTGATAGAAACAGAGAGGGAAACCTGACTACACACTGGCTGGCCTTCAACAAGGCAGACTGACTGACCCTAAAATACAGAAGCAGCTCACATACATTAGAAACAATGTACATTATTAGTCAAGAAACATTTACACCAACTGAGTTAAGAGTTAAGGCTTGAACAGGACAAAAGCAACACAGTGTGTGTGTGTGTGTGTGTCAGTCTGCCTTGTGTGTGTGTGTGTATACCAACATCATACAACACTAAAGCTGAGACTGTGTATGTACTGTATAGTTTAGGAGATAGGGTGCAGGGGTTCAGAGGTCATCTCTAGATCCTCTTCTTCTTGAAGTAGTCAGCGTACTGACCCCCCAGCCCCTGGGAGTGCTGACCCACGTACGCCCCCTCTGATGTCATATTATGCACGGCCAAGTGAGGGTACTCCCGCTTCTGCCCCCGAGTTGTCTGATTCTGAGAGAGAGAGAGAGAGAAGATCATCAAAGATCTCATTCACCCGAGCCACAGCCTTTTCACCCTGCTACCATCAAGAAGGTGGAGAAAGTACAGATGCATCAAAGCTGGGACTGAGAGACTGAAAAACAGCTTAATCACTACCGGCTACCACCCGGTACTCTGCCCTGCACCTCAGAGACTGCTGCCCTATGTACATAGTCATTGAACACTGGTCACTTTAATAATGTTTACTCTTTTATCCACTTGATATGTATATACTGTATTCTAGTCATGGCTCATCTTATATAGCTACTGCTGTACATAACTTTTCTATTCATATACTGTCTATACACACCATTTATACATGTTTACTTCTATTCCAGACTCTGACATTGCTCGTTCTGATATTTCTTCTTTATGTAAATGTTTGGAAGGGGTATTGCTAGATATTACTGCACTGTTGGAGCTGGAAACACAAGCATTTCACTGCACCTGAGATAACATCTGCAAATCTGTGTACAGGACCAATACACTTTGATTGTTTTGATTTGAGAGAGAGGGTAATGGAGAGAGAAAGAAAGAGAGATATGAGAGAGAGCGAGAGAGAGAGGAAAAAGATGATGATAGTGAAGGATGAAGAGAGATTGAGTATAGTATCGCAGAAGTTCAACGCTATAGCACTATTTATATTTACTTAAAGCAATGTTCCCCCCAATTGATGCACAGACAATGCCACCCCAATATATCCAGACGATACCGCCCCAATAGATCTACAGACGATACCGCCCCAATAGATCTACAGACGATACCGCCCCAGTAGATCCACAGATGATACCGCCCCAATATATCCAGACGATACCGCCCCAACATATCCAGACGATACCGCCCCAGTAGATCCACAGACGATACCGCACCAAAATATTCAGACCATACCGCCCCAATATATCCAGATGATACCGTCCCAGTAGATCCACAGACGATACCGCCCCAATATATCCAGTATATATATCCAATATATTCTAAAGACCAATCCATTCTAAATAATAGCGGGGCGATGTCATTGGAATACGCTGTCTTGCCTAAATAGCCCGCTGGAACAACGTATTGGGAATGGAGTCGTATTTAAAATGCTGAATCATAGAAGAGACAGTTACCTAAATCTAATGAATTCTAAATAATAACGAAGAGATAATTACGATAGAGTTGTGCCCATCGAAATGTTTGACTGACATACATTATACATTTAGTGAAGTACATGGTATATTTACATTTTGGAGTAGAGAAAGTTGGAAAGTTTGGTTTTACTTTTACGATAGAATTCAAGCAGAACTCAATCCGAGTAGAGGGTATATCTTTGCCTAGAGGCAGTTTGAATTGTTGCGAGATAACGTAAAACTGCGTCATTACGTTGAATACACAATAACGTTACTCAAATTGATTTGACCGTTGTTCAGGTACACTCTTTTCTGTACTTCAGGCAGTACAATTTTCATTAAGAGATGTTGTAAGTTCTATTCAAGATCCAACATTTGTGATAAATTGGATTTGGCTTATCGAACCCGTACTACTGCTGCGTCGCAGCCAAAAATGATTTGCAATTCGCTGAAGTTACTGCTGCCTGGGCTGAGCGCCTGTTGCTGACCTCACACACAATGCACATTTGCAGCCAGGCAATGAGGTTGTGACTGAGGGTGACAGAGAAAATTGTTTGTGTCATTTAGAGGCAGTTAACCCACTGTTCCTAGGCCGTCAATGTAAATAAGAATTTGTTCTTAACTGACTTGCCTAGTAAAATAAAAGGTAAAAAAATATTATTTTTTTAAAAGATGGAAAATGCATGCATTATAGCTTTGAGTCACTTTTCAAAAGTTGCTAAAAGTTCCAAATACATTTTTAAAAGTAGCTGAATATCGTCAGGGTAGTCTGAAAAGATGCTAAAACTAGCAACAAAATTGCTAGGTGGCCATCACTGATTGGTGGCGTTCACTGGGCTATATTTGGCTATAAGAAAGGGAGATCTGAATAGTTGTATCGTAAACGTTTTGTCATATTTCCCGGTTATTGATTTTTGGTTTGATTGTTTAGGTAACAGTGAATTTGAACAAGAAGTTAACGTATCCGTTTCCATTACGGGGAACCATGTCCGGTTGGTAAAGGGGATTGCAGGTTAGTTCATTTTATTTTAAAGGGACAGTGCACGTTAATCACAGTTGTGGGTATCTAATGACAGGATATTCCTATTAAGAATTTTGGGGGACTGACTGCAGACGGACTGTAATCTTGACTCCTTGGCAGTCTAGGACTATGAGCCATTATGGAACATATCTGTGCAAGTCCCTGTGTAGTTCATGGAAACAGGTTATAGCTCACACAGAGAGAGAGGGCAACATAAATCCACATACCCTGTATGGAAGACGATGGAGTATAGTGAAAGTAAGGGTATCAGTTGATAACCTAGTGCCATTCAGGATAGAAGAAGTTAGGACAGATGAAATCGCTATAGTCAGCCAGAATACAAGCAGACTGGAACATGTTCTGGGATTCTTCCGATGGCATTGAGGAGTACACCACATCAGTTACGGGCTTCATAAATAAGTTCATCGAGGATGTTGTCCCCACAGTGGTTGTACGTACATCCCCCAACCAGAAGCCATGGATTACAGGCAACATTCACACTGAGCTAAAGGGTAGAGCTGCCGCTTTCAAGGTGCAGGACTCTAACCCGGAAGCTGACAAGAAATCCTGCTATGCCTTGCGACAAACCATCACAGGCAAAGCGTCAATATAGGGCTAAGAATGAATCATACTACACTGGCTCCGATGCTTGTCTTATGTGGCAGGGCTTGCAAACTATTACAGACTACAAAGGGATGCACAGCCGCGAGCTGCGCAGTGACACGAGCCTGCCAGACAAGCTAAATCACTTCTATGCTTGCTTCGAGGCAAGCAACACTGAGGCATGCATGAGAGCATCAGCTGTTCCGGATGACTGTGTGATCATGCTCTCCGTAGCCGACGTGAGTATGACCTTTAAACAGGTCAACATGCACAAGGCTGCGGGGCCAGATGGATTACCAGGACGTGTGCTCTGGGCATGTGCTGACCAACTTCAGGTGTCTTCACTGACATTTTCAACATGTCCCTGATTGAGTCTGTAATACCAACATGTTTCAATCAGACCACCATAGTCCCTGTGCCCAAGAACACAAAGGCAACCTGCCTAAATGACTACAGACAAGTAGCACTCACGTCCGTAGCCATGAAGCGCTTTGAAAGGCTGGTAATGGCTCACATCAACACCATTATCCCAGAAACCCTAGACCCACTCTGATTTGCATACCGCCCAAACAGATCCACAGATGATGCAATCTCTATTGCACTCCACACTGCCCTTTCCCACCTGGACAAAAGGAACACCTATGTGAGAATGCTATTCATTGACTACAGCTCAGCGTTCAACACCATAGTACCCTCAAAGCTCATCACTAAGCTAAGGATCCTGGGACTAAACACCTCCCTCTGCAACTGGATCTTGAACTTCCTGACGGACCACCCCCAGGTGGTGAGGGTAGGTAGCAACATATCTGCCACGCTGATCCTCAACACTGGAGCTCCCCAGGGGTGCGTGCTCAGCCCCTCCTGTACTCCCCGTTCACCCATGACTGCATGGCCAGGCAGGACTCCAATACCATCATTAAGTTTGAAGATGACACAGTGGTAGGCTTGATCACCGACAACGACGAGACAGCCTATAGGGAGGAGGTCAGAGACCTGGCTGGGTGGTGCCAGAATAACAACCTATCCCTCAATGTAACCAAGACTAAGGAGATGATTGTGGACTACAGGAAAAGGAGGACTGAGCACGCCCCCATTCTCATCAACAGGGCTGTAGTGGAGCAGGTTGAGAGCTTCAACTTCCTTGGTGTCCACATCAACAACGAACTAGAATGGTCCAAACACACCAAGACAGTCGTGAAGAGGGCACGACAAAGCCTATTCCCCCTCAGGAAACTAAAAAGATTTGGCATGGGTCCTGAGATCCTCAAAAGGTTCTACAGCTGCAACATCGAGAGCATCCTGACTGGTTGCATCACTGCCTGGTACGGCAATTGCTCGGCCTCCGACCGCAGGGCACTACAGAGGGTAGTGTGTACGGCCCAGTACATCACTGGGGCTAAGCTGCCTGCCATCCAGGACCTCTACACCAGGCGGTGTCAGAAGAAAGCCCTAAAAATTGTCAAAGACCCCAGCCACCCCAGTCATAGACTGTTCTCTCTACTACCGCATGGCAAGCGATACCGGAGTGCCAAGTCTAGGACAAAAAGGCTTCTCAACAGTTTTTACCCCCAAGCCATAAGATTCCTGAACAGGTAATCAAATGGCTACCCAGACTATTTGCTTTGTGTGCCCCCCAACCCCTCTTTTACGCCGCTGCTTATCATGTATGCATAGTCACTTTAACTATACATTCATGTACATACTATCTCAATTGGGCCGACCAACCAGTGCTCCCGCACATAGGCTAACCGGGAAGTCTGCATTGTGTCCCGCCACCCCCAACCCTTCTTTTACACTTCTGCTACTCTCTGTTCATCATATATGCATAGTCACTTTAACCATATCTACATACTACCTCAATCAGCCTGACTAACTGGTGTCTGTATGTAGCCTCACTACTTTTATAGCCTCGCTACTGTATATAGCCCCGCTACTGTTATCTTTCACTGTCTTTTTACTGTTTTATTTCTTTACTTACCTATTGTTCACCTAATACCTTTTTTGCACTATTGGTTAGAGCCTGTAAATAAGAATTTCACTGTAAGGTCTACACCTGTTGTATTCAGGGCGCACGTGACAAATAAACTTTGATTTGATTTGCCTGCCTTGACCTGTCATTTACCTGCCCTGGTGGTTACAATAAACATTGTTACTTCACACAGTCTGCACCTGCGTCTTACCTTGATTCCTGACAATTAACTTATTCGAGATAGGGGGCGCTCTTTTAATTTTTGGATAAAAAACGTTCCCGTTTTAAACAAGATATTTTGTCACGAAAAGATGCTCGACTATGCATGTAATTGACAGCTTTGGAAAGGAAAAACTCTGACGTTTCCAAAACTGCAAAGATATTATCTGTGGGTGCCCCAGAACTAATGCTACAGGTGAAACCAAGATGAAATTTCATACAGGAAATGGTCCAGATTTGGAATGCGCTGTGTTCCAATGTCTCCTTATATGGCTGTGAATGCGCCAGGAATGAGCCTGCACTTTCTGTCGTTTGCCCAAGGTGTCTGCAGCATTGTGACGTATTTGTAGGCATATCATTGGAAGATTGACCATAAGAGACTACATTTACCAGGTGTCCGCCCGGTGTCCTCCGTCGAAATTATTGCGTAATCTCCAGCTCCATGCTCTTTTCCATTTTCTTCAGAGGAGAAAGTCAACTGCCACGAATGATTTATCATCGATAGATATGTGAAAAACACATTGAGGATTGATTCTAAACGTTTGCCATGTTTCTGTCGATATTATGGAGTTAATTTGGAAAAAAGTTTGCCTTGCAATGACTTAATTTTCGGGTTTTTTTCTTACCCAAACGTGATGAACAAAACAGAGTGATTTGTCCTACATAAATAATCTTTTTGGAAAAACTGGACATTTGCTATCTAACTGGGATTCTCCTCATTGAAAACATCTGAAGTTCTTCAAAGGTAAATGATTTTATTTGAATGCTTTTCTTGTTTTTGTGAAAATGTTGCATGCTGAATGCTAGGCTTAATGGTATGCTAGCTATCAATACTCTTATACAAATGCTTGTTTAGCTATGGTTCAAAAGCATATTTTGAAAATCTGAGATGACAGTGTTGTTAACAAAAGGCTAAGCTTGAGAGCTAATATATTTATTTCATTTCATTTGCGATTTTCATGAATAGTTAACGTTGCGTTATGCTAATGAGCTTGAGGCTATAAATAGGATCCCGGATACGGGATTGCTCGTCGCAACAGGTTAAGAAGGAAAGAAATTCCACAAAATATCTTTTAACAAGGCACACCTGCTAATTGTAATGCATTCCAGGGGACTACCTCATGAAGCTGGTTGAGAGAATGGCAAAAGTGTGCAAAGCTGTCAAGGCAAAGGGTTACTACATGATATATTTTAATTTGTTTAAAACTTTTTTGGGCTACTTCATGGTTCTATGTGTTATTTCATCGTGTTGATGTCTTCACTATTATTTAACAATGAAGAAAATAGTAAAAATAAAGAAAAACCCTTGAATGAGTAGGTGTCTAAACATTTCACTGGTACTGTAGATGTAAATCTTTAAAAGACATGAGTCCAACTCAAGTCTCTGAGTAAATCCTCCCACTAGGCTGTCTGCTCATCTCAGCTCATTTTCCTAATCTCCCTCGCCCAAACGTCACACACTGCTACTACAGCCGTCCATGATAATGCATCTAGTACCACTACAAATCTCTTGTCAACAAATGCAGGTAACATAAATGGTAGTAGCATCTGTCGACAGACTGTGGGATGGACAACTTATGTCACTGATTATTTGGACAAATCACAATTTCACAGGTGTTTGCATCTTTCGTATTTCGTAAGGGGACATTTGGCCTCTAGACTTACCAGATCCTGGGTGAGAGTCTATGTTTAGAGGGATGGAGACTTTGCTAGTCTCATTAGTATATTTTCTAAAACGTCTCACCCAGAACTTAATCTAGCATCTGAAGCAATTACGCAATATTTTAGTTCTTGGTGTCCGAGATTAAGAAACTACTAATAGTACTAATCATATGATAGTACTGGCTCTACACTGGGACTACTCCTAGTACTGGCTCTACACAGGCAAAACTATTAGTACTGGTTCTAGACTGGGACTACTCCTAGTACTGGTTCTAGACTGGGACTACTCCTAGTACTGGCTCTACACTGACTAATCTGAGGACTGGCTCTACATTGGGACTACTCCTAGTACTGGCTCTACACTGGGACTACTCTGAGGACTGGCTCTACACTGGGACTACTCCGAGGACTGGCTCTACACTGGGACTACTACGAGGACTGGCTCTACACTGGGACTACTACAAGTACTGGCTCTACACTGGGACTACTCCTAGTACTGGCTCTACACTGGGACTACTCCTAGTACTGGCTGTACACTGGGACTACTCCTAGTACTGGCTCTACTCCTAGTACTGGCTCTTCACTGGGACTACTCCTAGTACTGGCTCAACAAAGGCACTACTCCTAGTACTGGCTCTTCACTGGGACTACTATTACTGGGACTACTCCTAGTACTGGCTCTTCACTGGGACTACTCCTAGTACTGGCACTTCACTGGGACTACTCCTAGTACTAGCTCTTCCTTCACTGGGACTACTCCTAGTACAGGCTCTACACTGGGACTACTCCTAGTACAGGCTCTACACTGGGACTACTCCTAGTACTAGCTCTTCCTTCACTGGGCTACTCCTAGTACAGGCTCCACACCGGGACTACTCCTAGTACAGGCTCCACACCGGGACTACTCCTAGTACAGGCTCTACACCGGGACTACTCCTAGTACAGGCTCTACACCGGGACTACTCCTAGTACAGGCTCTACACCGGGACTACTCCTAGTACTGGCTCTACACCGGGACTACTCCTAGTACAGGCTCTACACCGGGACTACTCCTAGTACTGGCTCTACACCGGGACTACTCCTAGTACAGGCTCTACACCGGGACTACTCCTAGTACTGGCTCTACACCGGGACTACTCCTAGTACTGGCTCTACACCGGGACTACTCCTAGTACTGGCTCTACACCGGGACTACTCCTAGTACTGGCTCTACACGGGGACTACTCCTAGTACTGGCTCTACACGGGGACTACTCCTAGTACTGGCTCTACACGGGGACTACTCCTAGTACTGGCTCTTCCCTGGGACTACTCCTAGTACTGGCTCTTCCCTGGGACTACTCCTAGTACTGCCCCTTCAACGTGCTACTCCTAGTACTGGCTCTTCCCTGGGACTACTCCTAGTACTGGCTCTTCCCTGGGACTACTCCTAGTACTGGCTCTTCCCTGGGACTACTAGTACTGGCCCTTCACTGGGACTACTCCTAGTACTGGCTCTTCACTGGGACTACTAGTACTGGCTCTTCACTGGGACTACTCCTGGTACTGGCTCTACAATGGGACTATTCCTAGTACTGGCTCTTCACTGGGACTACTCCTAGTACTGGCTCTTCACTGGGACCACTACTAGTACTGGCTCTTCACTGGGACCACTACTAGTACTAGCTCTTCACTGGGACTACTCCTGGTACTGGCTCTACAATGGGACTACTCCTGGTACTGGCTCTACAATGGGACTACTCCTGGTACTGGCTATTCACTGGGACTACTCCTAGGACTGGCTATTCACTGGGACTACTCCTAGGACTGGCTCTACTCCTAGGACTTGCTCTAAACTGGGACTAATCCGTGGACTTGCTCTACTCTGAGGACTGGCTCTACACTGTGACTAATCCAAGGACTGGCTCTACACCGGGACTACTCCTAGTACTGGCTCTACACTGGGACTACTCCGAGGACTGGCTCTCCACAGGGACTACTCCTAGTACTGGCTCTCCACAGGGACTACTCCTAGTACTGGCTCTTCACTGGGACTACTACTAGTACTGGCTCTTCACTGGGACTACTAGTACTGGCTCTTCACTGGGACTACTAGTACTGGCTCTTCACTGGGACCACTCCTGGTACTGGCTCTTCACTGGGACTACTCCTAGTACTGGCCCTTCACGGACTACTCCTAGTACTGGCCCTTCACGGACTACTCCTAGTACTGGCTCAACAAAGGCACTACTCCTAGTACTGGCTCTTCACTGGGACTACTAGTACTGGCTCTTCACTGGGACCACTCCTGGTACTGGCTCTTCACTGGGACTACTCCTAGTACTGGCTCTACACTGGGACTACTCTGAGGACTGGCTCTACACTGGGACTACTCCGAGGACTGGCTCTACACTGGGACTACTACGAGGACTGGCTCTACACTGGGACTACTACAAGTACTGGCTCTACACTGGGACTACTCCTAGTACTGGCTCTACACTGGGACTACTCCTAGTACTGGCTGTACACTGGGACTACTCCTAGTACTGGCTCTACTCCTAGTACTGGCTCTTCACTGGGACTACTCCTAGTACTGGCTCAACAAAGGCACTACTCCTAGTACTGGCTCTTCACTGGGACTACTATTACTGGGACTACTCCTAGTACTGGCTCTTCACTGGGACTACTCCTAGTACTGGCACTTCACTGGGACTACTCCTAGTACTAGCTCTTCCTTCACTGGGACTACTCCTAGTACAGGCTCTACACTGGGACTACTCCTAGTACAGGCTCTACACTGGGACTACTCCTAGTACTAGCTCTTCCTTCACTGGGCTACTCCTAGTACAGGCTCCACACCGGGACTACTCTAGTACAGGCTCCACACCGGGACTACTCCTAGTACAGGCTCTACACCGGGACTACTCCTAGTACAGGCTCTACACCGGGACTACTCCTAGTACAGGCTCTACACCGGGACTACTCCTAGTACTGGCTCTACACCGGGACTACTCCTAGTACAGGCTCTACACCGGGACTACTCCTAGTACTGGCTCTACACCGGGACTACTCCTAGTACAGGCTCTACACCGGGACTACTCCTAGTACTGGCTCTACACCGGGACTACTCCTAGTACTGGCTCTACACCGGGACTACTCCTAGTACTGGCTCTACACGGGACTACTCCTAGTACTGGCTCTACACCGGGACTACTCCTAGTACTGGCTCTACACGGGGACTACTCCTAGTACTGGCTCTACACGGGGACTACTCCTAGTACTGGCTCTTCCCTGGGACTACTCCTAGTACTGGCTCTTCCCTGGGACTACTCCTAGTACTGCCCCTTCAACGTGCTACTCCTAGTACTGGCTCTTCCCTGGGACTACTCCTAGTACTGGCTCTTCCCTGGGACTACTCCTAGTACTGGCTCTTCCCTGGGACTACTAGTACTGGCCCTTCACTGGGACTACTCCTAGTACTGGCTCTTCACTGGGACTACTAGTACTGGCTCTTCACTGGGACTACTCCTGGTACTGGCTCTACAATGGGACTATTCCTAGTACTGGCTCTTCACTGGGACTACTCCTAGTACTGGCTCTTCACTGGGACCACTACTAGTACTGGCTCTTCACTGGGACCACTACTAGTACTAGCTCTTCACTGGGACTACTCCTGGTACTGGCTCTACAATGGGACTACTCCTGGTACTGGCTCTACAATGGGACTACTCCTGGTACTGGCTATTCACTGGGACTACTCCTAGGACTGGCTATTCACTGGGACTACTCCTAGGACTGGCTCTACTCCTAGGACTTGCTCTAAACTGGGACTAATCCGTGGACTTGCTCTACTCTGAGGACTGGCTCTACACTGTGACTAATCCAAGGACTGGCTCTACACCGGGACTACTCCTAGTACTGGCTCTACACTGGGACTACTCCGAGGACTGGCTCTCCACAGGGACTACTCCTAGTACTGGCTCTCCACAGGGACTACTCCTAGTACTGGCTCTTCACTGGGACTACTACTAGTACTGGCTCTTCACTGGGACTACTAGTACTGGCTCTTCACTGGGACTACTAGTACTGGCTCTTCACTGGGACCACTCCTGGTACTGGCTCTTCACTGGGACTACTCCTAGTACTGGCCCTTCACGGACTACTCCTAGTACTGGCCCTTCACGGACTACTCCTAGTACTGGCTCAACAAAGGCACTACTCCTAGTACTGGCTCTTCACTGGGACTACTAGTACTGGCTCTTCACTGGGACCACTCCTGGTACTGGCTCTTCACTGGGACTACTCCTAGTACTGGCCCTTCACGGACTACTCCTAGTACTGGCTCAACAAAGGCACTACTCCTAGTACTGGCTCTTCACTGGGACTACTAGTACTGGCTCTTCACTGGGACTACTCCTAGTACAGGCTCTACACTGGGACTACTCCTAGTACAGGCTCTACACTGGGACTACTCCTAGTACTAGCTCTTCCTTCACTGGGCTACTCCTAGTACAGGCTCCACACCGGGACTACTCCTAGTACAGGCTCTACACCGGGACTACTCCTAGTACAGGCTCTACACCGGGACTACTCCTAGTACAGGCTCTACACCGGGACTACTCCTAGTACAGGCTCTACACCGGGACTACTCCTAGTACTGGCTCTACACCGGGACTACTCCTAGTACAGGCTCTACACCGGGACTACTCCTAGTACTGGCTCTACACCGGGACTACTCCTAGTACAGGCTCTACACCGGGACTACTCCTAGTACTGGCTCTACACCGGGACTACTCTAGTACTGGCTCTACACCGGGACTACTCCTAGTACTGGCTCTATACCGGGACTACTCCTAGTACTGGCTCTACACCGGGACTACTCCTAGTACTGGCTCTACACCGGGACTACTCCTAGTACTGGCTCTACACCGGGACTACTCCTAGTACTGGCTCTACACCGGGACTACTCCTAGTACTGGCTCTACACCGGGACTACTCCTAGTACTGGCTCTACACGGGGACTACTCCTAGTACTGGCTCTTCCCTGGGACTACTCCTAGTACTGCCCCTTCAACGTGCTACTCCTAGTACTGGCTCTTCCCTGGGACTACTCCTAGTACTGGCTCTTCCCTGGGACTACTCCTAGTACTGGCTCTTCCCTGGGACTACTAGTACTGGCCCTTCACTGGGACTACTCCTAGTACTGGCTCTTCACTGGGACTACTAGTACTGGCTCTTCACTGGGACTACTAGTACTGGCTCTTCACTGGGACTACTCCTAGTACTGGCTCTTCACTGGGACCACTACTAGTACTGGCTCTTCACTGGGACCACTACTAGTACTGGCTCTTCACTGGGACTACTCCTGGTACTGGCTCTACAATGGGACTACTCCTGGTACTGGCTATTCACTGGGACTACTCCTAGGACTGGCTATTCACTGGGACTACTCCTAGGACTGGCTCTACTCCTAGGACTTGCTCTAAACTGGGACTAATCCGTGGACTTGCTCTACTCTGAGGACTGGCTCTACACTGTGACTAATCCAAGGACTGGCTCTACACCGGGACTACTCCTAGTACTGGCTCTACACTGGGACTACTCCGAGGACTGGCTCTCCACAGGGACTACTCCTAGTACTGGCTCTCCACAGGGACTACTCCTAGTACTGGCTCTTCACTGGGACTACTACTAGTACTGGCTCTTCACTGGGACTACTAGTACTGGCTCTTCACTGGGACTACTAGTACTGGCTCTTCACTGGGACCACTCCTGGTACTGGCTCTTCACTGGGACTACTCCTAGTACTGGCCCTTCACGGACTACTCCTAGTACTGGCCCTTCACGGACTACTCCTAGTACTGGCTCAACAAAGGCACTACTCCTAGTACTGGCTCTTCACTGGGACTACTAGTACTGGCTCTTCACTGGGACCACTCCTGGTACTGGCTCTTCACTGGGACTACTCCTAGTACTGGCCCTTCACGGACTACTCCTAGTACTGGCTCAACAAAGGCACTACTCCTAGTACTGGCTCTTCACTGGGACTACTAGTACTGGCTCTTCACTGGGACTACTCCTAGTACAGGCTCTACACTGGGACTACTCCTAGTACAGGCTCTACACTGGGACTACTCCTAGTACTAGCTCTTCCTTCACTGGGCTACTCCTAGTACAGGCTCCACACCGGGACTACTCCTAGTACAGGCTCTACACCGGGACTACTCCTAGTACAGGCTCTACACCGGGACTACTCCTAGTACAGGCTCTACACCGGGACTACTCCTAGTACAGGCTCTACACCGGGACTACTCCTAGTACTGGCTCTACACCGGGACTACTCCTAGTACAGGCTCTACACCGGGACTACTCCTAGTACAGGCTCTACACCGGGACTACTCCTAGTACTGGCTCTACACCGGGACTACTCCTAGTACTGGCTCTACACCGGGACTACTCCTAGTACTGGCTCTACACCGGGACTACTCCTAGTACTGGCTCTACACCGGGACTACTCCTAGTACTGGCTCTACACCGGGACTACTCCTAGTACTGGCTCTACACCGGGACTACTCCTAGTACTGGCTCTACACCGGGACTACTCCTAGTACTGGCTCTACACGGGGACTACTCCTAGTACTGGCTCTTCCCTGGGACTACTCCTAGTACTGGCTCTTCCCTGGGACTACTCCTAGTACTGCCCCTTCAACGTGCTACTCCTAGTACTGGCTCTTCCCTGGGACTACTCCTAGTACTGGCTCTTCCCTGGGACTACTCCTAGTACTGGCTCTTCCCTGGGACTACTAGTACTGGCCCTTCACTGGGACTACTCCTAGTACTGGCTCTTCACTGGGACTACTAGTACTGGCTCTTCACTGGGACTACTAGTACTGGCTCTTCACTGGGACTACTCCTAGTACTGGCTCTTCACTGGGACCACTACTAGTACTGGCTCTTCACTGGGACTACTCCTGGTACTGGCTCTACAATGGGACTACTCCTGGTACTGGCTATTCACTGGGACTACTCCTAGGACTGGCTATTCACTGGGACTACTCCTAGGACTGGCTCTACTCCTAGGACTTGCTCTAAACTGGGACTAATCCGTGGACTTGCTCTACTCTGAGGACTGGCTCTACACTGTGACTAATCCAAGGACTGGCTCTACACCGGGACTACTCCTAGTACTGGCTCTACACTGGGACTACTCCGAGGACTGGCTCTCCACAGGGACTACTTCTAGTACTGGCTCTCCACAGGGACTACTCCTAGTACTGGCTCTTCACTGGGACTACTACTAGTACTGGCTCTTCACTGGGACTACTAGTACTGGCTCTTCACTGGGACTACTAGTACTGGCTCTTCACTGGGACCACTCCTGGTACTGGCTCTTCACTGGGACTACTCCTAGTACTGGCCCTTCACGGACTACTCCTAGTACTGGCTCAACAAAGGCACTACTCCTAGTACTGGCTCTTCACTGGGACTACTATTACTGGGACTACTCCTAGTACTAGCTCTTCCTTCACTGGGACTTCTCCTAGTACAGGCTCTACTTCTGGGACTACTCCTAGTACTGGCTCTTCCCTGGGTCTACTCCTAGTACTGGCTCTTCCCTGGGACTACTCCTAGCACTGGCCCTTCCCTGGGACTACTCCTAGCACTGGCCCTTCAACGTACTACTCCTAGTACTGGCCCTTCAACGTACTACTCCTAGTACTGGCTCTTCAACGTACTACTCCTAGTACTGGCCCTTCAACGTACTACTCCTAGTACTGGCCCTTCAACGTACTACTCCTAGTACTGGCCCTTCAACGTACTACTCCTAGTACTGGCTCTTCATTGGGACTACTCCTTACTTATATCACTGTAGAACGTTTAAATATAGCAGTTGGTTCTCCAACTTCCATGGTGTTCCTGGAGTTTGGCCATAATGAGTACGGTGTCTCTAATGGAAAGTTCATCACCATCAACATCATGTGACTTACGTAGTAGTACTGGTTCCATTCATTGGTGGCGTGGGCACTCTGGATGTGTGTGGTGGAGCTGGGTGGGTGTGTGGCGTGAGGTGGCGCAGCTATGAAGCCTGACATCATAGGCATGGTGCTGTAGGCTGGCAGGACCGCGGCGGGCAGCACCGACTGGGCACCGCCGTTACTGACTGCATGGAGAGACACACCCAGCGACTTACACACATCAGCCTCCTAGCAGACAGAGAGAAAGAGAGAGAGAGAGAGAAAACGAACACACAAACAGTTAATGAATGCATGGAGAAGCTCACTCAGGGGCTTTATTCACCTCCAACTCCTATTATTACACACACACACCGGCCTTCCTTAGTCTTATGACGCGACACCTGCTCTGGTGTGGACAGACAATCTCTCCCAGCAGGATATCTGTGTCCTGGGTTGGGGTGAGGAGTGTCATGCTCTCCAAATAAACACACCAGCATCTAAATACCACAGGCCTTCCACACCGGGGGGTCACTGACATACTACTACGATAGATTACACACCAGGAGGGAGCATAAGAAGGGTACAGGGAGGGTTTATAGGAAGGGGTAGCTTGGGTAGGAGAGCGGGGGTCACTAAAGTCAACCAGAGAGAGACGTGACAAGAATGGGATATAGTGTGAGCTGGGGTATGAGGTTACAGCCAGGGATTGGACAGTGTTGGATGAAAGCTGGGACATGGGAGTCCAAGGTACAGGCTAAGTGATGATGTTAATGTGTATTACATCTTGAGAAAGAAGGGGGAGTAGGGAGTGTTTCGGTGGGCACTGTTGTACCCTTATGGTGTACCCTAATAGTGTACCCTTATGGTGTACGCTTATACATAGAGAAGATAGATTGGAGTTGTGAAGTCTCTGGGACATTGGGTTGGAGGTGTTGACAAACTAGGGTTTGGACATCTGGGGTGTGGCTTTTGGAGGCTTGGTATTCTCTCAAGACCCGGTTCCGATATTAGAGGCTTGATATGTGACTGTGTGTCTTAACAGTGACATTGTGCGCTGTCTTAATTAACAGTGACATTGTGCGCTGAGTCTTAACAGTGACATTGTGCGCTGAGTCTTAACAGTGACATTGTGCGCTGAGTCTTAACAGTGACATTGTGCGCTGTCTTAATTAACAGTGACATTGTGCGCTGAGTCTTAACAGTGACATTGTGCGCTGAGTCTTAACAGTGACATTGTGCGCCGAGTCTTAACAGTGACATTGTGCGCTGAGTCTTAACAGTGACATTGTGCGCTGAGTCTTAACAGTGACATTGTGCGCTGAGTCTTAACAGTGACATTGTGCGCCGAGTCTTAACAGTGACATTGTGCGCTGAGTCTTAACAGTGACATTGTGCGCTGAGTCTTAACAGTGACATTGTGTACCTTGGTAGGGTCTCTGTGCTGGTAGACCTGGGGAGGTGGCTGGGTCATCGGAGGCTGACAATAGTATTGACTGACAGCCTGCATGTAGGAGCTGTAATCCCCATAGGATGGCACCACCGCTGCCACAGCCTGCTGGAACACAACATGGATATGTTGCTGTTACGTTCCCCAGTTTCTGTGTTGTAGATTGTGTATTTGAGTGTGTTTCGGGAGCAGCTGATTGGTCGACTCCACGATTAATTGGAGAGCTGACCCAGCCCCCTCGTCAGGGCGCAGCTGTCTCCAATTTCCAATGCCTTCTGAAGCTACAGTATATAAAAGCCAGTGTTCTGTTCAGAAGAGAGAACATTGCTGGGAGGTCATTGCAGAGAGATTGATTGTGATATAGAGGTTGATGGCTGAGGGGTATAGCATGTTGGTCGTTGGTATGTACTATGTTAGTTGTTGTTGGTAGCAGCTTTCGTGCTTCTACACCTGCATTGCTTGCTGTTTGGGGTTTTAGGCTGGGTTTCTGTACAGCACTTTGAGATATAAGCTGATGTACGAAGGGCTATATAAATACATTTGATTTGATTTGGTATGTTCTGTGTTTGTTGCTTTGTCAGAGCTTCTTTAATGGCCTGAGTTAGTTTTTTCAGTTTTGTTGTGAAGTGGATTGTTTAATATTCTGTTTCATTTGTTCCCAGGGGGGAAGGGGAAGGCACCTTGGGAGTGCTTAGGCAAGAGGCCCGCGGGCATACATATACCCGTAGTATATTCACTGTTTAGGCACACTAGGTAAGACCTGAGCGGACCACACCCTGTATTTTGGTTAGGGCACCAGGTGGTGCTAAATTAGGTAAGTAGTGGGTAGGCAGGTAAGATAGGAGAGGGGGCTTTGATATTTACTTTCTTTGCTTTACTTCCGTCCAGCCCCTTTTCCCCATATTACCGTGTAAAGGAATAAAGTCCTAGTAAACGGTAAATTCTCTGCCTTTTGTCATCCTTACTCGCATCTACAGTCCATACCTCTTTCACTTCACGGAGAGTTGAGTTGTAGCAGGGTGTTGCGTTCCCTCTTCCTAGAGGTGTAACATAATGGGGGCTCATCTGGGATCCTTCCATTAAACCCACCAGACCCTGCTGCTCTCTGTGGTTAGTGATTGAGGTGTGACTGTAGGTTGTGAGTTTGGGTGACTTGTTTAGTTTGTGTGTTCAGTAGACTGCTGTGTACAAGATGGCCACACATGTTTCCCTACGCAGGCAGGTGGATAATTGGGAGTCAGTGGGCATGAGGCAGTCATATGCAGACACACACAAGCTTCTAAGACTGAACTCCGTGAAGTGCGATAGTTCTGCTTCACGGGTACCGTTTCATGTCGGATGACAGCATATGTGAGATGTGCATGTGTGTTGAAGGCAGTTATTGTATCACCTGTGTGTCTTGACCCTGAGGTACCGCGTGTATCGTGACCCTGACATGCCAGGTACCGCGTGTGTCATGACACTGACGTGCCCCTGACGTGCCCCTGACGTGCCAGGTACCGTGTGTGTTGTGACCCTGACGTGCCCTTGACGTGCCAGGTACCGTGTGTGTCGTGACCCTGACGTGCCAGGTACCGCGTGTGACGTGACCCTGAGGTGACATATCGTGTGTGTCGTGACTCTGACGTGCCAGGTACCGCGTGTGTCGTGACTCTGACGTGCCAGGTACTGCGTGTGTTGTGACCCTGACGTGCCCCTGACGTGCCAGGTACCGTGTGGGTCGTGACCCTGACGTGCCAGGTACCGCGTGTGTCGTGCCCCTGACGTGCCAGGTACCGTGTGGGTCGTGACCCTGACGTGCCAGGTACCGCGTGTCGTGCCCCTGACGTGCCAGGTACCCGTGTGTCGTGACCCTGAGGTGATAGGTACCGCGTGTGTCGTGACCCTGAGGTGATAGGTACCGCGTGTGTCGTGACCCAGACGTGCCAGGTACCGCGTGTGTCGTGACCCTGACGTGCCAGGTACCGCGTGTGTCGTGACCCTGACGTGCCAGGTACCGCGTGTGTCGTGACCCTGACGTGCCAGGTACCGCGTGTGTCGTGACCCTGAGGTGCCAGGTACAGCGTGTGTAGTGACCCTGAGGTGCCAGGTACCACGTGTGTAGTGACCCTGACGTGCCCCTGATGTGCCAGGTACCGCGTGTGTCGTGCCCCTGATGTGCCAGGTACCGCGTGTGTCGTGCCCCTGACGTACCAGGTACCGTGTCTGTACATGTAAACTTAACTGATCAGTGTTCCCCTGGGGGATAATACAGTAACTGAGAACACCCTCCACTGACCTGTGTTATGATTCTGATCAGTGTTCCCCTGGGGGATAATACAGTAACTGAGAACACCCTCCACTGACCTGTGTTATGGTTCTGATCAGTGTTCCCCTGGGGGATAATACAGTAACTGAGAACACACTACACTGACCTGTGTTATGATTCTGATCAGTGTTCCCCTGGGGGATAATACAGTAACTGAGAACACCCTCCACTGACCTGTGTTATGGTTCTGATCAGTGTTCCCCTGGGGGATAATACAGTAACTGAGAACACCCTCCACTGACCTGTGTTATGATTCTGATCAGTGTTCCCCTGGGGGATAATACAGTAACTGAGAACACCCTCCACTGACCTGTGTTATGATTCTGATCAGTGTTCCCCTGGGGGATAATACAGTAACTGAGAACACACTACACTGACCTGTGTTATGATTCTGATCAGTGTTCCCCTGGGGGATAATACAGTAACTGAGAACACCCTCCACTGACCTGTGTTATGATTCTGATCAGTGTTCCCCTGGGGGATAATACAGTAACTGAGAACACCCTCCACTGACCTGTGTTATGATTCTGATCAGTGTTCCCCTGGGGGATAATACAGTAACTGAGAACACACTGCACTGACCTGTGTTATGATTCTGATCGGGGGATAATACAGTAACTGAGAACACACTACACTGACCTGTGTTATGATTCTGATCAGTGTTCCCCTGGGGGATAATACAGTAACTGAGAACACACTCCACTGACCTGTGTTATGATTCTGATCAGTGCTCTCCTGGGGGATAATACAGTAACTGAGAACACACTCCACTGACCTGTGTTATGATTCTGATCAGTGTTCCCCTGGGGGATAATACAGTAACTGAGAACATCCTCCACTGACCTGTGTTATGATTCTGATCAGTGTTCCCCTGGGGGATAATACAGTAACTGAGAACACACTCCACTGAACTGTGTTATGATTCTGATCGGTGTTCCCCTGGGGGATAATACAGTAACTGAGAACACACTCCACTGACCTGTGTTATGATTCTGATCAGTGTTCCCCTGGGGGATAATACAGTAACTGAGAACACACTCCACTGACCTGTGTTATGATTCTGATCAGTGTTCCCCTGGGGGATAATACAGTAACTAAGAACACACTACACTGACCTGTGTTATGGTTCTGATCAGTGTTCCCCTGGGGATAATACAGTAACTAAGAACACACTCCACTGACCTGTGTTATGATTCTGATCAGTGTTCCCCTGGGGGATAATACAGTAACTGAGAACACACTACACTGACCTGTGTTATGATTCTGATCAGTGTTCCCCTGGGGGATAATACAGTAACTGAGAACACACTACACTGACCTGTGTTATGATTCTGATCAGTGTTCCCCTGGGGGATAATACAGTAACTGAGAACACACTACACTGACCTGTGTTATGATTCTGATCAGTGTTCCCCTGGGGGATAATACAGTAACTGAGAACACACTACACTGACCTGTGTTATGATTCTGATCAGTGTTCCCCTGGGGGATAATACAGTAACTGAGAACACACTACACTGACCTGTGTTATGATTCTGATCAGTGTTCCCCTGGGGGATAATACAGTAACTGAGAACACACTCCACTGACCTGTGTTATGATTCTGATCAGTGTTCCCCTGGGGGATAATACAGTAACTGAGAACACACTCCACTGACCTGTGTTATGATTCTGATCAGTGTTCCCCTGGGGGATAATACAGTAACTGAGAACACACTACACTGACCTGTGTTATGATTCTGATCAGTGTTCCCCTGGGGGTAATACAGTAACTGAGAACACACTCCACTGACCTGTGTTATGATTCTGATCAGTGTTCCCCTGGGGATAATACAGTAACTAAGAACACACTCCACTGACCTGTGTTATGGTTCTGATCAGTGCTCTCCTGGGGATAATACAGTAACTAAGAACACACTCCACTGACCTGTGTGTGCTCCTTGCTATAGTCCTTAGCTTGGCTCTCCTGTGGGGCGGTGCTGTAGCTCTGGGCTTGGTAGTGCTGGTACCACTGCTGCATAGCCTCCTACAATACAATCACGCCCACATTACATTACAATGACATTACAATCATATTGCCTTAATCACATTACGTTACAATCATATTACAATACCATTACAATCACATTAAGTTACAATCACATCACTTTACACTACAATCACATTACGTTACAATCACATTACACTACAATAACTTTACACTACAATCACATTACGTTACAATCACATTACGCTACAATAACTTTACACTACAATCACATTATGTTACAATCACATTACGCTACAATAACTTTACACTACAATCACATTACGTTACAATCACATTACGCTACAATAACTTTACACTACAATCACATTACGTTACAATCACATTACGCTACAATAACTTTACACTACAATCACATTACGTTACAATCACACGGCATTACGTTACAACGGCGTTACGTGACAACGGCGTTACGTTACAACGGCGTTACGTGACAACGGCGTTACAACGATGTTACGTGACAACGGCGTTACGTGACAACGGCGTTACGTTACAACGATGTTACGTGACAACGGCGTTACGTTACAGCGGCGTTACGTGACAACGATGTTACGTTACAACGGCGTTACGTGACAACGGCGTTACAACGATGTTACGTGACAACGGCGTTACGTTACAACGGCGTTACGTGACAACGGCGTTACAACGATGTTACGTTACAACGGCGTTACGTTACAACGGCGTTACGTTACAGAAAGATGGAAACTGATGGTACTGTAGAAGTAGTTGTGTAGTATGGTGGTTTGGAGCGAGAGAGA